>NC_092429.1:25150244-25464827 GCF_036169615.1 Heliangelus exortis | reverse complement strand
AATATTCCTAGTTTTCTCTTATTAAATTATGTTTTTCCTGATCAGCTTCTTACAAAGTCTTACTCTTCTCGTATAATTATATTCCCAGTGTAGACATTTCGGATTACGGAGTGGCACAAAATTGTGCTTTGTATAGTACTTTACAAATAGAAGTAGTATGACTTCCATATGTAAGGAATAAAGATTTGGATACCTATCATTTTCCAGATGGGAATACTGAGGCTCAAAGAGGTTATTCTCTGTGTTTAAAGAACTGTAATTTGCAATGCCTATGTGAATGAGAAAGAACACATTTTCCTCTTAAAATCCCTAATGCCCCCTGCCAAACATTGTAAGGTCAGGAACATGCTGATTAGTCATGTATTTTGTATCCCAGAATACAGAAATATTTATTCTGCCACTGTGTAAAGGTATTAGGGTATAAAAACCCTATAAAGACTTTGTTGCTTAGTTGCTCCTGGAAATGCACTAAGATCTCTCACAGATCTGGTTTTCAATGCCAGGCCTTGTCCACTGAATAAAACTGCATCCCATTTATTGGCTAGAGTAGAAAAAAAGACAAATAAAATCTTAAAATAGCATTTCAGTTATACTTTCTGAAGATGTTTTCATGTAAAGATCTAAAGCAGGATGCTCCCATAAAGTTTAACACTCTACAGTGTTTCCACATTTCATCTTCTACAAGCTCTTGTGTAAGCTCTGTAAATGTTTAATGAAAGATCAATCCACTCTGTTTCCAATTTGACAGCAATCCTGTTAGGGGATCACAATTATCACAGCTGACCTGACCAGTCTAAAACTGCTGTGCTAGTAAAAGCAGGGCAGAGGAAGGACTGTACCCTTCATGTGGGTTTTGCTGCTGGTTATCCATGCTCTCTCTTTTGTTCTCCCCTGGCAGCACATTTCAATTATGTCAATGTCTCAACTGGAAGAGCTATTTGTCACCCTATCTCCAGCTGTCAGAGGAGCTATCATCTCTGAGTTACAGGCACATTTGAATTACTGACTGTGGGACTGAAAGGGCAGGATATCATTACAACTCCAGTTTATTAAAGACCCGCAGCTGTTCTGCAGAAACTCTGGAAATACAGTTTCCTAATAAATAATTCTCCAGCTTGAAAAAGATACCCTGCTTTCTCTTTTCCTTCCTTCTGAGGACATCAACTTCTAAAGAATCACCTGCTTTTACCTGAAATGATCCTTACCGGTTTTTGTAATAATTGCACTGTTTGTAGGAATTTTTATGACTTGTAAAATCACTATATTTTTTGTCAAGACATCACTGTAGTTTGTAGCAGTGATGTAAACAAAATTAGTAATTCACAGGGTCATGCTTCGGACAATTATTGAAAAAGGTAGTAGAAGAGTGCAATAACATAACCTGAGCAAGAACCAAAAGAGAAAAACACTTCATGCAAATCAAGATTTTATTGTGAAGTTTCCTGTAAACTACACAGGAATAACTGATTACTTTGTAAGGGCAAGGCCATGCATGAAGGACAACCTGTATAACTACTGTCCTATAACCAACTTTTTCTCTTTCTGTAACTTCAAGGAAGAAAAAAGAGAAGAGTGGTAAATTTTCAGGGTTTTTTTTGAGTTTTTTTCAGATAAAAAACGGCAATCACTCTTCCTGTAGAAAGATACACAAATATTTCATAATTTATTTGGGCAATAGATGGATACTAAGAGATCAAATTGCAGCAGGAAAGAATCCTAGCTGATGCATAGAACATAGTTTTTGAACTCCGTGATGATTACTGGGGTTACAGAGTTTCTGTGGCAAAGCAGAAGACGGGAAGCCAAAGGTTAGGTCTTAACTTATCCTGCAAAAATCTTCTCCCTCTATTCATGTTGTAAAAGAACTGTTTATATATACAGAAGGCTACAAAAATTCCACTTCAAAACTAAAACTTTTGTTTTTCTTAAGTTTTCTGATCTATTTTTCTCACAGAAGCCAAAGTATACTAAGCTATTAACCAGAGAGAGAACAAACATTAAAATTTATCATTTATATGAAAAATGTTTGAGTTATAATGGCTAAAGTACTTTCACCTTTTATACTTTGAAACTTCTTATTGGTTCAGTAAATTAACTTTAGAATGACATAGATATAAATCATAGAATCATAAAAAGTTATGGGTTGGTAGGGATCTCAAAAGATCATCTAGTCCAACCCCTCTGCCAAAGCAGGGCACGCACCTATAGCAGGTCACACAGGAAAGCATCCAAGGGGGCTTTGAATATCACCAAGGAAGGAGACTCCACTTCAGACTGGGACATTGCAACACTGGCACAACCTCAGCTACCACCCCTCCTTTATTCCTGATTCCCACCTTGAGTGGGATGGCAGACAGGCGGCCATCCCTGGGCTCATCTCCTGTGAGCCTGGCTTTATCCCCCTCCCCTTCAAGTCTAGTTTAAAGCCCTCTCAATGAGGGCTGCTGACTCCTAGGAGAATATTTTTTTTCTGCAATTACCTTCAGTTTCAGTGATTGTTTTAATTTTCACATGATACGGCAATGCTGCATTGGAACAACAGTTACAACAAAATCAAGCATTTTATAAAAAAAAAAAAAAAAAAAAAAAAAAAAAAAAAGACTTGGATTGCTGCAACTCTTTATTTCTGTTACAAGGAAAAATCAGAGAGGAAATGAAATCACCTGCTGTCCCAATTAGCATTTAAATAGTCTCCATTTGGCAGCGAATATTTGTGATCTTATTTAGGTTAAAGAGGTGAAGAAAGTGTTTGTTCCTATGGTGCAGCTGTTGCTGGGTCAATTTTCTCCTGAAAGGATGCAAGAAGGATTCACGGCTGTGTCAGAGTTATTGGATAAAAGAGTGCTTCCAAATTCTTCATATCGAGGGCATTTATTTGTCTCATCTACATTCAGTCTATGTCAGGTTTAAGATGAGCAAAAAAGAAGGAGTAATCAAGATGATAATTTTACTCTATCTGTCTAAGAACTTGTCTTAATCTCATGACTCAGTGCTTGAACTCTTGCCAGAAAATCAAATGAGAAATGTCTCCCTCTGTCTCTTTCTACCAGGTGGGGCAGTAACTGATGTGTAGGGGAAAAGGGGGGTTGTGCTTTGAAGCTTTAGTTGTGTGCTAACAACTTCTTAAAAGAAAAGTAAGGCAAGTAGTCCCATGGAAGGGAGATTTCTGTTTCTGTGCTGTTTGGCTTTTCATTTTCTACTGATAGCTGTCAGTTTTGATGTGCTTTCAGCTGGTCCTAGGTTCAAGAGGTTGATGGCTGTGTGATTTCCATGCTAATGCAGGTGATATTTGTTACAAACCAGCATTGTGCCATTGCCAGCTCAACAAAAAAGCAGCATAAAAGCAGTGTTTAGCTTGGTGGAGGATTTTTTACTATCCTGTCTATTTTTTTCCACTGGTTACATTTTCTGAGACAGGAAGAGAAACTGTTTGCTGCAATGTTTTCAGTGAGAATACTTATGAATATGTTGATTAGATTGCTCCTGTAAAAAATTTGTGTGATACATACATTTACCCTGGAAACTGGAGTTGGAGATCCCTTCACACTAGCCACAGGCCAAGCATCAGATGGTAAAAATGTTTTCTTTGTTGCCACATTAAACTGTACTAAAGCTGCCAATCCAGAGGGGCAAGATTTTGTAACTCATCACTTGCCCCTGCTTATATTGATTTGCATTGCCATTGTTCATAACTACAATACAGGTTAGTTCATTTATCCTCCCACCTCTTTTATTTTAGGTAACATGTTGTTATATATAAAGTACCTGACTATATTTATCATGTAATCTTGATTTATGAGGAGCAGTGCATGTGTGGAGGTGCACTGGTATTTTTTCATGGCAGCATTGCAAAGCTGGCATGTTCTGCAATAAGTTGGAAACCATTCTAGCCAAGACATTAATAGCTAAGGTTAAATTTACTGTGGCCAAAATAGAATCCTCCATAACTCTGTAGCATTGCTCCTCACACAAAGAAGCTGGACAAAAAATGACATCATGTCTGCTGGGCAAATGACTTGGAAAGCCAGTTCACCTTGGCTCTGTTTCTAGATTTTTACAGCCATGTTGCATTCTATTTCTTCCTAAGCATCATTTCTAGGAAAGGACTTTAATTTCATGTAGGACTGCCTTATCTTAAGCTCAGTGCAGAATAGAAGCCAGAACAACAGGCCCTCAGCACAGTTGCTGTACTGTGGGCAATAATCTGAAAATAGTGTCTGATCAACCTCAAATTGGAATATACGTAGAATATAAAAAAATAATAGTTTTGTCGATTTAAGTTCAATTATTATGTCTCCACTGCAACTGGCTCGCATAGCTTACACTGATTCCATTTGAAGAAAAAAATGGAAGAGAGAGAAAAGAAGGCTTCTGACCCTGGCAAACTGGCCAGGCACCAGCCAGCATACAGCTGCACTTGCATGGCACTATTCTGACACTAACAAGCCACCATTTCTGATGATGCTGTTGGCTCCAGCACAGTGATGACACTAATAATACAGATAGTAGTAATACCAAACAGGCTCAATCATGTTAGCATAAAGGCTGAGTCATCCTGAGCACAACTGAAATGTTTCTGAGGATTGGTGTCCTGGTTTGAGAGAACCAGGATAGAAAAACCCTGCCTGGAACACCACCAGCAACACCAGAACACCACTGCTAATGCTGCAGCTATAATAAGGAATCAGAGAATTCCTTCCCATGTTGCTCAGTATAACATGGCTCCCAAGAGAGCCCTCTGGTGGGTTTTTTTCCTCTGCTTGATGTACTAGCTGGGTTAAGGTCTCCTGCCTGCCTGCCTGCCTGCTTCCTGCCTGCTTCCTCACCAGAGAAGGACAGCATTTACCCAGACAGGTCACCTTCTATGTGCTCAAGGTTTTTCAACTTTTTCCTTATTCCCTCCTTCCCTCTGGGAGGGAAGTGGGAACAACAGAGAGCTTCTGTCACTGCCCAAACCATGACAATGTGCCATCTATTGCTCTTCTTGGTTGCTTGTAAAAGATGTCTGTCTTCTGCAGTTCTTTTTCCTGCGTCTGTTGGGTACATAAAGCCTCCCTCCTTGCCAGTCTTTGTCAATACTTGTGGTATTAAAAATAATTTATATGGTGCATACAATAATCGTATGACTTTATATATAATATTTTATTTCCCACTGGTTCTTATATCCCACTGAAATTTTCTGCAATCACTTTTTTTTTTTCTCTTGCATACCTGTTCGACAAAGGTGCTATGAAGGATAACAAAATGGATGCAGATGCACAGAAATGTCATAATGCATTCTCATTCATTAAGAAAACTCATATTTGGTTTCTGTAGAGAAATTAAGCATTTTATTTAACATTATTAATGTAGCCTGAGCTTCGTAACAGGTCTAGTTGCATACAAAATCTCCAACATATATATTATAAGGAGTATTACAAGCTGACCTGACCACTTTCATACAAGTCCTAGGTCCTGTTTCTTTAGAGTTATTAGCAATTTACACCACTGGAAAAAACAGAATACCTCTAGGACAATTTTTAATAAACCAAAGCTCTGAATTTACTTTGGAATTAATACAAACAATTGTGCTAAAGTTGTGCTTTGTTGTGGTAGAAAATATAACTGAAACAATTTTGTATGCACAAGAAAAGTCTCTGACTTTATTTTTGTGTGAATGTAGCGATCTGAGTGTTTCCTGCTACCAATGAAACATTTATATAGAAGGATAACATTTAGATGCAAAAATCAGCAGCATGTTCCCCCAAGAGCTAAAAATAAACAAATAACATAGCAAATTATTTCCAGAAAATATTTTTGTTTGCATTCTACTGTTTTCAACAATTTGAATTGCTGCAAATAGCAATAGTGTGGTTGTTCTATTTCACAACAGCGAACCAGTATTTAGGCCTGTGTCTGTGAGATTTAGACTGGTATAAAGCCAGACTCATTGCAAAGTGTTAGGAGAAACAACTGTTTTTAGAAAATCAAGTGCAGGTTAAGTAGCTGTGGTCTGTCAGGGCTGTAAATAGTATTTCTGGCACTCAATCTGCAGGAGTGGTGTAGAACTAAATGGGAGACAAAAAAAATCTCTGATTTGGAAGGATAAACTGATGATCTGTGTAGATAATGAGCCAGACGATCTATACTATAGGAGATGTTTTAAGTTTATACAAAGTCTCAGTGGAAAAGGAGCAACTCTGGTGTGGTAAATAAAGCTTTGGGAGAGTATTAATTTGGAAATATATCGAGAATATATATTTTGTTTGAAACCAAACATTCAAGATACCTTTTCTTCCAGTTCCAGGCAAACGGGAGAAACATCAGCCTTTGGTTTCTGTAGATGGGAATTTGGTTCCTCCATGGCACTGAGCTTAAATCAATACTGATCAGCAGTAACATCCCAGAAACAAACAAGTAGTTTACAAAGGTTTTAAGAGCTCATATTCCCTGCCACTCTAGCCTGGTCATAAACCTTTTTGGTCTGCTCTGAGCACAGGGCAGAAGGAGGTCATGTCAGATTACAGTAGTTTATATTCTTAGCCTTACTAAATGTCAGTTTTCCAAATGAGAAATAGGGTGAATAAGAAGCACTGAATTTAAATTTGAAATTATTTGTCACAGTTTGGTTTTGTCTGCATTCCTTTCGATTGCCCAGTCCATTTGATCATTTTCGTAGTTCTAAAATGAAAATTATAAAAATAGTTATAAGATGTTTCAAAGACTTTGGGACTGTGAACTCTAGCACTTTATGATGAAGAATTTTAGCAGTTTGTGTTTCCACTGTGATTCATCTAGGAGTATCCACCAAAACTGAATCAATGAATACTTTACTGTTGTATTTCCTCCAACGGATCTTTATGCTGATTCACAAACTATTTTCTTGTGTTGATTCATGCACTAAAACACTTCCACAGATTCAACTCTCTTCCTTATCTCTAAAAAAAAATCTGGTTTGATTCTGTTTGCCTTAGTCAGGACAAGAAGAAAAGGAAGAAGAATCTGATTTTCTTGTTTATTTTGAAGCAGGTACAGTCAAATCCATGAAGCCTCTCCTAATTTTAATAAACATGGGAAGTTCTTTGATATGTACTGGTACAGTGAAACTTTTCACCTGACAAACTGTGAATAACACAGCCTTGGTTATCACCCAGTTCTTGTTTTCTCCACATCAGAGTGAATCTTCTTCTTAAAATCCAATCTATTCATGTTTTTCTGCTAATAAATACTTTCCATACTTGTGTGCTACTGTTGTAGAAATGCTGGTAGGTAGATGGCAAGGTTGGAATATTGCTACAAGGATGTAGCAGCAGTGAGATGTTGCTGCTATGAGATCCTGTTATAAAACCTGTAGGTATGTTGTGTAGTTGTAAAGTAGTGTATATACAACTCTGAGCCTGTCTCCTATTGGAGAATTAGCCTGCATACAATTTTCCACCACAGCTATAGTTATACATAGCTTTTGCATTGCCCAGGACAGAGGAAATGTGGTTGATAACCCTTATCAGAGCCAGATCATTGAGTTCATCTTTGGTTTATGTCTGTGCTCCTGGCAGTTCACATGAGCCTCAGTCACAGACCAGTGGATGATACAAATAATGAGCAATATAAAATTCTGTTGCCATTTTTCTTAAGCTTAATCCAGCATAGTTTCATTTTATATCCTCTTGATCTTATCCAAGCTATGGTCACAGAAGAAATCCTCAGGCTTTTAACTAAGGTAGGAAGAGAAAACCAGCATATATTTTCCTATTGAGCTGTTCTACCAGCAGGCTAAATTGCAGCTGCATGGAAAACATTGGCTTTAGAAGCCCACTGTCATTCCAGCCCATTTCCAGCAGCCTCCTTCTCACCATCCAAGAGTGGAGCTGTGTCATTTAGAAAAACGAAAGGAACGTGGAAGAGTTTTGTAGAATTAAAAACTTTGTGATGTTTATTCTCCAAGAGTACTCTCCAAACTATGACCAACTCGTATTTCTTAGCATTAAACACTAACTGATATAAATACTGCTTCACAAGAAGCCTAACATTGGTAATTTTACCTGGACTCCCATTTTTTGTACAGCTGAGAGACTGTTGGGGTTAAAAAGAATCCATCACACCCACTGAAAAACTCTCCATAGGTTCTGAGTAATCATCTGAAATATCAGAGCTTATATTCCCATTTCAAATCTTTTACACACTACAATTGTAAAGGATAATGGCTTTTTTTTTTATTTCCATCAAGTAAATGTTTAATATAGAGTTTTCCCTATACCTCTCCATACCATATGATTTAAAATGTATTGAATAAATGTTGTGGTAGAAGAAAATTTATAATTTATATACAAATTTGAAAAAAATCTATAGCTTCAAATTCAAGAGACATAGACAACACTTGTTGGCTTACTGCCCAAGGATTACTTTTAGATCCACTTGCAATTGAAGTTTCTTTCAAGTTGAAAACATGTCCACAGCTTGTGCAATACTCCAATAAGGGGTGTTTCGTGTAAATGTCATTGCATAGCAACACAAATAAGAAACACTAAGAATATAAAAAAAGAAACTGCTGAAATGAAAACTGTATTTTAAACTATGCTTGATTTTACCCCACATTGATTCCCTTACTGATCATGCTTCAACCTAACTTTCTCTAAGCAGAACAAATAGCAGAAGACCCCATTCAGCAAGCAGAGGCTGTGCAATGCATGCAGTACAGCTGGTCAGAACTGGCAGTACTGTGCTTCAGGTCTCTGGTGTGTGTGTTGGCCAACCAGCCATGAAACAGATTTTTGGTAGGACATTCAAACCCATGGTTCTGCTATGTTGGAAGATGGAGAGGATGCTGCCCGTGGCCTCTGGCACTACTTGTGATAATAATGTGGTTCCATTATAGGCTTCATCCTAGCAGCCAGACTGACTTATTTCCTCTCTCAGAATCCCAGGAACTCAAAGCCATCATCCTTCTCAACAGCCTGCTTTGCCCTGAACATTCAAGAACTCTATCCAATGGTTAACATATTGTTCATGCTGGAAATAGATGGGCAGCACAGGGGGTACCACCTGCTATTAAATCTTAGGTTCTTGATAGCGCCATGACAGCTGCTAGTCTTGGCTCTTAAACAGTAGAAGAAAAGGAAGAGAAGGAAAGAGTAACTGCTAGTTACTAGTACTGCTAGTGCTTGCATTCAGTGCATAATTGGTGTTCTTGACCAGCAGCCAGCACTGATGCTATGCTGTTCTGTAGGAGGTGTTCCTCTGATGAATGGTACTCCAGTGACTTTGGAAGGCCACATTTTCTCTACTAAGAAGATGATTAACTCTGTCAGGGCTGCTGCTCTGCCTTTGGCAGGAGACAGGAATATGATTTCCAAAGGAGAACAATGCACATTTGGTAGAAAAATCATTGAGGGCTGGAGAGATTGTGTTAGAGAGAATGAATGCAAGATAAACAGGTAAAGGTTGGGCTTTACTGTGGGATAAAGGAGGGGAAAAGGAAACAGGAGAGAATATACCACTGTTTACAAGGTGGAATAAAGAGAAGAAAGTGAATTTATATGTATAGATATATGAACATGTAATATAAAAGGAACATAAGGATACAATTTTACTTGTAGTGAAATTTCTGAAATGAAAAAAAATTAGCTCCAATTTCAGGTGAGCAGTTATTAATAACTCTCATGGACCAACAAAGTGTTTGTGAAAACCTCACTCAACATGCTAGAAATAGTGTAGAAGAAACATCCTACTCTGAACTCCAGTCCAGGTTTTGCTTCTCATAAACCCAGTTACTTCTAATGTAAGAAATCTTTCCTCAGTTTTCCTGCTACAGAAGCTAGTAGTGACTTCTAGTCTGTCCACATCTAGGTATCACTTTCCTGTAGCCAGGCAGCTCACTTTTTGTGCCCTGTGTTTCTCTTCTATCTTCAGAAATTAAGCTTCCTATTTTCTAGTGGGTTTAGGTCTTCATTTTTCCATATTTCAAAAGACTTAAGTTTAGAAAGACTTCAGGAAAATATGAGAGGTGATTTGTAAGTTCTTTAGAACCTTCAGCTCAGTCTGTGGCAGAGCTATAAAACTGTGATCTTCTAGGGGAAAAAAAAAGGCTTCCAAATTCTATTCCCTTTCTTTCCCCAGCAGTGAATTTCAAAGGATAATTACTTGCTGCACTAATAAGTGTTTCCATTCATATGCTCTGCATCAGAAAATAATGCCAAAACCTTAAAAAAAATCATTAGTCTACTTCCTCTCTCTGACATAAGATACCCCAAAATGATCTTTCTATAGCAAAAACTGTGAAACTCAACTTTGATTAATTAAGCCTTGAAAATTTGTCACAGTGCTGGAAGAACTCAGTCCTTGGATTCAGCAGGTATAGGACTCGTAGTAGAACAGGAGGATCTGAGCTTGGAAACACTGAGTTTAGTATGGACGTGACCATACCAAACCTACTCTTCTCTTCCAAGATATCTTCTGCCAGTTTTAGAGGAGAGATGTAGGACATAGGAACTGAACCACAGTTCAGAAAGAAACAAAAGAGAAAGCAATTAACTTAGTCCAAGGATAAAAGGAGATTCAAAAAAGAGCAGGAAGTAGTTATACATAATGTAGGTAATATTTAGAAAAATGTTACATCTGCTGGCCATATATTAAAAGCTTTAAAAACTGGGAATGGAAGCTGACAATATTCAAACTGAAAATAAAATGCAGTCTCTGCAGTTAAATACTACAACAGATTGTTGAAAATCTGAGCAATCTTCAGCAAAATCTTTCAAGTCCAGATGAGATAGTTTTCAAAGAGACACTTCTTCTTCAGCAAGGGCCATTTGTTGAATTTCCTTTGACTGTATTCAAAAGGAGGTAGATGATAGGATTATGGTGGTCTCTGTCTTTAAAAACTCTGACAATCAAAAACAAATGAAGGCTAGCAGCAGATTTTATAAGAATTACAGATTTTCTGTTATTATTGTGCTTGATCCACATTTTCATATAGACAATTAGTCAGATAAGTTTTGAGGAGATTTCATCAAGGTATAAAATGAAAATTTTACTTTACAAAGCCTGTATTTTTTTCTTGCTGTGCAAGCAATTCTGTCTTGGTGATCTGTTCAGGAACTACAATTAACCTGTATTTTCTCATGTATTCAAATGGAAAAAACCTAATTATGCCCAGAAAATGCCGAATTTAAATAAAAACCTGTTTTTCTTATTTATTTTTTCTTTCACTTGAAAAGTACATTTACAACGGAGGGTGATTCACCATTTTCAGTGCCTGCAGTAATGTGATCGATATGTTCAATTAATATTTGTTTAATTTATAGAAAAAATACATAATTTTTCTCATCTCTTTCTACTAATATGTAATAGTTTCATAAAGGATGAAAAAAAGGTTACTGGTTTTATAGCTTCTTAAAAGGAAATTAGATTTCGTAGAATCACATAATCATCAAGTCATAAAATGAATCAAGTTGGAAGGGACCTTAAAGATCATCCAGTTCCAACCCTCTGCATGGGTATGGACACCTCCCATGAGACCAGGTTGCTCCAAGCCCTGTCCAACCTGGCCTTGAACACTTCCAGGGATGGGGTAGCCACAATTTCCCTTGTGAGAGGAATTTTTGAGACAAAACTTTAAAAGCTGACAATTGCATTGAAAGAACTCCACCCCTATCAAATAAAAAAACTAGTTTAGGCCCTCTGGTGATGTGCTGAGTGTTTAAGAAATTGCAGGGATCTGGTTAGGTTCATATTTTCTACTGATAAATTGCATTAAATTTCAGGTAAGTTATATAATGCTCTTTCTACTATGATTGTTCCAATTAATTTTTGGTAGAAAATGGCATCTGCAAGAATGTGTATGAGAGGAAAGGCCATTCATAGGAGCTGCACCAAATTGTCACCTAAATCTGAGCTAGTAAATGAATGTTATGTTGTATTTAGTTGAGACCTTCAGCAGTGTCTTTCAAGCTCTCTGCTATATTTGCTTTTCTACAGTCTTATCAAAGAGAAATCTTAATTGACACAGCTATACAAATTAATCTACAAAGTAGTAGGTAAACCACAGTTCACAGGTTGCCTTGGGCTTTCTTCTTACAGTACTCAGGTCTGTAACCAAAACAGAAATCATAAAAATCATAGAAATATCAGCTGGGTTGGAAAGGACCTCTGAGATCATTAAATCCAACCCCTGACAGCTGTTGGTGCACTTTGCAAAAGCAAAGTTATTGCAATTTTTCCCTAGATTTTAAGGACAATGAGTCCTTCTGCTAATAACTCTATCTGGTATCTTAGTCAGGAAGTAAATTAATAAAAGATGTGTTTATTGGTGTGTAATTGACTTGTTTGTTTTCCTTGCTACCATCAATTTATTTTGGAGATGGAGAGGGGACAAGTTTTCAAATTCCTTTATATTTCAAATTCCTGCAACTGAGCAGTCATCTGCTTTTAGGAATTGGACTTACTATCTGCAAATTTCCTCAAAATAGAAGACAAAAGTACAGAATACTTTGGAAATATCATAGTGAGCATAAATGTGGTGTAACAGTCTTTTTCTAACTTGTTCAAATTAGCCAGAAATAAGTCACAGATGTGTGACTTATTATCAGAAAACATAGAACGTGGCCTGTTTTTGAAATCTGCCTACTCTTAATGAACACACTTGTTGCATTTGGTGAAAATTTGGGGAAATTATTAACAAGGTTTCAATCCTTAACAGGTGCAGTTGTTCTAGGGGCTCTATTGGCATTGGGGCTGAACATAAAGAATAGGAACAGCAGCATCCTAAGTGGCTTATTTTTTATTTTATTATTTTTCTGAACAATGATTTTGTTATGGAGTACTGCCTCCACTTTAATAAATAACATTCGTAGCCTGTCCTGTGCCTGTAACACATGACAGAGTAGCACTGTCAGTCCCTGTTGTAATACCCAGCTAGTGGCCGCCAGCTAGTCACCAGAGCAGAGTAGTTTGCAAATGAAGAACATTTGTCTGAATGACATATTTCTGAATGAGAATTGCTTTGTTTTTCAGGGAGTTTGGCCGCTGGAAGGTAAACAATCTTGCTGTTGAAAGAAGAAATTTCCTTGGCTCTCCACTGCCACTTGCCCCCGAATTCTTCCGTAACATCAGGCTACTTGGACGCCGCCCGACCCTTCAACAGATCACAGAAAACCTTATCAAGAAATATGGGACACATTTCCTACTATCAGCTACCTTGGGAGGTAGGGTTAATGCTTGGAAATATTGTGCTCGAGTTTGGCATGATGGAACTGAAATTGTTGGTTACAACTGATTTCTCTGTCAAGCTGCTGTGTTTCCTTCCTTGCAGAGCATCTCTGCTGAGTAACTCTCTCAGGGGTGGTCTTGAAAGTATGGGAGCAGGGTTTGCCTACAAGTCTCAAGTCTCTTTATTCTGCTGATAAACTTTATTGATTCTGTGTAAACAACTGTAGGGACAAAAAGATAAGAAATCCAGTTGCTATGACTGAGGTATTTTACCTGAGTCCCTTGTGCACATACTCCTGGTATTCTGGTGATGTTTCTCTGCACCAAGAGGTCATCAAGGAGAGTGAGATTACATCAAATTACATAATAAGAGATTACCCAGGTACCTGGGTCTGTTACAGTACTGCAAAGATGAAGTAAGAAAACCAGTAACAATAATTTCCAGCAAATCTTTTCATCTAGGAGACTTCTAAACTGTTTTGCCTATACTACTCCGTAATATTTCCCCTTTGTTGTCACTCTCCCCTTTTTAGGACTAATCTCCACTTAACCAGTAGTACTAAAAGTTTCAAAATGGGATGATGAGGCTTTGCCATGTGATTCCTATTAACTTAATGGAATCTTCAGCTCTAAATCCCCATGGACTAATTTGGAAAGTGTAGCCTGATATATAATTGGGATCCAGTCACCAAATGGATTGAAGAAATCCAGTGAAGAGGTCTAATGTTCAAGAGAGAGCATAAATTGTTCCGAATGAAAGATAATTAGTGCCTGTGATTACCCATCTAGGCATTACAAAATGAACTGACATTTTAGAAATGCAGTTTTATCCCCTGGTGGGTGATTAAATTAAAGATAATTCTGGTGATTGAGTATCCTTCCAGCAGGACAGTCTTGTCAAAATCCTTTATTCACCTGAGGAATGGTTCTCGTTAATACATTTCATAACTGAATTCTTACCATATATTAAAGAAATGACAGCGTTCCTATTCTCTTTTGGCTGATATCTGAGATCTATAACTGAAATAGCTCAGAGTAGCTCCCTTTTGGAAAAGACTGTTCCAGAAACAAGGTGAATTTCTGTCGTACTGCAGTTATTTAAAATAATATAGAAATAACCCCTATCTTTATTTTGGGAATGAGTGCTTCTACAGCAAATCCATCACCATTAGGATTTTAAGAACAAATTACGTGTGTTGACCAGCAATATGGAATAAAATTTCCAGAAGTTATTTTCATTACTTATTATATATATTCCAACCAAAAAGTACACTTTTTATAAATGACCATATATTTTCATGTGTGTACAGCACATAGCACATCTGAACAGTAAACTAACTACAGAAGATAAAGAAACTTTCTTAAAATATAAAACATAGTAATTAAAGATATATCCAACGTGTATCCTAATGCAATGATTATCCAATGGTAAAAAAGTTTTTTTTAGTATTATTAGCTATTTGCTATTTATTAACTAACATAACTTAGAGTACTAATAGACATATGATGAAGTTAATTTTCAAGTTGAAATTGGACCTAACAACTTAGAGAAACAATCTAACAAAAGAATATATGCTCTTCAAAAGTCCAAAGCAGCATTACCACACTGATCACAAAAGAGCTGCAGACTTAACACCTTTTAGGCAGGTAAAACTTAAGGATGGTTCATCTGAAGACATTAGAAAATTGTAGCTTAAACAGTGAATATTCTCCCCAGAGCCACAGGATGTGCTGCAGGGAAACTGGGGAAGGGTATCCTTTTCTTATCCTTCTTCAGACTGCCTTACATATGCCCTGAAATGCTGTATCTGCCACATGCTTGCAAAAATTTTCCACTCTCAGGGAGAGAGTGTTTACTTCTGGCTCTGTCAGTGCTCAGTGAAGTCTAAGGGAGTTTTTGTATTAACTTTGATGGGTTTTGATTTGGGTCCCAGGCCTCAATTTTTAGGCATGATTTCATGCACACCTGCTGCCTTCCATTATCATTGGATGGATGTTGAATACTTAAAAAAATACGTTCAATTAAAATAATTGCAGGGAATTAGTAATTTCTAAGAATGCTTTTGTGAGGTAGCTAATAACCCTGTATTTTCCTCTATGTGTTAGTTCATATTTTTGGGCTAGATTGAATGGGGATACCCAGAGATGCTTGTCCACACTTTATTAACATGAAATTAGATTTTTTTTCCTTTCTATAATGTATTCATACTTTCCCTTTAATTACAAGTTGCTTTATTCTGAAAGCTTTGTCACTTACATAGCTCCTTAAAAGCAGAGACCAAACTGAGTGTGCATAGTTCTTTTATTTAATGAATCCCCAGCCATCTGTATTCATGGACATAAAGACAAGCTTGGCAAACGAATGATCCCGTAGTAAGATTTTGAAGATTTGTGTGTTTCTGTGACCATTTAGCTTGCATGAATATCCCTTTTTGACCGTAAAGGGAACTCTTGCACATGGTTGTTTGTGATGTGTTCCCAAGTCTTTATTCACAAACAGAGAAATATGTTCCTCAAGGGCATTTTGAAACGAGGACGTAGGGAAGTTCTATTTTTCCTGCTGCCATGAGGTAATGTGGAAAATGACATTTCTTACTGCTTCTATTTCTTATGGAAATCCTATCTTCTTGTGAGATAAGCCAAATGTCCATAATGAGCAGCTTCAAGCTGCATGATGGAAGGGACCCTGTGCAAGCACACGTTTGCACAGCAGACACTGGATTCACAGGTCAGCTCATGTGCTTAGGCACAGAAACAAATTGTTCTGCTTCTGCACTGACCATCTGCAGTGTCAAACAGAAAAAGGAGAGCTTATTTTGGTTAAATTTTGTGCACAAATGGGGATGCTGTACTGGTCCAGGCAGTGGTTGGGAGGTGAGGAGGTTTCCTCCACTCTGCTGAGGCAACACATACTCTGCAAAAGCACAATTTCAAACTTACACAAGCCAGCTAAAACTGACAGAACAGCTTTAGGGGACAGGCAAGAGATGAATCATGCAAGGGAACTCCATCCTTGAAGGTGAGAGAACGCTCCACTTGATGAGCCCATAAGCATCTCATTTAGACTACCTGTGAAAAGGGGATTGGACTGGATGACAGCCAGAAATCCATTCCAGCCTAGATTATTTTCTGACTCCATATAATGTATTTCTAAATTCTTTAGCAGCCTTCAACTAGAAGTTCAAAAATAGTGAAGGTTTTCCTTTGAGTGAGAGGCAACGCACAGTATTATTTTGTCTCCTTTTGTTCTGCATTTATACTTTTCTCTTTGCTTGCATACAAAATGATGCAATGAAGGTCCAGCTTGCAGGAGCATTAGCTGCTCTACACTTTAATTATTTACAAAAAACCCCAAAACCAAACCATGCAGCATTGAGCTTCAGAAGTTACTGTGAAGCATTAGGACACTACTGTGTAGGAGGATGAAAATTATCAGTGGATCTCATTTTAAAGGCATTCACTTTAGTGCTGTTCTTACACATAGATGTAAAAGGCTGCTCAGCAAGCCAATAGACTTGGTGCTAGGGAAATTACAGATAAATAACATACTGCAGTGAAATAATAGGGCCCTTTCCTTGGCTTTTGGGTGGCATGAGTGCAGCTGGAGTGCTTAGCAAGATGAAGAGAGCAGACATGCAGATCAGTCCTCCTTGCATCTGAAAACATGGTAACTGTTCTGAATAAACAAATTTGTAGGAGGGTTGCCAAGGCTTCTTATGAAACTACAACCTTTTGAGGCAATTGGCTAAATGGAAATGTTGAAGGCTTTGAAAACCAAAAGAAAAAAAGACAGTTTTGTCATTCTATCAGGCAATCTTACTGGGCATCAGCAGATCAGCTTAACCCCAGACTCCTGTTATTCTCCTCTCCACTGATTACCGTTCTGCAAGTGAGTTTGATAGTTTCACCTTTGCTTAGTCTATGTACTGAATAAAGAGGGTCAGACTTTCTGGCCCTGATTAATATTCTTGAGCAGTATATTACTCTGCATACAGAGATGGAAGAAATTGTCAGGTGGTGTAAAGCAGCGAATCTCAATGAATTCTGAAGGATTTCCTATCATTTACACAAGCTGCTGATATGACCTTTGTTTTCTATAACACTTCTTTCAAGGTAAGATAAAAACTATTGGCAAACAAGGGAGGGAGATTCCAGTCCTAATGACTGATGTGAGAAGGAAACTTGAAAATTTGGCTTCAGACTTGCAAATGCTCACTCCGAGGCATGTAAATTTTCCAGCATTAAATATTATGGATGCTAAGGGGAAGAAGAAAATGCAAAAAATCTATTCTCTTTCTTTTCTCTCCCTATTTACTCAATGAAGATGAATTTCAAATTCAAAACCAGATGGTATATATAGAATTAATGTGCACTGTTATTCACCTGAACCACAGAAATGGTACAACATCTGGCCTAGCAATAATTCATATAGTTTTTGAATCTGTGCACATCCACCAGGGCTTCAGTTTGGGAAAATAACCTGGTAAACCCCTAGTGGTACATTCTGTGATCCATACATGAATGGGTTTTTACACAAGCACTAAGCTATTTTTTATAATGAAGGCATAACAATTTTTAATTTCTTATCATACTTTTTTGCTGTAACAAATTATGACTATTGCATCTGAGTTGTTCTGTGTAATCAGAAACTTTTGAGGAGTTCATAGGCCAAAGACCTTTATGCCTTTGTAAGACCGATACATGTGTAGGAAGATAGAGCTCTAAGTAAGCATCTGCTGATGATGCTCAGATATATCTGTCTTTGAGTGTTATCCTTTTATTACCATTTCCTCACTTGCTGACATGAAGGGATGGGAACTGCTTGGATCACTACTTTTTCTTACCATTTCCCAGTCTACAGATGAAAATATGAAACATCAAGGCATAGGATCCTTTCATAATTACACAGATGTGGTTACAGGAAAACAATTTCTCAATAATAGAGGCAGAGAATCATATGAATATTATGTACTATATACTATTATGTATAACAAAATATATTTACTCCTTCAATAGATGGTTATCTTTAGTTACAATTGTTACAGCACTATTCCAGTCCTACCATGCAAATGATGGTGATTTATATTTTTTATTTAAATAATTCCTAAAGACATTCTTAAGATGCACACAAAATTAATTTCTATTTTCTGAATGCTGTTTATAATCTGTTGTTTTGGAGTCTTACATCTAAATGTCTATGGATGGGTCTTGAGACTTGGTAAATTCCTAGATTTTCTTACTTTATTCCCTACTTTTGATTTTTTGACAAACAGACGGTAGAATATTTTACCTAACACAGGAATTTACCTGAAAATAAAAATCCTGGAAAATATGTTTATATAAACCTAGAAAGAATTAAATATATATGCTAAGCTATAATCTTGCAAATTCCAGGGTTTACAGAGACATAAGTATGTTGTGTTGAGGTCAGTCTGCAGTATGAATATCAATCTCCTGATGAATATCAGTGACAGCAGCTACATGGTGATAAAGCATCAGTGTAGTGATCCTGCTAATTTCTTGAGCCAATCAGTGGGTTGTGTGGTGTTATTTTGTGATCATGGCCAAGTAATTTTGTCCTATTTCTTTCAAACTTGAGCAAATGAAGTTAACTGACTCTTGATTTTGGTGAAGTAGAGAGAATGTTGCTGTCAGAGCTTGCAGGAAGCACAGTAGTGTGGAGCTGATGCTGAATAACCATGTTTTCTTAATATCCATTGTCAATCCTTTTCAGTTCTTAAAATCCCTAACCTTGAATAGGTTTCTAAATCACATTTGTTTTTTTAGCAAATACTTGGATATCTTCTTAGCCTATTTCATGGTGACAGACTGTAACAAACAAAAAACCAAGATTCATCCACATTTCAAATGTGACAGAAGAGTCTTTTCTGGCATGAGCCTCATTATTCCTCATTTAACTTAAAATTTGAATTATCTTCCACAATTAAATAGGAATCAGTGATGTTACTTTACAAATCCCTGAGTCCTGGGTTTGAAGGGGAGCCCTGATCCAGCTCTGCAGTGACAGGGATGCCTAAGTACCAATGCCTGGGGGTGTTCTCTGTTTTTCAATCCACTTTTTCTAGCAAGTGCTCAGCTCTGACAGATGAAAAACTTCCAGAATCTGGAAGATGCTTTTTGAAAAACAAGTATTTTTGAACTGCACCTGGTTGCACTCAGTAGTAGTGCCTGTGAAGAGCAGTGATGAGCTAACACTGTCTTATTTGAGATGCCATGCAAACACAATGCAGCTCCATCACTCCAGTGCCTGTGCTTAACCTTGGGAGATATAATCTGATGTGATCTGAGTCAAAGTAAACATTCCAAATCATTTCAACCGGGTTACAGGACATGAAAAATAAAATGTATCTGTCAGGGAAGGGGGGATGGGAACTTCATGGCCGGGGATGCTCGGGGATCTTGCCTGCCAAAATGCACCCACCAGCAACTGCCACGGCAAGCACGGGATCAGGCAGGACTGGGATAATAGGATGATGTGATCCCTGCTGGAGGGTGTGTGTGGGTTTCAAAGGTTACTGTCCTGACATTTTCTAACCAAAACAAAACAAAGCAACACCAAACACTGTCTTTTTCCACTTTGTTTTTTTCCAAATGGGAGTTTTTATTGCAGTTCTGCTGGCTGCCTCCAGGAGAACAAGAGGTTTTGATGGGAGAAAATTAAACGAACTCTGTTTTAATTATAAAATTTACCAGGATTCTGTTAAAAATAGAAGCAGTCCTACTGTCTGTACTAGTAACTAATACAATCAAAAGGGTTTACATCAGAGTAATATAGGGTGGCACACTGGCTAAAGAAATAGAAAGAACCTCAATTTTTTTTTCTCTACTTCCCAGATATTTTCTACATTAAGGGCTTGCTTTCTTTTACATAATAATTCATTATGTTTTCAGTGGAAAGCCAGTTGAGCTTGCAGAAATCACTTTATTCTAAATGCACCAGCCAAGACCTCTGCAAAAGGGGGAAAAAAATCAAGAGAAAGCTCCTGCTGAGGTTTTGCACCTTATTTGCACAGCCTGAACTGGTCACTGACACAGTATTTACCACTGTGAGTTCTGATATTCTCTGCTCTGGCATGACTGCGTCTTTTAGCTCCACAAACAGGGGCACAAATCCCTGGCCCCTGGCTCAAATTCCAGCCCATTCTACTGCTTTTCATTTTAGGAACATCTTTCATACTGGCCAACAAGACAGGTTTTGAGAACACAGGTTTATTGCATAGACAGAGCTGAACGCCGACAAATGCTGCAACCTCGACTGGGGTTTTGATGGAAAATTACTCTCAAAGAACAAGGCATTAGACTTATTATAATAAAACGTGAATTTATGTTTTCTCAGTAGAGCAGAATAGTTAGGTAACTGAATGGGGAGATCCTGTTCCCTACAGAGGCTGCTTTAATTCCTGATTCTTTGGAGTTCAGACAATTAATCCCTGCTTTGATGACTACATGCAGGAAAAAAAAAAAAATCCCCTGCAAAACTGCAGGAAGAGAAGTATAAATACAGAGGTAGGTTCAGCTGCAGCAGTCAACTGTCCTGGGCAGCAACTCTCCTTTCCAGGATGAAATGAACACACTGAACAAACCTGATAGGTCTAATTAGATAAGAAAGAGGCTCCTGGATAATGGATGTCGTGCCTGTGTAAGGTCCAGAGGGCCTGACTGTCCTCTGAATTTGTGAGAGATTGAGCAGCACTGTAAGGCATATTGATTAACATGAGCACACTCCTCTTTCTCCAAGCACAAATAAATTCTGCAAGTCGAGGTAGCTGTGTGTCAAATTTGTCAGCAGATGTGGCCTCCTGCACTGAGGCATGAATTCTGCATTAAGCAGTGCTCACCACCAAGACTATCTCCCTTTAAAGATGATGTCATGTTTTCATCCTACATCCTCAACAGCGATATTTTTTTGTCACGTAAACCCATCCAGAGCTGGCATCCCATCCTCTGAATGGGCAAAATGCCATCCTAGCAGATGGGTGAGCAATGAAACTAGCACGAGTGGCAAGTCAGCTCCTATCAGGATAGTTTCCTTTCCAGGAACAAGGAATTGGCATTCTGTGGAGTTGTTCAGTGTCTGAAACACAGGTATAATGATATTATTCATTGCTTCTTGAGATTAATGTGGAAGAATGCAAGTTACCAAGCACAGGCTCAGAAAGTGAGAAAAATGTTTTTGTAGTTGCCTCAGACATAAGTTATGCAGAAGAAAATACTGAGTCAATGAACTACTTTTCTAGTTAATTTTCTGAAGTAAAGAGTTCTGCCTAAACACTCCACTAAATGAACGAATTCTTATGTAGCCTGAAATGCATAAAAAAATTATCCATGAAATAAACAATAAATGTAGAAAATTTGTTGCAATTTTAACATTCTCAGTAGGTCTGTTCTGGAATAGTTCTTAAGAACTCTCCCACTTAAACAAGCATGATTTTCCTTTGGTTCTGTTTTTAATAATCCTCCAGGAATTAAAATTTCTAAATTCAATAGTATTTCTTCACGTTTCTTTAAAGAGAAAGTGAGAAATCCACAATGTAAGATGTTGGAGCTTCTCTTTGCTTTCAGAAGGGCACCTCTACATTGGGAGCTAGGAAAGTGTTGTTTATGTTTCTCTCTTTTTCAAGAAACTGATTAACATTTTTATGCTTTTCAGTTACATAAATTTGGTTTAAGACACATTTTATATCCAGTTACAGGCATCTTAGCATCGCTTAATCAATTGGAAAGCAGAGGATTGCTTTTAACAAGTTGTAACAAGGCATCCTTGTCTGAAACCAGGTATGGTACATTTTAGAAGAAGGAAACGAGTATTACACTGGTTTAATTTTCTTTGAGCCTAACATTAAATACTAAAAATGAAGGTTTTAAGTAAACTTGGAAATAAGCATGTCTTATACATGATTTAAATTGGATGCCTATAGAATATCCCTGTATTGTTGGTAAACAGGACTGAGTGCAGCAGACATATCCCCAGTGCCATTGCATTTTAGGCATTAATGTGTTCTATTGTATAGCTCTTATTTATATGAAGCACCAAAAAAAACCAAACCAAAACAACACCCATCAAACTTAGAATAGTATCTGTTGTGCATGTGCTTAGACACCAAAGTATCTGCATCAGGAAGAGTTATCTAAACATTAGGCACCAGCCAGGGAAAACTTTGGCTTGCCAAAGAGACTTGCAGAAGATGTCACTGCTGAATGCTGTGCTTTCTGTTTCCCTGCTCAGGAGAGGAGTCACTCACAATTTTTGTGGACAAAAGGAAGCTGAGCAAGAGGTCTGAAGGAAGTGATCCCAGCACCAACAGCTCTGCTGTGACTCTGGAGACCCTGCACCAGCTGGCAGCCTCCTACTTCATTGACAGGGACAGCACGCTGCGCAGGCTCCACCACATCCAGATTGCCTCCACTGCCATTAAGGTAGGGTAAATCCTCTAGGACCAACATGCAGATATGTTTCCAGATTCTCAGGAGAATGTATTTTGACTAGGAAGAAAAGATTTGTTAGCAAACCAACAATTTTTGTTCGAAGCTGAATTCAACCGATGATGAAGATTCTAGTTTAGAAGAAGGTCTAATGCACTGAAGATGTTGCTCTTGGTGAGTGATATATAATTTGAATGGTACAGGTGGTTCTTATGGAAGTGTTTGGTCATTGAGAGAATCTCCAGTACCCTGGCAGGTATTGGATAAAGCAATACCTCTTCCTTTGAGCAGCTCTCTACCCTAATGTTGCCCGTTTGAAATAACCTCTCTCAACCCATCTCCAGCATTGCAAATAAAATTTTAACTTTCCATTGAATGTGCATCAATTATGAATCTTTTAATATACAATGCAACTTAGAAAACATTCAATTTCTTGGATCTTTCCATTGGTAATTAAGATTTTCATGAAGGACCATCTGAATTGAACTGTAATTTCTAGCTGTTACTCAAGTAAATATAAGTTTACCTCCTTGGGAGCCACAGGGTGAGAAGGATACAACCAGAATTTGTAGCTCAGCAGCACCTGTTCAGTTTGGCTGCTTGAATATGGAGGATATTCCTACTGCCCCATCCATCGTGGGCTGGCACCATGGCAGCTGCCCACAGCTCAGAGCTGGTCAGGATGGCATTTGGCACTTTTGGCAGTGCAGCTGAAAATGCAGCAGATCCAACCCAGTCTGAGCTCATCTGAGGGCTGCCCATCATATCACATATTCTTGCTGCAGACTAACCCATCCCTCTGATCTGAATTATCTTCATATCTAATTGTTTATTATGTGGATGTACAGCAACCTTTAAAACCAGGCTTCTTCCATCAAA
The DNA here is from genome assembly GCF_036169615.1 of Heliangelus exortis. Classification (NCBI taxonomy): domain Eukaryota; kingdom Metazoa; phylum Chordata; class Aves; order Apodiformes; family Trochilidae; genus Heliangelus; species Heliangelus exortis. The sequence continues at coordinate 25,441,322 of NC_092429.1, read as the reverse complement.
CCATGTTTTTTTTCCCTCTATGTTAAGATAATCTATGGATTAAACCAGTGGTAACTGAAGTGATAGAACATTACAGCAGAGAGACAAAACAGTGCCTGAAAGAAACTTATTCTTTCTATTCACTGAATTTTTTTAGAAAACAAATTTGTGTCACAATGCAAAATTCAACCCTGACTGCTGATGATTTACATAATTAACCTTCTTCAAATCCAAAGTTTTTTACTAAAACTACAAAGTTTTCTCTCCACCTCCTCTCTGATATCGATGCAAATGCAAGCTGTAGCCCAGAAAATCTGATTTGGTAAATTGACTGCAAGGGTCTCTAGAAAATGATTCTCACATCAGATGCAACAGTGCTGATAAGTGAAACCCTTGCTTTTTAGCTTGCTTTCATTGAGAGGCTGGGAGCATTTGCATTACAAATTTCTATTGTCAGAGCACTTAACTGAACAAAAAACCTGTTTCTGTTGAAACCTAGAAATACAAAAGCAGCCAGGGAGGTTTTTTTGTTGTTTTTTTATTATTTTGTTCTGTCCCCACAGTGATTTTTTGAAAGACTGCTGTTTCTAAATTGGAAAACCATCAAATAAAGTTCAAAATCCATGGTGCAAATAGCATATTTCAAGATTATTTCTTAAAAAATATATACTGACATCTGAATTAGACCACAGTCTTCCTGTAGAGCTACAGAGCAAAACCACTGTGTTTCAGCTTGATCATAAGTGACACCCGGGGGTCCCAGTGGCCATCAGCCTGCTCTGTGCCTTCTCGTCCTGGGCTGCTTCAGGGAGGAGAGTGAACCCAGTGCTTTTTATACCAATAAATTAGGGGTTGTCCTAAGTCATAGCACCTTCAGTGTCTGGCTGGCTCAACACAGCTCTGCTCTAAAACCTCAAGAGAGATGGAACTGGAGATGTTGAAGGGGAGTCCAAGAGCCCTCTGAGCTCCCTTCTGACCAGAAAGGACAGGCTTGTATGGCAGAGGAACTGGGATGTGCTTGATGAGCTTGTCCTGATATGGATGTTGGTAGCCACAGGAGATGGGTATCACTGATAGCAGAGAACAAATGAGTACTTAAATTTACAGAGAAAACCCTTGGGTGCCGTCTGTAGCCACCGAAGGTGGATGTCAGAAGCAACTGGAGAACAAGGAGTAGTTAAGCTTGTGGGGAACGACTCCCTTCCCATAAAAAAACTTGCCAGACAAGTATTTAGACTACAGTCTCGGTGTACTTGGGAAATGAGAGAAATCTGCAATTTTGGTGTGTAACAGAAGCCTTGTATTAGAAGGAAGGTGTGCTTGGTTTGTTGGGAGCTTTCTCTCACTGCTTGGACTCAGCTGTGCACTGGAGAAATTCCCAGGGATTTCTCCAGTGATTTCCTCCCTGGAGACTGAGTAGCAGACCAAGGCTCTTAGGGATGTTAGACCAGGTAATTCGGTGGTTTTGGAAATATCCTCATAGGTTTGCACGCTGAGGGGAGGAATAAGCTGTCTGATTGACAGCTTTGGTAATCTGATACCTGTTAATAGGCGAGTTTCTGTTCACGGGTGTCTTGTGTTTGTGTTATTTAAAAGGATAATTTATTCTCAGCAGAAGGTGGCATTAGCAAATTCACCATGGGATTTATTTTGGGAAACTGGAATAAGCTCAAGGGTAAAAAAAAAAAACCAAACCAAACCAAAAAAACCCAAAATTTTTGTATTGCAATAATTGGTGGCCATTTTATACCCTGAAAGATAGGGGGGAATGGCCACGGCTTTTAACAATTAATTATGAAACCCTTCTGCAATTTATGTTGGTTTGTAGAGGGAAAAAAAATGAGATGAGGAAGCCATATGTTCAACTGTTTTCACACTATGGGATAATCATGGAATTCAAAAGAACACCAGTAAAGAAATCCAATATGGAAGTATTGGAACATGTTTAGAAATCCCCAAAATTCTGAGCTTCTATTAGAAGCTTTCCAAGTGACATGCAATCATTTTTTGGTTGGTGATAAAAAAAAAAAAACAAAAAAAACCTGGTCACACACAGTCTTTTTAATATTTAATATTATAATCTCTATTCACAATCAGATAGCAATTCTGTGTCTTAAAATACAATTATCATATACATATAACTTCACTTCATTGGAAAATAACAATAAAAAACCACACCCAACCAACAAATAAAAAAAAAATCCAAAAAGGATAGTTACCTTTTCAATAGTTTGTTTTTATTTTCTTTTATGTCAGTCAATTTTAATTACATTTTGGATAGAATTCTAATATGCAGTGTACTAGACTCTACCATATTAGCAGATTTGTTCACATACTAGGAAGAGAGAAGCAAGGGTATTACTGATGTTTCTTATACCTCACTCTTCTTCCTAGGAGGAACTTAACTGTCCTTTAGGGAACATGTATCTTAATAATAACAATAACAATAATAATAATAATTCAGATCAGGCAAGACACAAATCAAAAAGCATTGTATTTGGGGATGAATCATAACACTTCAGTGCACAGATGAGCTCTGCCACAAAGTTGTTCCTGGAGTTTTGGACTTTGAAACAAACAGGAGTAGTTTGATAATATTGACTTGTTGGTTGTTTTTCTGTTTTTCAAATTTTCTGTTACTATGGGCCATCTGAAACTGCATCAATACATGGAAACAACTTTGCACAACTGTTTGGACAACCATATATTTGCTGTCTGTAGGTTTCTGAGGTGGCTATCTTAATGGCTGTGACACCCCTAAACGTGATTTGAGAAGAGAGATTAAAAATATTCTCTCCTTCCTTCAACAGCACAAACAAAGATGTATTTTTCATTCCTTTTGGTTCCAAAATCAGTACGTATATGTATGTATGCATAGCCTTTTCAGTTGAGACTAGATCACTCCTCACACTCTTTTTTTCTTTTGTAGTACCTGCAAAAAACACATTTTCTCTTAAAAGCCAAAAGGATAATACTTATAACAACACAATGTTATCTCCTAAACAAGTTACTGTATGAATTCTGTGTCCTTTCTTTTGATTTTTCTTTTCTCCTTACTTATCTGTCTTTTAGAATATCTTTAGAATATCTTTTTTAGAATATAATAATCATTTAACAACAAAAATTCAGTATTAGCATTATGGGAAAAAATAGTATCTTATCTACAGGACCATGAAACATTAAACGTGCTGTAGTTGAGGATCTTGAAGCCACCTTAAAAACACCACTGAGAATGGATTTATCTAGGATAGGAAAGGTGAACATTTAACTGAGGTATAGAAATATATTAGCTACAGAAATGTGCTAGGATAGCAATGAATAACTTGCCCATTCCCAAAATATGGCTGTGTCTAGGTTTTTGTCTAGTTCCTACTGTTCCTGGCTTCTTTATCTAGTGCTTCCTTAATAGAGTAAGGTCTAAGGTCTCTATAGATAAGACAAGGAGAATGAGCCATTAAGTCTCTGAGTTACAAAGCCAAATAAACAACAGATCAAATATTAAGTGAGAATGATCAAGTTCAGTAGGTCTTCTGGGAAAAAAAAATCTCCTGCAATAAATACATTATCCCAAAGAATTTCTCTTTGAAAAGCAAAGCATTTTGAAATGTTTTTATCCATTTTGTAATTGAAATACTTAATACTTGAACAATTATTATAGCCTTCATTCAAATTCACTGAGATATCTGATGGCTGATTTGCTTTCTTACAGCTCTTCACACATTATTTTGTGGGGCTCACACAGGAAGAAAATATTTTATATGTTTTATAATTAAGCTACTCCATCAAAAATATGTTATGTCGTTGTGGAATGAAATTTTTAGGAAGGGGGAAATGATAATTAGCATTCAAGTCTTTATTTTTAGTTCCTATTTAGTGAAAAACTATCATTCAGAGCAAAATCTGTTAATGTGCAGCATGAGGAAAGGAGTAGAAGAGATGTTCTTGATGAATCAAGTTTGTTAATCAAATTTGTTTGTAATCAAGTTTGAGAGCTGTGACAAATTTTTCTCCTTAAAAATAACATGAGTACAACTGATTGAAGCTTCACATTCATCATGTGGACTACACATTCTCTGTTCCACATTAAAAAAGGTAAAATCACCACGTCACATTTTTCAGCTTAAAATCAAATGTCCATGGGAGCTACCCAGAGCCTCCACCAATATTTAACTTATTTAAAAGTCTCTGCTATACACATCCTTTCAATATGATTATGATGCATGCATTTTAGTGTAAGTGGGCAGGCTCATATGCCAAATCAACAGTTTGAGCCCTCAAGGGCCTCATTGGAAACTCACCAAATACCCAAGAGCTGCATCAAATTTGCATATACATTTACATGAATGGACATCCCGTTTTGTTTGAAATATTACAGATCCAACATTACTTCCTTTTCATGCTCATTTTAGAAGCTTTTTCCTATAAAAATTTCTCTTCAGATGCACTGTTAGCTCTCCCTATTAACAACCCTAGTAGGATGACAGGGTGTGCTGGCCTCTTCTCTGTACAGTCATGGAAGCAGAATACAAATAAAGTCAGCAATTTTTTTTTTTTCCCTGTGTGGTGTCTTTAATGAGCAGTAGTCTCAGCTCTTCCAACTCAACATTGGTCTCCCTTCTATGCAGCCATATTAATGGGCACCTATTGAAGATCCAACCTTAGCTGGAGGCCCAGGGGAAGGTGAAATGACCTGAGACCTAGGAATGTGCAATGACCCTAGGCCATATGACTGACATCTTTCTTTTGCTGATTGATGGATGGTGTAAACAAGATCTGAAGGTCAGGAGTTATTGTAGCATCTCCTGTGATTCTGACAACATGTTCTGGCATTGCCCACTGGCAGAGTGACCTTGCTCTGATACCCTGAGATCATGCATCCATACTTCTAACAATTAATTCCCTGAGATCATGCATCCATACTCCTAACAATTAATTAGGAAGCTTTTTTGATGGTGGTTATATGGGAGAGAGCTGCACATAGGATGTCCAGATTTTATACTGCTTTGTGAGGCTAATGCATCAAGGAGACAGCAGTATACACCTGCTCTAATGACCCTGATTCCTGTTCACTTGAAGCCATAATTACATTAATGAACCTCTGCACTAAGTCCGAATAATTGTGGTAAATAATGAATGGTAAATTAATTATTATTTAATACTCTCATTGCATTCTGCAAAAGGATAAACATATTTATGTTAGACAAGTATAACATTGCTGGTTAATAAAGTAAGGCTGCTGGAGTAGTTGTCTTTTGAAGGATATTTTCTTCCAGTCTAGAATAAATTTTCTTTCAAGTGGATTGCAGCAGGAGAACACACTGTGGGTCTTGTCTTAAGGTCCAAACAGTTGTGAGACAGTCACAGTGCAGCAGAAGAACAGATATAAAAATTGAATTCTACACCAGCTATTTACAGCCACATTACAGCTGTTTTTTTCCATCTGAGTGGGAAAGAACAAACATGCTCGAGAATGTGCCCTCTAATTTCAATTAAATGTTATTGTGCAATTTGCTTTTTTCTTCCCCAAAACATTTCTTTTTGCTATAAGAGAATTAAGGTCTATTTTTTTTTTTTTTGTCTCTGAAAACTTTAGATTGCAAAGAGTTGATAAGAACATGGCTCGATTGTGATGGTAAACATATCTGATTATCTACAATTAAGCCATGAATGACTCATGATGGGCTGTAAGAGGAATTTTAAGTGTAATGAAATTAGCTTCTCACCCAAAATTCAGACTGAAATCCAGACCTTTTTAGTTTGTTTTGCTTGTTGTGTCTGAAAAAGTTGGCTTATTTTTTTCGTTTATACCTCAGACTTGAATAAGTTTTTCCTGTGTATTAAAGTAATTGCTGTAACCAAAAGTAGAACTGCTGAAAGACTATGAAACCTGAGCTTTAGCCAAAGTTCTGAAAAATTCTAAACGTTTCCACAGTTTTATACAAACAGACAAATTTTTGAAGCATTTGAATCCACATCTTGAACTTTTCTCACCCTCAGATTCCCCATTCAATTTGTGGACAGGATTTAAGACAGTAGAGCTGAGAAATGTTATAAATGACCCAAACTTGGAAGTTCGAGAAATGGTGTCCAACAAGAGGTTTTAGGTTGTAAAATCAAAGTTGGAAACACTGGGCCAGAAAAGTGATATAACAACTATTTGTTGGCTCCATTTAAGAAATTAAATAAGAAAATTAAAATTAATTAAAGTTTAATTTAACAAACCACAAACCTAGGGAACTAAAAGCCAGAAAGGACAAAAGACTTTTTTTTTTTCTTTTTCTTTTCTTTTTTTTTTTTTTTTTAAAGCTTCCCTATTGTGTAGTTATGGTGAAATTACTTAAGCATGTCAAGGGAAAGTCACTGTACAGATTTTTCAAGGACAAGTTGTTGTTCAGGTCCGTTACGAAATTCTGAGACCTTCAGATTAGCTTCATAGAAAACCAAAGCTTGAAATGTTTTATGGAGGGAGCTGAAAATTAAGATTTTCAGGGAATACATAGAAGTCTTGCTTCCAAATCTTGGTCATGATATGGTGAACTCCCATGAATTTTTTTGAGGTAATAGAATACTTTTGCAGGTTACTTAAAACATTTTACTTGTTATAAAAAGCTTCACAAAATTAGCTCATGATTTGTATGACTATGTATGGATTTTGAAATTCAAATTTGGGTCATTATCTGATCTTAGCAGAGGAACTGGGGCCTTTAGTTAGACATCTGTTTTCCAATATATTTTGGGAATTACCTAGTTCCTAAAAGTCTTTCAGTAATGTGAATTTAGCTGATTTGAATAGGTGAGTTTAGACAACTGGGATCAAGATGCTGACATTCTGGTCTTTGAACCTGGCTAATCCATGCCATGGCACTAGCCTTTGTGCTAGTACCTGGTGTAAACAGCAATAAAATGGGAAACAAAGGACATGACCTGAAAGTTTTAACATAATTCTGTGCCCAGACAACTGTGCCATGTTTCTCAACAGGGTTTATTTGCTCAGGAGCAGCCCTGGACTTCTACATCTATAGACCTTCTTTTTCTGACGTTAAATCAGTCTCATGTGGCTCAGAAGCCTCTGTACCATGTTCTACTGCATAGCAAGTATTTGTGTTTGCCTCATTCTAAAACTGAAATATATGAGGTTTTATACATTTCTGTCTAGGAGCTGTTGGATATCTTTGGATCAAATTCACCATAACTACAATGAAATCTTTTGATTGCTACATGTGGAACGTTAACAAATTCTAAGAAAACACCAAGTATAAAGGTTAGGGATATATTTCCATCTCTTAGTCAAGATTTTCAAGTACTTATATTAAAAACAGACTTAATTCATTTGGACAGTCAAGTTTTAATTAAATTGAAAATCTGGGGCTAATTTCCCCAGAAGGTAATGTAGAGGTCAGCTCTTCAGCTGATGTAAAGCAGCACAATTAATTTGAGAATCTGGTCCTTCCTCTTTTCAGAGAGTGAGAGAAAAGGAAGGAAAAAAGGGCCAGCAAGTTAATGCAATAACATGTTTTGCTAAACACTCTCAGAATGCATACTCAGCAACATAATTGACACTCCATCACAGCAGCTGCAGCATGACACTCAGAAAAGGATGTGTTTTAGCAGCCTCTAATGCAGACAACGCTGTCTCATTATATTTTCAGCAATGTGCTAGAGGAGTAATGAGTGCAAGAAGTTATAACATCTCCAGCTCCTTGGTAAAGCAGCATGAAATGCTTTCAAAGCAACAAAATAACACATAATAGAGATGCTGGCATCTGCATTTTGGAAAGACTTTAGATAACTATTCTTCACTTAAAGAAAGAAGAAAAGCCCAGAGCTCAAAACAACAACAACAAAGGATAGGCCATAACAAATGGAAATATTTTGTTATTTCAGTTATGTAGTTTAGTTGAGAGAAGGGTAAAAATACCCCAAGAAAATAAGGACCGTCAAACCCTAAGCAGGTTAAAAATATACATATGCAAACAAAAAGAGACCTTAACAGCATTCACACATTTGCCATGGCACTTGTCAAAAACCTGTAAACAATTTATACTACAGTTCCTTCTGTGTTTTATACTATGTTTTTTCCCCTAAGAACTGAAACTAAAGTTAATAAACCCAGAAAACAGAGAAAGATTTTAAACCCCAGTTAATATATTGAACAATGCGGTTATAGTAGAACATTCCAGCACTAATTTGGAGGGACTTGGATTTGTATGGATTTTAGTCTGGTCCTTATTCTGGCTGTGCAGTGGGTTTTGTATGGGTTGAGAAATCTACATCAGCATTCTCAATGTCCTCCAGACTCTAATTGACAAGTACAGTCTGTCAGCAGGGCAGAAAATGTCAAGCAATGACTTTAAAATTCACAGAACATCTTCCTACCTCTGAACCCTAAGAAATATGAGATAGCATGTATCAACATGTATGAACACAAAAGGTCAGATAAGGAAGAATATCTCAGGGTAATAGAGACTCGAAGTCAGAACAAATAAGCTTAGAGAATAATAAAAGGCTGTTGAAATACTTCAGTGTTCATATTATTTTTCCTATATACCTGTAATACATTTTCACAAATTCCTGTTCTAGATTATGATTCAAACTGCCACCATCCTCTTCAATCTATTGATTTAATGGTACAAAACACCCCTGAAAATATCCTTCATGTGTGAATCCTCTGTTGGTAACTGATTCTGAGTTACATCATTTCTGTCTTCTGCAGCTCACAATTATTTCTACCCCTAGGGCTTCACACAGTTCTTCAGCAAGATTTACATTTTTGACAGCAAAACTATAATGTACTCTCTAACAAGATAATGCTTATAATGCCTGTATAGGCTGTGCCAGAAGCTGGGTTTCAGAAAGGTTGCATTATTCATCCAGGAGTCTTCCTCCAGTATTTTCAGATCTTTAATGTCTGAAATGCTGGTAGTTCCATTAATTTTACAGACTTTTTTGCTGAATCATGTATCAAAAAAAAAAAAAAAAAAAAAAAAAAAGTTTCTAATTTTTTGCTGTGAGTTTATTACCTTATACCATGAATGAACTCCACTGTAGTCAAAGAAGTTTCTTTGCATACCCAGTGACACCACTGAGGTCAGGGGGTTCTCAGTTACACCTTATCAAACTGTAACTCATTAGCATTCTCTAGATTATCCAAATGAACTTTCTCATTACTAGGGAATAGCTAATGCCTTTCAGGGTCTTTGGGTTAACCACAATATTATACTTTCAATTTGTGTTTAAAACCATCCTGTAAACAAGGATAGTTCTGCATTCCAACCTAGCAGCTGGACTAGAAACAAGGAGACCAGGAGATTTTCTGTTATGAATAATTTCCATATGAAGATTTAGCATGGTTTTATTATTTTCTGACATCTGGGGCTTAAAAAGTTATAGAAAGCCCTGAAATGTTTCCTTAATCTCATCACTACAATGAATTCAGAAGCAGTCTGAATGACACTGAGCCAAATAGTGCTAAGATTTCCTACACCTTTCAAGAATCTCACAACTCAAGTCCTCAAAACTTCTTGGATGGCACAAAAGCCATGGTTCATTTATCAAAGTAAGCACCCAGCACTCTTGAGTCTTGCAATGAGTTTCTGAGTGCTTATGTTAGCTTAGGTTCTGAGCATATCTCCCTTGATTTACTTAAATGTTTTAGAAAATGTCAGCAAATGAATATTCTTCAGAATAGAATCAACACTAAGTTCTTTCTGGTTTACTTTACCCAGTTTTGGTATTGATCCTTGATTGGAATTTTAAGTGCAGCTGCAGATAAATATTTGAAGATGCTTTTTCCTACCACGTAATATTTTATGGCAACGTTTAGTTTAACAGGTAAGTGCCACAGATTTGATTTCTGAATCCTAAATCTGCTATAATGTATACATTGAACATGTTTGCCAATCCTATTGGCCTTCTTTGAGTAAGAACCACATAATCTGTAGTCATGCCCTATGCACGATATAAGTATTTACTGCAGCAAAATTTGGAATCAGATTCCAGTCTCAGATGTTCTTTTCATACACTTGTGGGTTCAAAGGCTGCAAATCTCCTTTCACCACATATGAATCTGCACAATAGTGATGGACCAGCATAATCCATCAAAGTTGTGGAGTAATATATCTAAAATAGTCATCTAATAGTGATGTAGCATCCATATGAAGTTTAGAGATGCAATGTAAAGCTGTTTTTCTTTTCTAAAGCAAATTTAGCCAAGCATTTACCTATAGTTCGAGCACCTGATAGGGATTTAATCATTAAATTGTAGATCAGTTGTAATTGTTAACTCTATAGGTAGGCTTTAAAAAATGAAAAAAAAGTATGTAAAAATTAGTTACAGAAAAATAAGTCTTATTAAACTTTAAATTGAGAGATGGCTGTATCAACAAGACAAAAAGGTCAAATATGTTGCAATCATTTACTAGAGGGAAAAATGGGCAAAAAAGTAATGAGGATACCACCTAAAAATAAATCCCTATAAACATGTATGTGACCCAAGCAAAGGGCAAGCTTGTAGATGTGCATGTTATGGACAGTAATGAGATTTATTTTGAGAGGTTAGAATGACAGCCCCGTAAGGGCTTGTTTGACTGGAATATGGTAAAAGAAACTGGACATGAAGAATATCCTGCAGCAGATGTTGCAGTAAGTGAGGTGCAGAGTCTTAGGAATTACAGTGCAATGAACAGCAAAAATAGATGAAAAGTTTACAAGTATTCCAGAGGAGAAATAATAAAATCTGGAGGTAGCTGAAATTAGCGAATTTTTAGATATTACTGAAGAGAGTATTGCAACTAAATTTTAGAATTGCACAGAAATTTATAATCTCAGGTAGGATCTCCATGGAAAATCTGATTCTTAATTAACCTGCCTTATCACTTTGGGTTTTAAGTTTAAAGACTTTAAATCCTACTTATGTTATTTTTAGGTGCTAGTGTTAACCTTTATGCAATTCCTTTTTCTTTAGGACAAATTAATCTTATTTTTTATCTTAGTATAAAGTATATATAGACTATATATATATTTTAAAAGTGACCACATTAAAGGTAAAATGTTTCTGAACTCTCCAAAAGATAATTTTCATATTCACCTAGACTTTCTTTTTCCTTCTGCTTCACAAAGAAAAATAACATTATAGCTTTTTACTCTCATTCTGGAAGGACTATATTTTTTCTTCACTCTTTCTCAACCTAAGAAATTTATTATGCAATATTATTATGACTAATAATATCTGTGAGTCTTAATAATAGACAAATCATTCTGTCTTGAAACTAACGGGGACATGGTGAAAAATCCCAGTAGCCTCAGCATTGCATATTGGGACCAAGCCATGAAGTTATAAATCCTGTTCCTAATACTCCTGGAAAGTGCTTGCATGGGATTTTGCAGTTGCGATAAATGTAGGTAGATGAGTGCCTTACAGTTTGTGCCCCAAGATTTCTTTGGAGGGTTTTGTCCTTTAAGTAGTCATATAATCAGAATTATTTTGGTTGGAGGAAACCTTTAAGATGATCAAATCCGACCACTAACCCAGCACTGCCAAGTCCATCACTAAACTGTGTCCCTCAGGACCACATCTATGCAACTTTTAAATCCCTTCAGGGGTGGTGACTCCACCACTGCCATGGGCAGCCTTTTGGGATAATCCTTTTGGGATTAAGCCAAGATACTGTTGGCCTTCTTGCCCACATCCTGGGTCATATCCAGCTGTTGTCAATCAACACTTTCAGGTCCTTTCCTGCCTGGCACTTTCCAGCCACTCTTCCCCAAGCCCGGAAAGTTGCGTGGGATTATTGTGACCCAAGTGCAGGACCCAACACTTGGCTTTGTTGAACCTCATACATCTGGCCTTGGGTCGTCAATTCAACCTGTTCACATCCTTCCTGCCTTCAGGCATATCAACAATAAGGATGGATTTATGCCTGGAAATGGATGGAGGGTTAGGAACTTCACTGCTTTACTGCAGTTGGCTTCTTTACTTTTGCTTTCTGCAGATACCTTGAGATTTTTATTAACATGAAATATTATTTTAATTTGTATTTCTGCTGTCCTCTTTGTTTCTATTTTTATCTTTAAGCAAAATATATAGATTTCATTTACTTACCCTTGCAAGCAGAAGTATCTAAATGTAAACTGAAACAAAGTACTTTTATTACATTTTTGCTAAGTCTTTTACTTATTTGTCTAAGAACTTCACTCTCATCTGTTCTTTAAGATTAATTAAAAGAGAGAGCTTGCTCTTTCTGAGAGAAAAGCTTGTCCTTATTCTCTGTGTGAGGCTGATACACCCTTGATTTCTGAAAGCACAGCAAATACTGGCTCTGGTACCTCTGCCCTGACTGGTTTGCCAACAGCCTCATTTCCTGCAAACTTCCCCGTTTCTTTACATAAGGATGCATGGGAACATGGCATCTGATATGCAATGGATTTAAAATGTCCTTGAAAAAGGAAAATTGTGGCTCCAATGCCAGAACTGTCAACACTGTCAGTGATTTCAGCTGGGGTAAATCCTCACTTCTAATTCCCATAGCCTCAGGAGTGTTGCAGTCTGCAGAGTTGGTGTCACAGAACAGCATACGGAGTAATAATTCCTTCCTCCTTTCCTGGCTCATAGCTCAAGTATCTTTATAAGTTAATTCAACCTATATATATATATATATATTTCCTGCTAGCTGAGAGCTGAGGCATTCCTGACAGCCTTGGATTCATGTCTGATTTTCCAGTGGCACAGCCTAGATTCGAAGACTTGTCTTGATGTTCTTGTGTATTCTCCTGGAATTTACAGATAATAAAATGCTCTCTGAGGTAATGGGGAATAGACTTAAACAGAGAGGTGATTGCTCCCTATCAGATGAACCTAAACAGCCTTACAAAAAATCATAATATTTTTAAAGCACCACAATAGAGCATAATGCAAATAGTCTGAGTTCACTTCCAGTTCCTAGAATGACTTCTGAAGTATTTGATGCTTTATGTGGGGATAATACATTTCAAGTTCACTGTTGTTGTAATGTAGTAGTGTCGTTCACAGTAAATTCTTGTGGGTATAGAAACATTGGAGAAGGAATGGGGGGGATTACACTGATCTCTTGGGAAGCTTTATTGCTGCATTCAGTGAAACTGAAAGTCACGTCCTTGCCCAATAATTTGAAACAAGTCCCTATTCCAGTTATAATAATGTTAATGGAAAATTTGCTTCATTTGCAAAAAGATCAGGTTTACTGTTCTTGTTCCATCTTACAACAGCAGATGATAGAAAAATGTGATGGAAACTATTCCAGGTCTCCTGAGTTACTGGGCTCTTCAAATTAAAAATCAGTCCTATGCTATTAATTCTTCTACTAGAAAATGTATCGAAAATTCTACATGCCTAGAAGGTGTTGCTTTAAAATGCTGCAAATTATAAAAAAAAAATTAGGAACATTAATCCAACCCCTGACATTGTGGGTGCTGTTGGTCTGTCTATACCTCCTTCAGAAATGTTCATCTAGCCGGTATCATGACAAGTGTCAGTGATTGGAACATTTGGAAGATTTGATTTACTTTAATTACACGCTAATTAGTGGGAGTCTTTTAATATGCTCAATGACACAAGTAGGACAGCAGAGCTGAAACTGCTTGTGTGGTTAAAGGAAAGTGCTGAAAGAAAGGTGCTTTTGTGAAAAAACTGTTGATCCTGGGGAAAAACAAAACAAAACAAAACTTGGCAGGTGAGCAAGTTCTAAATAGAAAGAACATCGAGTTCCTATTCATTTGACCAACTTTTTTTTCAGGTCAAATGAGCAGAAGGTGCAGGGATGACAATGTGTGGGAACATGGCTAGAAGACAAGTCTGGAAGGTGAGGTTGGTAGGAGAGCTGTGCAGAAAAATCCTAAAGACTTCACTTCCCTCCAGACTTTTCCTGTTCTTCTGACTGCACCAGTCATTCAGAAGACACCTTCTTCCCTGAGTTTTCATATACATGAGGAGTTTGCTCTACACTACTATTTTAATGTTTAAAATATTAAAGAGGTTTATACAAATATGAATGCAGTTGCCTATTTTGATGTGACTGGGATTGTCTCATTCTCCTTTGTGTTGGCTCAGTTCTGCTCCTTAGGAGCCAAATACATTTTTAAAGAATCTTGCTGAAGAGGATAGTCCTTTATGCAAGACAGCACACTACCTCTGCATGGGCATGTTGTTAGGAATATTAGCTATGTGCATATAAAAAGACCCACCAGGACAAAATATCTGCAGAAATATATTTCTTTTTTATTAGGAAAGCCTTCTATAGGCCTAATTATCATGGACAAAAAAAGCACACTGTTTCCCAGGGAAATACTACCCACTGATATCACAAGAATTCAGGGCTGCTTAAGTGCTAGGAGGTATGTTCTCAGTGCACTTATAATCGGGTCGTTATCACCATGGTTATGAGATTTAACTGACTGAAAACTGTAGGCATTTGTCTCATTAATGCCAAATGTTATAGTTTATTTCTGGGAACTGAAAACCCTGCTGCCCAGGGAAACCTGTTCTGTGATAATCTTTGAAAACAAGGCACTTGAGAATAGCCCGCCTGCTTCATGTCAGATGGCTTCACACATATTTTGTTACTGGTTCTTAGGGGGTTTTGGTTATTAAATAACTTTGTTCTGTGGTATTGCTTTGTGAGTTCGTGTTCTTTATGGACTGCAGGTCTAGATCTTGCAAAACAAGCATGTAGTTATGATGCTCTTTGTTCATGTGCAGTAATTTCTGGCCTGTGCTAGCAACTTAGCATAATCTTTGCATTTACGTTTTACTTTTCTTTCTCCTCTTTTTGGTGTATCTTTTACTGCACACTTTCAGACCAAACACTGTTCAGCTGTGATCTTGAGGCTAAATCAAGTCATGCTCTTTTGGTTGGAAGATAATTAAAGGAATGCCATCACCTTTCTAATTTTGTTTCGATTGTTTCTGAAGCAGACCATGTAAAATCCTCAGTGATTTTAGTAATCCTTGGATTGAACCAGAAATAATAAATTTGTACCTTTGGTTTTTTTATGCTCTATAGTCTTTGTTACCAAAATGAGTTACCCAAAAATTAAATCCTTGAATTAGATTAAAAAATTTGAGGCTTTCATTCATCAACTACTGAAATTTTTTGATTTCAAATTCTTTCAGATTTAGAATCCTTGTTGAGTAGAACTACACCTCCTTAACTTCTGGCTAGAAGTGCCATCCAAACTCCAAGTTGGATTTTTATTAGTTTTAGTCTTTCTTTTTTATTATATTGGGAATATACACTTCAATTTTCTTCTTAAAACATATTTCCTATACATAAGCTAACAGTACCAGAGCAAAGATGTTGACAGAGGAAGGTTAGGGCACTTGGAAAGTGAAAGAACAAATAACATAAATATATAGATGTTTGGAAAAGATCTTTATTACTGCATCCAGTTGTGGGGCCCCCTTTTACAGGAGGAACATGGATGTAATGAAGTGTGCCCAGAGAAGGGCCCTGAGGATGCTCAGAGGGCTGGAGCCCCTCTCCTATGAAGACAGACAGAGAGAGTTGGGATTAATCAGTCTGGAGAGGAGAAGGCTCTGAGGAGACCTTATTGTAGCCTTCCAGTATCTGAAGGGGCTACAAGAAAGCTGGGGAGGGACTTTTTAGGATGTCAGGGAGTGATAGGACATGGGGGAATGGATTCAAACTAGAGGAGGGTGGATTTAGACTAAATATTAGGAAGAAGTTCTTCACCATGAGGGTGGTGCGACACAGGAACAGGTTGCCCAGAGTGGTGGTGGAAGCCCCATCCCTGGAAGTTTTTAAGGCCAGGATGGATGGAGCTCTGAGCAACCTGATCTGGTGGGAGGTGTCCCTGCCCATAGCAGGGGGATTGGAACTAAATGATCTTAAAGTTCCTTTCCAACCCTGAAAATTCTATGGTTATGGCTTTATTTATAGAGCATTATTTGTTACTATGAGAACAATATTTTATTACTTAACTATAAGAGTAATGATTGTCTGTAAGTCATCCCAAAATCTAACTGTGCTCAGTTTTTTTACATATAGTTTTCCTTTGAACCAGTACATTTGTAATCAGTCTCTAAAAATACATCAAAAAAACATTTAATAATTATTTTGCCCCACTCTGCCTCTTGGCACACCTAAATACACAAGTTCTATCACTCCCATAATCAAAACAGTGGTAGTTTCTACCTATGTCTTCCATAAACCAAATGAAGAATGAAGATGCATGAACAAAAAGGGAAACAATAATTATAAAGCTACTTACTAACCTTCCTTATTTTGCAATTTAAGGAGGTATGAGAATAATAGGAGTGGATAGGAACTGTAAAATTGCCTTTATTGTTTCTACATTTTATGCAAGTTTATGAAGCTGCCTTGCTTTCTTTATAAATGGTTGGAAAGAATAATAATAAACAAAACAAAACAACACTAAAATAGATGGATCTTTAAATAAAGATTTGCATAGACAAACGCTGAGCATAATATTTCATAACTAGGATAAAACTCATAACAACACTCATCCCTCTTTTATTGTCTTCTGGCTATTTATCCTGTTTAATGTAAGTGACAGGCTGTGTTATTGTGCAAACAGATTAGGATCCTCTCTATATGCTGGGGGTACTACACAAAAATGAGGTTTTTGAGTGGAATTTTAGGCCACTTACTGGGAGAGGGAGAGGACTGAAGGGTCACAGGTAAATTCAAGTTGTCATTCCATCCATGTCCAAGACAAATCTGATGCCCTGCAAAGATCTTTGTCCTGATTAAGGATGATTAAGCAAAAAACACGGTAAATCTGGCCCTGGCATAAATATTAAAGACTGCCAAGTGTGTGCAGGGAGGGCACATTCTGACTTGGGCAGCTTGGCAGGTTTGCTACCAGGTTTGGCTGCAGCCAGTGTTGTGTGTCCTCTCCACAGGCTGCTGGCACTGCAAAGGGTCTCCTTCTCCACTCTCAGGAACACTGGTTTAAAAAGACTGAAAGGTGCCAAGGGCTTGGAATAACCTAAGATTTTGTGTTTTCTTTGCAAAAAGTGCAAGAGATCCTGTAAAATGTAAAATTTCAGTGGTTTCAAGATCCAGCTGCAGCTGCCCACTCATGGTAACACTGTAAGAGAGAAACGCAATCCTAGGCAACATGAACATTTGTGAATTCTTTTAGCTACTCTTCATATTCCTTTCAAAATAACATGTTAAAATATCAAGCTTCCTTCTGTTTGCTGTTCAGTGGGGTTGTGTGTGTTGGGAATGAGTTCCTGAATCCCCCATGGTTTGGTTTTATGCTCCAGGAGACGTAGAGCAGAATGCAAAACCTGTAGCAACAGAAAATAGCAGTGGTTGTATTCAAACCTGGGGCTGATAAATACTTTAAGGTTTTACTTAAATTTTTAAAATTTAAATTTTACTTAAATTTTACTTTAAATACTCATTTGACTAACTGACCATTGCCAAGTACAATACTCAACTGTTAAGTCAGACCTCTCCATGTGTCCATTCCATGTTTTAACTATATTTTGATTCTATGGTCATGGATTCTATGACTACAACAGGCAGGATGTCTACAGTTTTATGCCTATCTTAGGCCTTTCCTTGGTGAAATGTATCCCACCAATCCCACCATTATACATACAGCCCATGAAAGATGTTTACTTCTAAATCTTGCTGTTCTACACAGGAAAAGTTACAGTTTTTCTATTATTTCAATAAGGAGTTGCCATGTACAGACGTTTCATCAGCAAAAATCACAGTCTTCATTTTTATAAATGACGTTTATTAAAAACACTCTAATTGTCACAGCTATAAAGAAATAAATAAACTTCAGACTTTTGGTGAGCAAAAATATTTGTAAGGATTCTCTGCAATAGAAATAGCACTCCCTGAGGTTTGTGGGACTTATAAAACATTTGCAGTTAGACTTTTTGTAATTAAATTGAGCTATTTCTGAAATGAACTGCTGGCTGAATTACAGGGAAACTTTATGAAAGAAGCTTCTGAACTCTTCAGTCTGTTTTCAGTAGTATAGCAAATGCTTTTCCATTCCCTTCCCATCAGGTAACAGAAACACGGACTGGTCCTCTTGGCTGCAGTAACTATGACAACCTAGATTCTGTCAGCTCTGTTCTGGTTCAGAGTCCTGAAAATAAGATTCAGTTGCAAGGTATGTAGGTGCAATTTCATTAATTTGTTTTGGAACAGGATGACATTTATCATACAATTTGTTTTTCTTTCTTCCACCTCATAAAAGGTCATTTTTCTAATTTTTGTGTGTGTGTGTGTGTGTGCAATAAGTACATTCTAGACAAAGTGAAGGAAATGTCAGTAACTGGTGTTGCCTTTGAAATTGAAAAAATTTCTGTGCCCATCAGAAAATAATTTGAATAATACTTTTAACATTTTACAGCCCTATTTAGCAGCCACTTGCACACCTTTTAAGCAGCCTGAATTCCCACAGATTCCACCAGGAAAGGAATGACATTTAGTGTGCTTATATAGTCGTTGCTTATACCTCATGCAGTTGTCCCACTGAAACGAATGGAGTCACAGGAGGAGCTGGATATAGATTTTGAAAGACTCTAAATAATTAATTTATAGGCTCCTTTTGGGAATTTTAAGAAAACCTGGAAGACTAGTCATCTTACTTATTAGAAAAAATAATAATAACTATATATAAAAAAGAGAAAAGAGAAATAAAGAGAAAGAAAGAGAAATGAAACGGGAAAGGAAGAAGAGGTATAATTTCTAAATAAATTTTTGATAATTCTAGTAGATACATTTCCCAGCCTGCATATTAGGCATATAAACATTTTTAAAAAGCCATCCATAAGGTCATTAGGCCCTTAATAGTTTTTTCTTCAGTAACTCACACGTGGCATGAACAAGTTGTTATTATTATTACTACGAAAAACCACTAAATTATTTTAAATTCATGTATTTGTGTTTATCTTTCTGTATATACTAGGAAAGAACATGATTCTTAATTTGCAGTTACAGATAGCGATACAATTATCTTAATTTTAAATGTTTTCCATATCAGTTCATAAATCAGTTGGACACATAGTGTGAAGTTGTGGCTGTTTATTATAAACATCTGTGTGGTTTTTTCCCCCCTCTTTCCTTTATCTCTCTCCAGAACAGGTAAAAAGCCATACAGTCATAAAATTATATCAGTCATAAAATGATAACATTTTTTTAAAGAACTTGTCATTTTAGTGAATGCAATGAAATGTCTCCAGAAATAATCTGCCGTTTTTAATGCTCTCCAGCATGTGCATACAGTTTGTCTGTTAAAATTTGGAAAACAATCAGACAGATGCATGCCACTGGCTTGTCATGATGAGAAATACACTATCAGAACTGTGGAAACTATTTAATAATTATCATGGAAGAGTTGAAGAAGACTCAAGGTTATCTGGGATTTTCTTTCATGATTTCAGGGCATTTTACAAGTGTATAACTACACTGAAATGTTTGCTCAAGTAACAGCAGTTTTACAAAATTTGACATGAGGCAGAAGAAAGCAATTCTGATATGACTTTCTACTTGAAAGGGTTATAAAGGTACTATCACAATTATGTACCTAAAAATACACTTAGCCCACTGACTCCATAAAGATTATTGTTGTTATATAGAAAATAACAATAAATAATAAATCAACATTTATAATATACCTTGCTATGGCTTTTTGATTGGTTGATGACTATTGTAGCTAGAACAACTGATACTTGTTAAAATGCTTCTATGTAAAATAGTCATTCCTATCCCTGGAACCACGTAAAAATGATCAAAGTAAGTCTAAATTTCTGGTCATGAATGTTCTGAATTTTGGATTCACCTGCTCTCTGGTTCTGATGCATGAATGTGACATGCAAGACCTCTGAATGTCATGGCACACTTTGCAAAGGAATTTATAACATAGCAGGAACTTTTGCAAACACCATGGGAACATCTAGACTCTGCACTCTTTCCCCATGCTAACCTTTCGTAGATTTAAGAATTAATTTCCTTTCTAAATATTTTACATCCCTACCCATTACATCCAATTGACTGTCCCTTAGCAATTAAAGCCAATGTTATAAGAAATGAAATATAAGCCAAATTCTGTTTTTCTAAAATTTCTGCCAGCTCAATTTTTGCCATTCATCTTACTTTGTCTCTGTAGAATCATGAAGAAATGACTCGAATTATTTGGACAAGCTGTTTTGTATGAAAGGCAATGTGGAAACCAAAACCAATACAGAATGGAAATGTTAACTTTCACACCTCTTTTTCTAATTCTGCTGTCTCTTTACATTGCCTTTCAGGGCTGCTCTCCCTTCATCATCACTCTCAAAATTTGCATTAGCTGCTTGTACCAAGATTATAATTCAGCTTCAGGCTTCCCTGCTGCAAAGCTCTCACTGGTGAAGCTGTTCATTCAGCAGTTCTTTACAAGAAGTTGATGTAATCCTTTCTTTCTGTTTTTGACAATCCCCCTAGGAAGAAATTACACCAGTAAATGTGCTATCTGAAGAACACAGGTTATTAGTTAGTGGAATGGATGTTCTGTACTGAGAGGGAGATGTGAGGAATATATCTGAAATTAATTCTTAAGAAAGGAAATATATGACATAGTGCAAAATCTAGACAGATGTGTAAATTATCCTACAAAAGCCATATAGTTATCTTTAATATCTTTTTGATTTGGTTTGGTGCTTTTTTTATTTTTTTTTTACATAGGTTGGGGAAGCTGCTTGGCTCAAGCATTCCATTCCATTTAATAACAAAATACTTTATTTCCTTCAGGTCTTCAGGTCATCCTGCCTGAGTATCTGCAAGAGCATTTTGTCCAAGCAGCTCTGAGTTATATTGCCTGTAATTCAGAAGGGGAGTTCATCTGTAAGGACAATGACTGCTGGTGTCAGTGTGGTCCCAGATTCCCAGAGTGCAACTGTCCCTACATGGACATCCAAGCTATGGAAGAAAATCTGCTTCGTATAAGTGAGACCTGGAATGCATACAACAGTGAATTTGAGGAATCTGGTGAGATGTTTTATAAAATTTTTGTCTATTTGACTGTATGTCTCAAAAAGTTTTTATACAACAGACTCCAGCTGAAATCTCCAGAATGGTTTGTACATCTAAAGCTACACATACTCCTATGCATCTTGGGTCAAAAGTCTTAATTATTAGAACATTATGATAATTGGTGGTGTTCTCATCTCGTGATGATCAGCTCTCTGTGTAATTACATCAGGTTTTAGGCAGGCTGTGTTAAAGTGTATAAAGCATACTCTATGCTATATACTTCATGGAGTCCAGGGCTGTGAGGCCTTGGTCTCTATTGGACCAAGAAGTGTACTGGAGGAGGCAGAAAGGAATGAGGAACAAAGTCAGGTTATACACTTTATATGGGTATTCTGCATTTTTGTTCTGTAGTTCAGCTGAAACATTGGCTTCATTTCACATCAGTTTTTCAGTGGTAAGTGGTAAGTCAAAGTTTCTCATGTTTCTCTTACTTTTTCTCCAAAGTTTCTACTTTTTACCCTGGCTATCCAGAGATTCCATCAAGCTGACATGGAGAGCACAGCTGGCCCTTGATTTATCAAGTAGATAAAGAGTTCTTCCTGTCATAGTTGGCAACTTGCTTCTTCGTATGATATCTGCTTAAACTGGACCTATCTGTGCTGTCTCTGTGTATAGCTGTGTTTATGCCATATTGGTTTTCTCTAAAGCATTGAGATTTGTTTCACGCATCATTTCACTCGCCCTGATCATCAGAACTTCCAGTTCCACAGAGAATGGGAACTGCAGGTAAAATCAGCTTCTGAACAACTGTTTTCACAACTCACTCACTGAGTGATATCAGTAACAGCTGTCTAGCCAGATGGTGGGAAAAGTAAGGAGAGCTCAGCAGACCTGGGAAAAATCATTGAGAGAAAAAAAAAATGAGCAAGATAAAGAAGAAGCAGAAAAAAAAAAAAAATCACAGTTTTAAATAAGTTGCATTGTAGGAAGTAATCAGTAGGAGAGAGGGGGAAGGAAATTGTCAGTGGTCATGGAAAGACTGAGGCAGAGAAGAAATATCAGTACAATACTTAACTGTGAATAGTACAGTGTGTACATTCAGGTTTTAGAACTCTTCTTTGTTATTAAAGACTGATTTCTTAGGTCAAGGTTGAGCATTTCAAATGGCCCTATAGCATTTAAAATCTGGTTGTGATATCAGTGAGATGTGATGTCTAAAGCTGAGTATGTTTTGTAGCTCTCAGACCCTGGTCACACTCTTGGCATGAGGTTACCAGCACTTACTGTACTTCGTGGAAATTCACAGGCTTCTCTGGGTATAAAAGGATGAATTGTGTTTCCAGTTTTGTACCAAAAATTGCAATTTCCCAATGAATATTTTGATACCCTTAAGCATTTCTGGAGTCATACCATCTTTTGCTTCTTTCCAAACTTTGACAAGTTTATTAACTCTACAGAAGGGCACAGTTTTGTTTACCATATTTTGTCCTATTCGAATGGGATGTGATCATGTTCTGTGACTGAAGAATTTGATGGCACCTACAGAACAGCAATTTTAGTTAAGGTGAAAAAGCATAGGTATCTGAATCTGTGGAGGATTCTTATAGCAAGCTGTATGGGGGCATCACATTTTTTATGAGTTTTAATAGTTCTCAGGTACATGTATAGCCCTATGTTTGGGATTAAGACATAAATGGATAAGAGTTAAATTTCCAGCTTTTAAAAAAGCCTCTTCAGCTATGCTGTGTGAATCACTAAAATGGTGACTTTACATGCAACTGGCAATTCGGTAATTGCTAGTAGGTGAGGTTACTAAAATGTGTGAAATATAGATTATTAACACCATTAAAACATATGTCACACCCACTCTTTAGTCCTTTTAATTATTTAAATATATTTAAAACCCGATCAACATACAAAACACTATCCCCATTCATAGGGAGCTTAGAAAAATCTCTTCTTTTTACTTATAAATTGTTTTACAGAAAGATGTTGATGAAAAGATGAGATAAATAGATAACCTTGTATGTGTATGAGTCTGTATTTTCTTTAAATAAGTTGGCATGTGAATTGTTGATAAATAGCTTAGTCACTGCCCATTCACTCTCCTTATATAAATCAGGTATAAACATCTGAAGAGCTCTTCCAGTACTGTCACTCACAGTCTGGGAGCCTTTCTAACCAGAATGATTACTGATATATACTCTGAAAATCTAGAGCTTGTAAAACATTTACGTCTTGAAAAATACTATTGACAAATATCAACATTATCTGATTCATGTTAATAGGATGTTCTGAGGAGTGCTCTTTATTAAACAAAACTAATGTTTTAAATAGACATTGTATTACTTTGATGTGGCATATATTTTCTTCAGGCTTTGTCTAAATTAGCTTTTGGAAGTCAGTTTTTGAAAGAAGGGTATGTCCTTTTATTCTAATCCACTTATAATAAAAATAAATACTTAGATGAGTAGGCTGAAAGAAGGACAAATTATTTTGTAATTTAGAATCTGAATAAATAAAGGACAGGATAATCCAAAGCAATAACTACTGGCTCATAGTCTTCTAACTGCAAAGGAATGAATTGACACATTATATTCTTTAATGCTATGAATTTGAAATTCAAGTGAAGTTAAATACAAGTGCATTTCTAACTCTTCTGCCTCCCAAGCCCTTTCTTACATATTACAAAAAAGTCCTCTGAATCCAGAAACAAATTTTGCCCCTAAATGCAGCTCTGTAAAACTTACTATGCTCACTTGAGGTCATTTACATTATCTTTGGACAGAATTTACCCTAAAGAGGAAAAAATAAATATTCTATTTAAGATGGCTTATTTACTGCTGCTGTTATCTTGCCTCCTGTCTGTTCAAGATAAAACAACCGAGGAATAGATTTTAAAAGAAAAAAAAATGTCAGCTCTTCAATACCTAAATCCCATTTGAAATCAATGGGTAGCTAAATTTGGTTTGTGTTTTTGAAACTCTTCATCTGAACTTCCAGAAAAAAAGAGAGTGGGGGAAAAAAAAGCAACAGGGCTGCTGTTTCTACAGCTTAATGTGCTCTTCCAAATTGGGCAATTTATACTATTCTATTAACTTTTAAATCTCTTGTGAGGAAAGACAGGGACAGATGGGATTGTTTATCCTGGATCAAAGGGATCTTAACAATATAAATGTATAGTGCTAGGCCAATCAGTTGGAATTGATCTTAAAAATCTTTTCCAAGCCAAATAATTCTATGATTCTATAACTGAAGGGAGGGTGCAGAGAAGATGAAGCCAGGTTCTTTTCTGTGCTCCCCAGTGACAGGATCAGAGCCAATGGGTACAAACTGAAACACAGGAGGCTCTGTCTGTACATCAGGAAAAACTTTTTCACTGAGAAGTGGACCAAGCACTGGCAGAGGCTGCCCAGAGAGGTTGTGGAATTATCCTTGGGAATATTCAAGAGCTATCTGGACATGGGCCTGGGCAAATGGGTCTAGGTGGCCCTGCTCAATCAGAGGTTTGGAGCAGAGATCCTTTCCCACATCAACCATTCTGTTACTCTGTAATCAAAGAATTTTTGTGGTTTTCACATAGGAGGACTCTGGTCTACAGTTTGGGTTTGCAGGTAGTGACAGTTCTCTTCTGAGCAACTGTGACTACTATAGAAGAGATGACCAAACATTTTCTAGTTCAGAATGCGTCTGTCTCTTTTATGGGCAGATTTCATTTCACTCAGGCTCTTCTGGCACCTTTTAACTGCTCAAATCTCATTTTGGAGGACATGTAGCATTATGTTTATTTATCTGACAGTACATTTGGCTGGCTTTTTTCTCTCTGTAGCTGCCCTCCAGCAACACATACCTGATCACTATTAGCTCAGTGATCTTCACATAACCTCTTAATATCAGGGTATGTATTGAGTTCTCAAATAAATTACAAGAGCTACATTAAATTGTTTACTCTGAACCATCTGCTTATTCTTTATCATATCTTGTGGCCTTCAGACTCAGCTACTACCCTTGCAAATCAACAGCTGTTTCCTTATAAAAAATCCATACTAAAGCTGTTCGACCTTTATTAACAAATTTCATCATTTTCTGGAGGCTTTGGCTGAATTAATGGGAGGTAAAATTCTCTCTGAAAACATTATTCCTAGAATCTGTGTTCTTATGGCCAAAAAATATCACCTCTAATGGAATCAAGCAGTGTTTCATTTAGCCTTTTTTTATGTGTATGAAATTTGTAGCCTAAAAGGGTAACTAGAAAATCTAGTTGTCCTGCTGCTATCACAAGTCCCTAAATTTCACTGAGGTTCCAGAATACTGAGTCCACCTACATTTGTTAGATTTTGGCACTGAATCCTCACTAGTATGCCTGTGGCCTGCCTCATCTTTTCCATGTGTTGTTCTTGTAATATTTTCCTGTAGCCATTCTGTCTATTAGGAGCCTGTGTGTGTCCAGCTCCTCCTCTTGCTCATCCTCTCAGGAAAATTTATCTTTCCACTTCAGGAAAAAACACTTAAGGCCTGATTAGTTTCACACAGTAAAGAGAATCCAAAGATTCCTTGAAAACATTGCTGAATTTCATAACTCCTGGTTACAGAAATGTTGAAGATGGCGTTCATGAAGATGTTGTCTTGTTAAACATCACTGATTCTCAAAAATTTTAGGACTCTCTTGGCAAGACATTATCCAAAGAAGCAAAAGTCTAATATGCAATTGTGTCAACCACTGACTGGCAATTTAAAATTTTACAGAGATTGTGACTCACTGCTCTAAAACACATGAAAGGCATGAAGATCTATAGAAACATCCACAGGCTCTGGATTCTGACAGCAAGGAGAGGAAAATGGTCATTCAATGTCTGTACCATACCCTTGGTGTGGTTGACTACTGAGCACCTTTGGAAATCTGGCTGCTATCTTTAAACTGTTTAAATGACAGCAGTTTTCTTTTAAATAATCTTCTCAGTGACATCTAAAAGAAATTTGTAGCAGACCATGCTGCAATTTAGTTTAATTTTTCTAAATGAAAAGGCAATTAAAATAAATAAGGGCATGGATGATAGGGTAACTCAAACAACAGAAGATGGCAAAGTGCATTGTCATGATTTCTTTTTTTATCACTAACATTTATGAGACCTTCTGGAAAAAGGCAAGTAAAATTTTCCATTCAAACATTTATTTTCACATGGCTTACATGCAATGGGAGCTTTTACCAAATGCTGAGCAGTTGGCTTTTTTTTTCCCCTTAAAGGCAATAAAATCTGTTTTGGGATATTCCCTTAGAAGGATTAGAATGAGGAGATGTAAATAAATATTATGAGGAATATTTTCAAAGTGGCTTCAAAATTGAACTTATTCTTTCAAACAGGTAGTTTAAATACAAAATACTATGGGAGTTTAAATACAAATACTAATGAAATTTAGCTTAAATAAAAAATGGTATGGAAGAAATTTTACTGTCGCAGTCAATCTTAAAGATGATTCAGAGAAATGCTGAAATATCTGCTTATTTTAATAACTTGTAGTTTATTAACTTTAGAGATTAGTCTTGTGTGCTTAAACATTCAGCATCAGCTTAAGTACATAAGAGATAGAGCCATCTAGAATCTTGAAGAGCTTGGCCCCCTGAAAACAAAAACTATTTATGCTACCATATGTGTGGCTTCATAGGCATAGTTAAACATCAGAAGTAAACCTGTAAATATTTGGAAATGTGTACTTCTACAGCTTTAAAAGACAAACTTTTGTTCTCCAAATGTGGGAGTTGGATTTCCAATCACTTCTCTATGTCTTCTAGAGATTTTTCAGAAGGTAAATTTCAAGTATCACAGAAAGTGTAAGTGGTAAAAATATAGCTAAAATAAATTGATATTTACACAATATTTGCTAAAGCTGTTTTTCCTTGTGCATCCATCCTCCATCACTGCTCTGATTACAAAGTAGTAGCTGAAGTTAATTGCAGTTGCAAGCTGTTTCTTCCTAAATCCCTGGATTCACTGGATTTAGACTTCGTCTAATGCATTTCATCATTTCCTAATAACTCCAGGATGTCTTTCTATTGAGCATTGGTTAGCCTTTACATGTACTGACTTAATCTGAAAAAATCCACAATTTTGAAAAGGTTTGCCTAAAATTAGATATGAATTACCAGTTAATGTATAGCACTACAGAGAAAGTTACCAGTTACCAGTTCTTGCCTGTGTGCATCATAACATTGCCTTGAGACTTCAGAATCCTCTTTCTGCAGTTCAATTATATTTTTTTAATTTTTTAAAAAATTATTGAATTAATGATGTTTCCAAAATCCCTTGTATAAAAGAACGAGATTTAAAGGGTTGAAGAAAGCAGGTTCTAATAGAGGAAATGATAAGCTTATTACTGAATTAAATACCAATAATATTGTGGAGGAAGTTCAGGCTTTCCATTCTTTTTTTTTTGGGGGGGGTAGCATTTGTATCTAATATAATTACTTTTATCTAAAATCCACAGAATGCAATAGACAAGATCATCTCTACCATTCCATAATTTCAGTGAGATTTAGTGAATTATCCATTAAATAGTGTCATGAATTTATATCACCATCTTCAAAAATGTAAAATGCCATAGTAATGGACACCCACAACATTTTGATAAAACACTTTCAGAACTGTATCTCTTCTCCCTCTTTTCATATTTTTCTTGATGAAATATGAACATACTTCAATTTTAAAACAAGAAAGGCTCCTTTTTGGAAAAAATGAAGAATTAGTGTTCTCTTCCTGTTGAAGTTAATCTAGACCTCAACCAATTGAAATTTATATGCAAACTTCCCCAGTATTTTTACTATTGAATACTAATAAAAGAATATATTTCCAGTTGCTTTGCATTTTGGCATTGGTGGTGGTCTTGCTGTACAGACATCTATGTTTTTGGAGTCACAAACTTCTCAAATGATTGACCTACCATTTCTGGTCACATATATTTATAAAATAGCCCTATATTTTAACTCTAAGCTTCAAAACAGTTCTACTGTTTCTTGGGAAGGATGAAGATCCTTATTCTCACAGTGAATGTGGTCTCCAATACCCAGGCTAGAAACCGTGGTACAAAAATATAAAATCAAGTCTGGAATCACAGTTTGAACTGACATGGAAGTACAGATGTTCAGGGGAGAATTCTTTACACCCTCTGCTAGCCTTTTGAATTTGTTACAGATGGGCAGCATTGCCTTTATGATTATTGGCTGTAAAGAAGTTGTAAAATAGGAATACTAAGACTGTTTCAAAGTCAGAGAGTGGTTCTGACAGTCACACTCTCAGATGACAGTCACACAGTCAATCAGTATTTACATCCACAGCGAGCAATCATACTTGATCTCAGAATGTACATAAATCTCTATTTCTCTGGGAATAGAATTTTACAGTAGTTATTCTTGCACATAGGGACTCCTACATGCTGAGCACATAGTAACAAATCTGTTGAGTTTTTTTCTTTCAGGCAATTTGAGTAACAATTAAAAAATAGATGCAGCCAGAGTAATAAGACATTTAATTTGCTAAAAAACACCTATGCTTGAATAAAGCAGATAAAAAAACAGTCAGTTAAACAAAATTTCAGGTTAAATCTTTAACTTAGATTTAAACAGATTAAATTTAAAGTTAAAAGTAAAAATAAATTAAATAATGTAAATAAATTTAAATAGATTGTCCAGTGCTGAAGACGGAAGTCTTCGATGTCTGGTTGACAGAATGCGTTATGATAAGACCCAGTGAGAAATCCAAATCTTCAAGATCAAATGTGAACCACAGCATAAAGACACAGGAAACCTGGGGGAAGAAGTTTGCATCATCAGATAAGTACTAGCTTTTTCATCATTCCATATACACTTTTGTCAGCTGAAGTTCTGGAGTCATCCTAATTTTTAATTATATCAATATTGCCCAGCAGTGCATTGAGGGATACAACCAGTGTCCCTCCTGTGGTTCATTGTTTTTCCTCCTCTCCATCAGACAAGCTTTTTAAAAGGTTCTTGTGATTATAGTGTGTCAGGATCTTTCTGATGGATGGCTCCAAAAAAGCTACAGCAAGTCTGAATTTAGTGTGTGATGTTTAGCCTTAACAGTCCCTCTGTTTAATCAGAAAAATAGAATATAACTTTGCCATCCAAATAAGTCACAGATTTTTGCTATTTCCCTGGCACAAATTCTTCCTAAAAAGTAATTTAGCAAAACTGGGCACTATGGAATTCCTCCTTATTGCCCCTTACTATCTTCTAATCAGAGTCTCTAATGGGCAGGTAAAAAGGTAAATTTTTCCATCTGCCAAGCATGCAGGTTGACTATATTGTATAGACATCAACTGAGGTTCTGGCCTTCTCCCTTTTTATCAGTAGTAAGGACAACCCTAAGATCTAAACAATACCTTCAGTAAGCCTTTGGAAAATACAATTAGGTTGCTTAAAATTTTTTCAGACTGCCATTTAATTACTAGGTAGACATATCTTGGTGTTTGTAGAGCTCCCTATGATCCTTCAAGTACAGGGGAAAAAAAAAAAAAAAGAGAGATATCTGTATTCTAAGACAGACATTTAAAAACATGGTTCATATACCAAATGTCTCATTTCAACCTGTTCCTTATTACTTAAAGTGAGTAAAAGGGCATAAAGTGACTGTAGGTTTAATTTGGAAATGTCAGTTTAAACATAGATGTTGCTGTATGTACACTCTGATTGGAAGAAACTTCTTGCAATTACGAGGGGAGAAAAGTGTGCAGACTGACTTTCAAACTCTGTGCTAAGTCTGAAATAACATCTCAAGATGACTAAATTTGATTTGGCATCACAGACAGACAGTGAGTCCAACACTATCATTTGCAGTGAAGGCAGTTTCCACTAGAAGTTCTCCCTTACCAGTCCTCTATGTTTTTCAATTCAAATGAATGTAGCATAAGCCTAAAAGTGAAATCTGGAATGAAAGCTACAGAGTTCTTCTATTTACAAACACAACAAATTTCACTGTGCTCTGTGATAAGCTTTTTTTTCATCAAATCAGAAGAATGAGGGCATGAAGCAATCAAACAGCCCCTGGAAATCAGTTGTACTGGGCACAGACAAGGGGTGATGGCACGGGTCACTCAGGTGGCACAGCCTCTCTCTCTGTTGACCACACCAAACCAATTGTGATGCAAAATGAGTCTCATTTGAAATCTTAATTGAAAGACTTCTTGTAAAAGTGTGAACGGACTCACTGGCAGTTGAAGGTGCTTTTTAATCACTGAGAATAAAGACTTCAATCAATATGGTTCAAACTATTTGCCCCTGAGCAGTAGAGCGTTGTTTTTCTTTAAAACAGTGCTTACAGCTTCAGGCTCAAGGCCAAGAAAACTTAGCCCCCTGAGTTCTTAATATAATTATTGTTTTCTCTATTATCTTGCAAGGGTGTTAATTTGCCTCTCAGTAATTAACTTCCCTATGTGGTTGTCAGGAAGTTTAATCAATAGCATGAGCAGATACACCAAGCTGTCATTCCTTCTGTGACCAATAATCCCCTCCCACCTCTCCTACCCCTGTGGAGGTGTCACTCTTTTAATAAAATGAACAGGTGGGATGCACATAATTTCTTCAGAGAGTCAAGGGCTAAATTGTTCATCTCCTCCATAAATGAAGGTACAGCCACTCAGGTCCTGTCAATATAATTGCCCCCATTTCAAAACTAAAAGCATTATATGACTCCTGCTAAAGCAGCACCTGGCAAATCAACTTCAAGTTTTACATGGTGCTGCATTCTCAGGCATTTTGAACATTGTGGTGACATTGTAATAAGAGGAGGAGCAGAAGGCTTAATTTAATAGAATTCTACTTATGTCCACCATGTACGGGACATAATGTAATTCCCTTCAAAGCTAGTGACAAAAAACCTCATTCTTGGTGGAATTCCAGTCTGCCTTGGCAGGTTTGGACCTTCTTTATTAAGAGAGATGTCACTTTGTGGTCTCTCTTTTCTTCCAGGGCAGTGTTGTCTGTTCTGATTCATAGCTTCTTAAATCTTTTCTTGTAACAGCTTAACACCAATTATTTACTTCAATGTGTTTTCCAAGAACACTTTTCAGTTTCATTCATTCTCCTCCCCGGACTATCCTTGTGTGACAAATTAGATGTTTATTTACCCTACCCAGTTTTCAAACTGCCCAAGTTACCAACAACAAAGGTAACTTCTGGGGTGAGAGAGGTTATTGCCAGATCCATGTATAAGAATTCTGTCTTATGCATATGTGCATTTATAGTGCTATAGGAAGGTAATAGCTGGCACTAGACAGAAATTGGAACATCCATGCTGCCAGAACACTTGTAAACAGGACTGAAGCGATTTTCTGGTTTACATAGAAATCCAGAAATAACACAGATAATTTTTTGAGACATTTTTCTTGAAAGTTTACAATGAATTCCAAGGGAAATCTATTGAAGGGTAGTGATATGAACATTTTTTAAAGAATAATGAACCAAAATCACACCTACAAGACTGTCAGAATGAAGGGAATGCCCTTTAAATGTTGGGATTTAGATACAGCTGTTGGAGTCTGTTCTTTTTATTTATGTGAACTTGCTGTCAAGGTCATATTTAGATTGAGTATATAAAAAATTTTTTTTTATTATAGGAAATGTGAGTGCTTTAGCTTGCACCAGGTCTAGGTAAGGTTATTATCCCTTTCCTTGCTAAAACTTCAGAACTAATCCATGATACTCTACCTTTACCACTAATTTTGACTCTGCCTTTTGTTTTTTCTTAATCTCAGCAAAAGGAGATTCCCAAGACTTGTGAGGGGAGTATCTATGATTTCCTATTCCTGAAATAGGTTGATAGTATTTGCATTAGTTATATAAATAAAACATACATATATATGTATACACACATATACGTGTAAACATTGGTTGGGAGGAGCTACCCCTGCAGCATTCTTCATTTTGAGAAGCCAACAGAAAAAGCAGCAATTCTTCCCCACTGCAAGAATATTAAAATTTTGTTTCTGCCAAGGCAGTCTGGACCAGTTCAAACAGCCTGTCCAGTAATAAACTCAGTGCTTCTCTTCTCCTGGGTATGCAGTCCAGATCTTCCAAAGCACACATTTTGCCTTCCTTCTCTTTGTCCTTCAGAAAGTTTAAGGGGAAATGCATTTGCTTTGGAGAAGTAAATGTTTTAATTACAGGGAGAGCTGCATGATTTAGCCTAGATGGGAGGGACAATGAAAATTCAGTTTTACTGCCTTTTCAGAGAAGAAATAGTGTTGTTTCAAGCTGCAGTCTTTTGCATCCTTGAATTGGATTATTTTCAAATATATATTTCTTGGAACACATATATATTTCTTTGACAAATTAAGTAATGCATCATGAACAAGTAAAATTCATTTCAACATAAGAACAAATATATGTACAATTTAGTACTTTGTTTTCTGCAGAGTCTTGAATCATGGTGGGATATTTAAGTAGAGCATCTATCTTTTAAAAATCTCTTTAATAATATCTACAGAATATTAAGGCAGCACTTTGTTGAACAGCAACCATATCCAACCATTTGAAACATAGATCCTAATTCTCTCAGACTACGAGTTTTGTGCTTTGAGGTTTCAATTTACAGCTGTCACTGATATTTGACTTGTTGTCGTATTTATTGCCCTGATTACAATTAAAAGCACTATAATGAGAAAGAATGGTAATACCATTGTCACATTATTAGAGGAAGTTCATTTTTCACCTACAATACTGTTATGTAAAAAGTGTGATAAACTCTTGGGGATTATGAGATCTTTTCTACCAGAATTCTTGTTTCTCACATTAATTGCAGCTACCATGGAGCACTCCATAGAGGATGGACTCACCTGGAGCCATAAACAAATTTATTTTAATTACTATTAGTAATACATGACAACAATTAAATTTGGGGTCTATTGTGCTAGCTGCCCTATAAAGGTATAGAGCAGAATTTGCGATATAAACAGAAAAGACAGTCAAAGAGGAGCAAAGATAAAGATTTATCTACAGAATATTAAAAAATATTGAGGTATCTCTGGTTAAAAAAACCGAGAAATAATCTTTCAATAATTGCAAAAATGGTTTTTGACAGAATATAACAAAGCATTTTGAGTTTCACATTGAAATGTGTCATTTTGTCATTTCTTACTTTATAGCATTTATGTTATGATAAAAGTTGATATAAGACCATAAAATTTATGTTGTGTTTAGGTGAAATATTTTGACTCATTTAAAACAAAGTAAAATATGAAAATCTGATAATTTTCTTTGTAGATTATTTTTAGAAAATTAGAAGCATTTGGAGAATTTTAGAAAATTTTGAAACATCTGGGTTGCATTCTGATTTCAGAATTCTGAAAAATCTTTCCCAAGATGGATATTCTGTTCTCTGTGCAGTTCTACTTGAGAGCCTTCTTTATTGTGAAATTAGTAACTCCAGCTGCTTTCCTTAGCTTCTGCAGGAAATTAATTGGTAGTTGCCTTTCTACCTTCTAACCTATAACAAAAATTAGCCTGTATTTGCATTAAATAGTAGGTTTACTTACAGCATTAGCAGAGAAGGTCGGCACTGAAATGGGCACAGAGAGCAGGCAAAATGCCAGAGCAGGGCTGGATCTCTTGCTTTGCTGCTTTGTGTCATCTTTTCTGTGAGTAAACAGATTCTTGGAGTTACTAGAGATACTCATTTTTTGGTGAAGGTTTTGATCTGAGTATTTTCTGTTGGCTCTGATTGTTGCTTATTTTCCTTATACAATACTGCCTGCTTATTTTGGATAGTAGGATGGATTGTGCCAAAGGAAGGCTGGATCTTTATAAAACCAGGTGTAGACTAATGATTTGCATAGTCAGGATATTTTGAAAAAAAACAAACCAAACCTCACACCCCAACTGAACTAAAACTGCAGTTGAAATTGCTCATTTAATGTAAAGTTTCAAGTTCCTGAGTAGTTTTTTTTCCTCTGACAGGCAGGAAGTTTCAGACTTGAGGTAAGGAGAAACTTTTTCTCCATGAGGGCAGCTGAGTCTCAGTTACCCACACAGGTTGGGCTGTGTACATCCACAATAGTTTCCAAGACACAACTGGACCAAAGTAACCTGGTCCTATATCAGAGATAACCTATGACTGAGGTCACATCAGGCATGAATCAACCTCTGATTTTATCATTATAGTTTAAGTAGGAAGATGGCTTCCCAAAGTAGCAGTATCCAGTGTTTTATAAAAAGTATTTATCATCTGCAGGTAATTCTCTAATGAATTTTAGAAAGACAAAAGCTGAAATACAATGTACAGCATGAATTCCCTTCAGCTAATTTTGAATTCTTATCAAGTGCTCTCATTTGGACTTGCACGTCCTTACTTCCACACCCTTATTTGTTCAAGACAAGTCAATTTTTGTCAATTTGCCTTTGATTTTGTTTGCCTTGCCACATTTTGTTTGAGCCAAAGCAGAACAGTTTTTATAGGAGGCATTATACACTCTAGACTGTGATGGCAGATTTCTAATACCTTAAAGAGCTTGATAGAAAAAGAGAATGATTGTACAGGTGCATAGATTTGAAGTGTCACAAATACTGTCAGTTTAACTAATGAAAATACACCGCTTTATTCACTACAAAGTTTGTAAAATATTTTTTTCATTGTAACTCTTAGCTAAATAAGGGAGAAAAATATTTCATTAAAGCATCATTTAGAGAAACGACTAAACAGCCCATTTCAAATGCTGCCTAATGGTAGATTTTGACATGATAATATGATGTAAAAAGTGGTTTCTCCTAGAGACATTTTTTTCTGAGCTTCATTAAATGGAAAAACTGCTACAGTCCAAATTCATTTTAGAAAATACATAGACTGTATATAAGCCTATTGTCAATAGCATGTTTTGGTCATAAATCATTCCTAAACAGGTCAGGCAAACTGCTTTTTCAGTCATTGTCAGGCTGCTTTTGCTCAGAAAATATCATTACTTTTTGCACATTTGGATATTGGTAAAAAAATAAAATTAGGCTTAGGTAGTCTATGTAATCCACAATTAGATATGGTTACATAGTTACTGAAACATTATGTTGTAATTTTCAGTACTAAAGGTTTTGATGTCATAATATTAAATTATTGCATTTTAGGTAAAGGTGCTTGTCAGAATATAACATTAAACTAAATGACAGAATAAAACTTGATGGAAGGTTAGAACTCCAGAAACAGTAATTTCTAGAGACTGAGAGAAGATGGCTGAAATTTCTTTTAGCTATATTGTGAAATAATTTCTTTCTTAACAATCACCAAATGCAGCTTATTTTCAGACTGTGTTTTACTCTAATAAACTGCATGTAAATTTCCCCCTCACTTAATTTCTTCACATGTCCAGTGACTCAGGAATTTTAATCTTCCATCAAGTACATTACTGAGACCTGCCTTGAATCCAGTTGTGGTTTAAAGAAGATATTGATTTATCCTTCTGATCAGGTTACCCTGACTGCATAATCTGAGATTATTTTCTGTATTTGCACAGAATGTGTTTGGAGCTGAGGAGAAATCACAGAGTAGAAATAATCTGTTACATTGGTTGTGAGAAGAGTGGCTAATATTTACTGGGACCGGTGTTGTTCAATATCTTCATCAACAACTTGGATGAGGGTATAGAATGTACCCTCAGCAAGTTTACTGATGACACTAAGCTGGGAGGAGTGGCTGACACACCAGAAGGCTGTGCTGCCATTCAGAGAGACTTAGACAGGCTGGAGAGTTGGGCAGGGAGAAACATGATGAAATTCAACAAGGGGAAGTGTAGAGTTTTGCATTTGGGGAAGAACAACACGATGTCCCAGTATAGGTTGGGGGCTGACCTGCTGGAGAGCAGTGTAAGTGAAAGAGACCTGGGGGTCCTGATAGACAAGAGGATGCCCATGAGCCAGCAATGTGCCCTTGTGGCCAAGAAGGCCAATGGCATCCTGGGGTGCATTAGAAAGGGTGTGGTTAGTAGGTCGAGAGAGGTTCTCCTCCCCCTCTATTCTGCATTGGTGAGGCCGCACCTGGAGTATTGTGTCCAGTTCTGGGCCCCTCAGTTCAAGAAGGACAGGGAAGTGCTTGAAAGAGTCCAGCGCAGAGCTACTGAGATGATTAAGGGAGTGGAGCATCTCCCTTATGAGGAAAGGCTGAGGGAGCTGGGTCTCTTTAGTTTGGAGAAAAGGAGACTGAGAGGTGACCTCATCAATGTTTTCAAATATGTAAGGGGTGAGTGTCAGGGAGATGGAGTTAGGCTTTTCTCAGTGGTGACCAGTGATAGGACAAGAGGTAATGGATGTAAATTGGAGCATAGGAGGTTCAAGTTGAATATCCGGAAAATTTTTTTTACTGTAAGGGTGACGGAGCCCTGGAACAGGCTGCCCAGGGGGGTTGTGGAGTCTCCTTCACTGGAGACATTCAAAACCCACCTGGACACGTTCCTAGGCGATGTACTCTAGGTGGCCCTGCTCTGGCAGGGGGGGTTGGACTAGATGATCTTTCGAGGTCCCTTCCAACCCCTATGATTCTATGATTCTATGATTCTATGATTCTATGATTCTATGATAATATATTTAGAAAAAATTTTAGGAATGAATCTGTGAAAGCTCAGTCATGGAGCAGCTCTCTTTAATCTAAAGAAAATAGGAGAAAAAATGCAGTGATATTATGTGGCAACTTAATATTGCCAGCTTCACAATGTACAGTCAGATGTTAATTTGGTACTGTTATCAACCTGGTGTTAGGAATTACCAGATTTATGTATTAAGAATTAGATCTTGTGACTTCCAAGATGATTCCAATGATTCTCCAAAAGGGATCTGAGGAAACAAGCTAACACAAGACATTTTGATACCCTGGAAATATTCCAAAAAAACATCCAGACTCAGCTGAAATGAAAACAGAAATGTGCCTTGGTCTTGCAGCTGGAATAGTCTTGTACAGGTCTTGTAAACCAAAATATCAGGGTTATGCAAAATATTTGTAGCAAATGAACCAGGTGTCCTGTTCTCTTCCAACAAGAGCAGGTACCTTTTTTCCTTGTAGCAGAGCATTGTAAAATCCTTTGATGTGATTTACTGCATTTTTCTGGTCTTTGCCAGCTTTGTATGCAGAATGCTAATGAGTGTATTCAGCATTGAGCCCTGCTCTAATATGGAATAACTCTGAGAATTCAAGTTACAAGCTAAGTAGATCTAGGTGTTTCCTACAGCCTAAATATGTCTGATATTCATCTGATTTCAGCAATAATGTTTTCTCCCACTGTGATATTTTTCATTTATTCTTTGCTGCTGAAATAATCTATGCCATTTCAATATCTAGACAAAGTTAATGCAAGTAAGATTTACCTTGCAGAAAGGGAGAAGTGGAAACCAGACATGAGCAGCTATAAAATCAAAGTTAAATAACCTTGTTTGATCAACCACTGTATGTAATGTTTTACATTTCCCCCCAGTCTTTGCAATTAACTAATAATATAAAAATGTTATTGCATGTCCAACCCATGCAAAAATAAATGAGAGAATGCTGCAATCATATCATACATATTATCAAGTACCATGTTTTTAAAGTATCAATTTCCATGGCTCCCAGCCCTACAATACTGGCTGTTAATCCTCAGGAATGGTTGGTACATGTTGATTAAAGTTTAATCATCTCTCAGTGATAGGAGTTCGTGTTGTAGTTTCACAGATCATGAAATGTTTCTCTTTAAGATATGAGCACATTATCTTTTCCCCTCTCTCTCCCCCCCCCCTTTTTTTTTTTGTTTGTTTGTTTGTTTGTTTGTTTTGGTTTTTTTGTTTTGTTTTTAGGAGGCACTATGTAACCATGTTCATTTTATCTGTCTCCTTTTTACCTGCAATGTGGTGCTCATTAGCATGATCATAGAGAGCAGAAGGATAGTAAAAGGTGCTGTTTATTACAGGAAGAAAAGGAAGCAATTTCTCATTGGAAATGTTTTTGCATTGGAAGTTAGAGTGTACACCCTCCTTATCACTCCTAAACACTGCATCCAACTAGTTGTGAGCTTATTGCCAGTGTGCAAAAGACAGCATATTTACAATGTTCCTCAAAAAAGTTATGAAAACAATATGAAAACTGAAAAGGTATATTCTTAATATATCCTCTCCTGAAGGATTTGGGTTTATTTTTGGCTTCATGAAACTGAGCTTAAGTAAATATACCAATGTCTCAGAAGAACAGAAGGGAAATGAGAAGTTAGCAATTAAAACAGGTCGCCAGGAATGGGGCTTTTAGATCTGATCCTCCCTAGGTGTATTAGTACACTCCTCTGAAATCAGTAGACCTTGGCCAATTTATACAAACTGCAAATCTTTGCTGTGCAAAAGGACATATTTTTAACAGTTTGGTTAACCTTATTTCCTTTTTTTTGGCCTTTAGACAATGCAGATTTAACCCTCTTGTAGCGCACCTTTGTGAGCCTTGAATTGAGGGAAGGACTGGGAAGCATAGTGAGAGGAGACTAAGGTGTTATTCCACTTGAAAAGGGAAAACAGGGAATTTGTTTTCCCACAACCAGACTCAAATTGATGCTCATCTGGTCATATAGAATTAACCAAACCCCCTATTAATTCCAGTTCAGTTACAAATGAAGGAATAGATACTTACTCTTTTTGGACAGAGGATAAGAATCAACTTATTCGACGAAATTAGGGAAGGAAAAAAAGAGAAAGGATAATAGTTTCTGAATACTTGACAAAATAGATAGTTCCTTTTGTAAGTTGTACTCAGGGACTTTGGATGAGCAGCAGTGTTATCCTCAAGGACAGAACAGTGCACAACTAATACTCAAAGAGAAAGGCATGAGAAGAATATGAGTAACACATTGCCAAGGACCTCCCAAATGAACTATTAAAACCACTTTATTAAATATAGAATAATCATCTGTGCACCTTGCTTTTCATCTTTCACCTTCCAGAAGACCTTTCAATGCCTTTTGTCTTCTGATAAATCTCAATCCATCACAGCAAGTACTACTCCGAAATATAGCTGTTCCATTACATCATAGCCACATGTCCCTCAGGATGTGGACAAAAGTCACTCTAGCTCATCTAGAAAAGAACTTTCTTCTCTGCCAATAAAAAGGAAAATTATTTTTTTCCTGTTTTTAAAAAATGAAAATGCTTAAAAAAAAAAAAAAGCTAAACTAATGCTAAAACCAAAAGACTTACAATCAGTGATGGAAATGTAGTATTCCATGTGAACAGAAATCTTCCCCTGGCAACCTTCTCCCACAAGCAACCTAAAGTAGCAATGTTAAATATTGTGATTAACTCCAGTTTTCACTTGGATGCTACTTCAGTCAGTTGGATCATTGCACCTACAGCCTAGTGCAGCCTACCCAAAAGGAGCATCTGGCAGGGTGAAAGCCAAAATGTGGTGTAAGTGAGTTCATTGCAGAAAGAGGCTGAAAGAAAAAATAGACTCTGAAAGAATAGCAGCAGGCAGGAGAGCAGCCAGGAAAATATCATAGAATGTTTTAGGTTGGAAGAGCCCTCCAGGGTCATCCTGTCCAACCAATGACCACCACCATAAGCTATTAAACTATTAAACCATGTCCTTAAGCACCATGTTCAAATGCCTTTTAAATACCTCCAGGGGTGGTGACTCCACCACTGTCCTGGGCCATGCTAGTGCGTGACAACACAGTGAAAAAATGTTTCCTACACATTTTGCCTAGACCTCCCATGGCACAGCTTCCATCCATTCCCTCTGGTCCTGTCACAGTCACTAAGGAGCAGAGGCTGTTTCCCTCCTCACTCCAACCTCCCTTGAGGCAGTCGAAGAGAGCTCTAAGGTCTCCTCTCGGCCTCTTCTTCTCCAGACTAAACACCCCCAATCCCTCAGCCTCTCCTCACAGGACTTGTGCTCCAGACCCTCAATAATCTTCGTTGCCCTTCTCTGGACACTCTCCAGACTTCTCTGTCCCTTCTATAGTGAGGTGCCCAGAACTGAACACAGGACTCAAGATGCAGCCTCACCAGAGCTGAGTACAGAGGGATGATCACTCCCTATTCCTGCTGGCCACAGTGTTCCCAATACAAGCCAGGATGCCATTGGCCTTCTTGGCCACCTGCACACACTGCTGACTCATATTTAATTGATGCTCAACCAATACCCCCAGGTCTCTTTCAAACTTACAGCTCTCTAACCACACTTCCCCAAGTCTGTAGCTTACCATGAGGTTGTTATGACCCAGGTGCTGTTTACTTATTTATAGAAACTCTTTCTATTATCTTTAATGATACTGACCAGATTTAATTCAAACTGAGCTTTGGACTCTCTAATTTTCTCCCTCCATATCTTTGCAGCAACTTTGTAATCTTCCTGAGTTGCCTGCCCTTCCTTCCATAGATGATAGGCTTTCCTTTTTTTCCTGAGTTCTGCCCAAATCTCCTTGTTCAGCCAGGATAGTCTTGTACCATGCTGGTTCATTTTAAGATGCACAGGTACAGTTTGTTCCTGTGCCTTAAGGATTTCCCTCTTGAGGATTGTCCAGACTTCCTGAACACCTTTGTCCTTGAGGACTATATCCCAGGGGGTACCACCAAGCAATCTCCTAATGTATACAGAAAAAAGAAAGAAAAAGGATAAACTTGTGCAGGCAAGTGTGCTACTTGTTTTCTCTTTAATGGGAGTTCCTTTATATTCAAAACTTCTAAATCAACTTGTAAATTGTCCTACTTAAGAAAATAGACTTACTGATTAATAAAACTCTGTTAATGAGAGTTTTATATCATAAGAGTTATGTATCTTATATGGCCTGTACTACCAGAGCAAATCACAAAGCATAGGATGTTCACAGTAACAGTGATCATATGATTTATAAACTCCTTTTTACCATCTTAGAGGTGGGGACGTGAGTCAAAATGAAATTATGGGAGACATTTTTGAAGTGTCAAAGTACCGTAAAATGCTTTGAATGGCTCCATTTCAAACCTAAAAGCTTTTGAAAAGTCTGAATTTTAATGACTTATGTCAGGTGAAATAACATGTCTAAAAGAGAGTTGTCCTGTAAAATCACTTGCATTTCCTACATACTGGAATGTTCTCCTTTTAAGACAGGTTCCTATCTTCTCCAAATGAGTCATTATACATTGCTCTTTAAATATGTATTGACTTTCAGATCTGAGATTTGAAGGTAAGAATGACAATTCTTATTTAATCTTTGTATTCTCCAGGTTAAGAAATAATAACAGTGCTTGTTCTTCCTTTTAGCATCAATTTCATAAATATATAAATATTGACTTCTGCTGACTGTATTCTAATATCATCACGAAAAAGATAATTACTTTCTTACTTTGGAAGAGTTAACATATTCCATTCTAAAATGCCAAAAGTTCAAGTTTAAAAAAAATCTAAAGTTCAAGGACTACCAAATCAGAAGTAATTTTTTTCTGCAACAATAGCCGTAACTACATAATTAAAGCCTAATTTACTTTTTTCCAGATGAATTCAAACTATTCATGAAAAGGCTGCCCATGAATTATTTCCTGAACACATCTACTGTAATGCACTTGTGGACAATGGATTCTAATTTTCAACGTCGCTATGAGCAACTAGAAACCAGCATGAAGCAACTCTTCCTCAAGGCACAGAAAACTGTTCACAAGCTCTTTGGCCTTAGTAAGAGATGCCATAAACAGCCACTCATCCGCATGCCAAGGCAGAGGTAAGAAAGCCTATAAAAACCTGAGAAACTCTGCTGTCCTGACAGTAAAACCTCCTTTAGGGGCATAGATGTGGGAATGAGTAGAGCAGATGGTATAGGTGCAATATACAATCTTGATATTTATAATATTTGAACAATCCCAGCTTTCAGTATTGCCCCATTGATGTTTTCCTAAATACAATGGAAAATAGCAAAATAAAACCTGATTTGTACACGACTGTGTATTATGTGAGGCAACGAAAAAATAATGTGAGCCTACAGATTCATCCCATTTGGTCTACCTGTTTTGCAGAACCATATTTTCAGTGGAAAGTGGCCAAGTGCAACAATACCAGATAATTATATACTGAATACTGGATGCCTATTCTCAAGCAAGCGCAGCTATTTTAAGAACTTTCCAGGTCGTTATATAGTATATACTACATACTATTGATTTCTTGTCTCATTTGTCAGATAAGAAATAGATTTGAAAGGATGCCTAAGGAAAGAAAACAGAGGTGTTTTAGTCCTTCCTAGAAACAGAGAGATCCTGAAAACTATGTTAACATAAAGTGGTTATACTTGGTTGCTGATCAAAAACTGCTTTATTAATATTAGTGGAATGACACTAGAGTAATTCTGAAATGAATGAGCATTTAAAGACTTTATTCTTCTGAACGTAAGTATCATGAGCCTGGTCCAGGCTCATGCACACTTAGCATGTATCTCTGTAGATTTTAAAGAAATCTAATTTACATTCAGTGTTCTAGAACTGTCAGGAACACCTTAGTCTCCCCTGCTTTCTGGTCTCTTTTCACTCTAGGGCTCCATCAATTCCTCTTTGCCTTTTGGTGGCACTTAGATAATACTTTCACTTGTTCTTTCAGGAGACGTAACCTCTGGCTCCCATGCTCCCATTTTTCTATGTATTGTGCTTTCCTTTGTGATCTGTTAGCTGGAAAAAAAAAATTTTTTTCCACTAAGGGGATCATTTCATAATTAGAAAACATTCTACTAAGACAGGCTGTATAGTCACTGCAGCCCTTTGACATCAGCTGCTGTGTTTCTTGGGCATGACCTGATTGAGCATTTTGCCAAAGAAATGTTTCAAACAGAAAGATTTCAGCAGAAACCCACTGAATTTTTAAAATACAAAGAATAGAATCTGATTTTGTGTGTGTGTGTGTCTCAAAATCTTAAGTCTTTCAAATTATTCAGTAGCTTTAGGCAATCTTTGGTTACCCGTGGTAATGGCCATGATAGTACTGTGTCCAGTTCTGGGCCCCTCAGTTCAGGAAGGATGTCGAGGTCCTGGAGCAGGTCCAAAAGAGGGCAACTGGGCTGGTGAAGGGACTCGAGCAC
The DNA here is from genome assembly GCF_036169615.1 of Heliangelus exortis. Classification (NCBI taxonomy): domain Eukaryota; kingdom Metazoa; phylum Chordata; class Aves; order Apodiformes; family Trochilidae; genus Heliangelus; species Heliangelus exortis. The sequence goes on along the minus strand of NC_092429.1, from coordinate 25,398,309 downwards.
AGAACCTATGAGGAGAGGCTGAGGGAGCTGGGGCTGTTCAGCCTGGAGAAGAGGAGGCTCAGGGGAGACCTCATCACTCTCTACAACTCCCTGAAAGGAGGTTGGAGCCAGGGGGGGGGTTGGTCTCCTTTCCCAGGCAACTCTCAGCAAGACAAGAGGGCACGGTCTCAAGTTGTGCCAGGGGAGGTTTAGATTGGACATTAGAAAGAATTTCTTTACTGAGAGGGTGATCAGACATTGGAATGGGCTGCTCAGGGAAGTAGTGGATTCTCTGTCCCTGTCGATATTTAAAAAGAGACTGGATGTGGCACTCAGTGCCATGGGCTGGGAACTGCAGCGGTAGTGGATCTCTGAGGTCCCTTCCAACCCAGCCAGTTCTATGATTCTATGATAGAATACAGATTAGCTGAGTTATAAAGGGAATGATCAGTTAAATTGTTCCTCTTGTTGTATAAAGCTGTTTTGGTTTTTTTTTTCAAATGCAGAACTTGTGAGATCATGGTATAAATATTCATAACAAAAACTTACTAGCAATAAGTTTTTCTGTTTAGCTGGGAGTTGTACTAAACTTACACAACAGTTTGATTTTGCAGAGCATCTCTTACACGGGGATATCATAACTTACTTTTAGGATAATTGTGTGCCATTTTAGTGCCTGCCCTAAAAAGTTTTCCAGTCACTACAGAGGGAGATTGGATATATGGTGACATAATGATGATCAATAGATGGCTCAAAGATCAGTGCTAAAGGCAGGTTTGGGAATACTTAGACAGTGGGATGCATTTGCTAAAAGAAACCATTTTCAAAGGCTGGATTCCATCTGACTATCTGGGAAAATTGCCTTCTGACATCAAAGCTTTTATAGTTGATAAGAAGAGCTTTAAACTGAGAAGTGAGGGGAAAAGGTCAAAAGAAACTGGTTTAATTTCCCAACCTGGTTAAAAAAAAAACAAACCCAGATAGACCAAGAAACAGGAATGGATAAAGGAATATCAGTGGTAAAAGGGTGGATAGTGAGGAGAAAGAAAACAGAGATATTGATAGAATAGTATTCAGGTACTTCTCACAGGGCAAATATACCTAATTCAGACAAGGTACTGAATTTTTAGACCCATAACTGCTAATATGTAAGCATGCAAATGAACAGTGGGTGATAGGATAGAGAGTGAATAACTAAGTGATGCAATGGAGAAATGTGAATAACTGCTGAGGCTGTACAAAAGAGACATTTCAGGAGAAAATTAGTGGAATACAAAAAACAAAACCAAATACTAAGACTTCTTGTATTTAAGGGAAGGCAAAAATAAAAGCAAAAATCACAGCTTCATGTGCCAGTCATTTTCTAGGTTCCAAAAAACCAAGAAGAAATTGGAACAAAATATAATTGTTAGTAAAGGCTATCCAAACAACTTCAGATTAGCATGTGGCTTCTGCTATTGATAGTAAAGGCTGAATTTTTTATGGAAACTAGACAGCTAATAATGATATAAATATTATTTAAAATTGTATTTTATGGGTACTTGTCTTTTCAGACACAGATTAAAGAGCCAGTGCTTCAGTTTTTAAAAATGATCATGATGCTGGCAGGGAGTAAAACCAAAGTAACTGTGCTAATGTTTAGTTTTACATTGTATTTTTCAAGTCAATAGAGGATATATAAAAAGGAATTTTTAAAATATATGTCAAAAGTGAAAGCTGGTTTTCTCTCTCATGAAACTGGGAGGTATGTCCTAAAATTTTAATGTAATTCATCAAAACTTTCTATGAGACCAAGTTTTCTAGGGATTTATCTACGTAGCATGCCAGAAATTGTTTTGTCACACTTGAAGGAGCTCCTATAGATGGTCAAGGTTATAACTCATGGCTGAAAATACATCTCTTCTTTCTAGCCTCAAAATATTGTTACTGACCGTGAAACAAATTGTTGCTTTATTGTTTTTAAATGGGATTCAATTAATCAGATACAGAGAATTGCTTACAACTTTTTCCTGAAGAATCTTGCCACTTAATCATAAGATGAAGTTATATTTCCATTTTATTATATATTTATATTTAATTAAATTATATTTAATTTTCTAATCCTTGAACCAAAATACCACTGCACTTCTAACATAATTGTTCACAGTAGAAAAGAGTCAATTAACTTGCAAGTTAAAGAAACTACATACTTATATCTCCTTTTCAAACAGAGTTTATATTCTTCAGCCAGATTAACACATAAAGAGTTTTCTTTCAGTCTGCACTAGTGAGCAGAACAATGTCTTATTTACTGCAGTGCTTTGGTATATTCTGGGGATGGGAACAGGATTACTATTTTTATTTTACTCTGTTCCTCGCGAATCTTTTCAAGTTCCAGATGTTCTTCCAAGATTTTAAGCTTGCTTTGATTAAAATGAAACAGACCATTGCTCCTAGTCCTGAAAGTCAAATCATGCCAAGATACATCAAATCTCCTTAGATTTCCATCATAGACCAAATTTAGTAGTGCTATGGTATAAACCATTAAAAAATTCACCTGGAATAATCAATACACTTTGTGTAATCAGTGAAGTATTTACTGGTTGTTTGAGTTCAAAGAAAAATACCAACTGAAAAGTCAAAACCAAAAATAATAGAAATTGCTACGTAAATATTCTATATTGTACATAGAGATGGACTAAGAAAGAGAAAAAAAGTGTGTGAAAAATGCACTCTGAAGAATAAACTTGATTTTCTGTGGAATACTACTAAATGATGCCTCAGTGTTTTTGAGGCTCTGCTACTTCAGAAAGCTCAAGTGATTATTACCTCATTGCATTGACTCATCAGTCCTAAACTTGCACTCTCACACCCTCATTCATTGTGTTTGCTTGGCCAGCATCCACCACATGCAGGAATTGTTATTCCACTAGATGGCCAGCTCTTGCTGCAGTTTTTATTCAGGCCAGTTGTTGAAAAGCTGCTGTGGCACAATGCATTTTGCTTTGCAAGATTCAGGAGGTGTTGTAAGAAGCATATAGGAGGCTTGTTGAAAGAGTGTTAGAAACATGATATATTTTGCTTTGTAGGAATCAAGATGTGGTGTAGAACCATGTTTATCCACAGCTCACCATATTTTGCTTTGTAGCAATCTAGATGTGGAGTAAAGCCATATGTTTACCCATAGCTCATCATGTTTATTTCTGTATTAGGATCATGAGGTGTAGGGAAGAGTTTTTCATCTTCATAATCAGTTTGCATATGGGATCTGTGGTCGAGTAGATCTATTCTGAGAAAAGGACTGACACAGTCATTTAGTGCAAGCTCTTGATTCCAGCAGCATCTTGGTCAAAAGAGGTGGGAAAGTGCTGCAGTGTTACAGGCAGTGAAGGGAAGGCATCCTCAGAGATGAGGCTGTGTTGGGACTCGCATCTGCATTGCAAAATGACATCTGTGAGTGCTTAATCTCATATTGCCATCAGTTTCAGATTGAGGCTTCTCAATCTGCAAAGACAAAATAAGTGCAGGCAACAATTAAATAATTTTACTCTGTTGGGTTGTCCATGGCAATGGGAAGAGATCAAGCAGCAAGCAAAGTAAATGGTTTGATACATTTAGGGAGGGAAAGTTGGTTTTGCTTCTGTTTTGGTTAGCATGCCAGTAAGGTGCCTTTTCAAATGTAATGATTATATGCTGAGACACTGAAAATCACAGGAAAAAGAGACATGAACCTGTCCAAGTATTGCAACCTGACACGAACCAGAGCTGAGGGTAAGCAGGCACTTCCATCCACCCAAATTATGAAATGAGAAACCTGGAGCATAAGAGGAACAGAACCTGTGTTGGTGGAGAAGGATGATCTTTACTTTCCCAAATATTTTAAAATAAGAATGGCAGCGATTTCTTGTGATCAGATTTAATATACAAACATCACGGAAAGACACTGAAGACAGGGAAAGTGATCATTTCTTCCTTTAGAAATGCTCTTTTAGCACTTGATTTTAAATGCATACAAATACATATAGCAATATAGTACTGAGTACATTCCTTCAACTGGATAACATTAGCCAAGGAAACAATTTGGATGAAAGAGAAAAGAGAAATCAGATGCTAAAATTCATAATGAAAAAGCATCACCTGTGGCCAAGTTTAACCATCACAATTTGTGATTTAATAAAGAACTAAGCAAAAATTTCAAAAGGGGAAATCTGATATAAAAAGAACAATAAGCCATTGGGAAAATTTACATTGTCTTTGGTATAATAACAACATGGAAATCCACCACAAAACTACAACTGAAGTTTATGAGCAACTCAAGTAAACAAGAATTTTAATTTTAAAAGACCAAAGTACAACCCTTGGACACAAAACCATTTTATCTTGAATAAAATGTCAGTGTGTGAATTTTTGAAAAGACTGGATACTTAATATTACCATATAATTTACAGTGAATACCTACAGTCTAGCCATTTTTAAAAAAAATTATATATTTCTGGTAAGGCAAACTGAAGGCAAATATAGACGAAGCTACCTACCAACTTCAAAAAATATTTTAATTAACTTACAGAAATCCCTATTCCCAAAAGGAAATACATAGCAGCCTTAGGTTTAAAGCAAGTCCTTATCTCCATAAGGGATTTTTGGTTTTTTTGGTTTTTTTTTTTGAGAAACATATTCTGAAGCTAATGTAGGCTTAGGAATTCGACACCAGAGGCAGTGAGAGGCTGCATCAAACAGAAGAGTTTGGAACTCTGGTTTTCAAAACCATAATTTATTCTTGAATTTCCCACAGAATGCAGTGCAGGCAGCTCTAATAGGAGGAAGAGGCATGAATTTCAATTTTCTCATTTTCATCTTCTTTCTGAGTTTCACAGAGAAAAATATTCCCATGCCCTAGGAGCACAATACGGCCTGAATACTGTAAAAATACTTCATAGAAGTAACTTGTGTCTTCAGCCCATAAACAGAAAAAAGATTTAAGATACCTGACTTTTTTATAGTAGCTATAATATAGTCCAACAGAAAACTGGGTTCTTGAAACCTGTGTTCTTCAAAATGTTTCAAAATAAAATATACACGTACCAAAAAAAATTTAGATTAATCCCATTCCTCCAGGATGTTACAGAGGATTAGTTCCTTATATCCCAAAGTTGGTTATCAGCTGCTTTAGATTGCTTTGCTATAAATATAATTCATTCATCTGCACAAATTTACTAAGAAATAAAATCTTCCACCAAGATAGCCACAAAGTTCCATGCATTGAAGTTTCACAGTGCATCACACGGAGATTTTTCTTTTCAATATAAGGGAAAAAAACCTAATCACGCTTCACTTAGCAGACTGCTAGATGAAAACTGTGTTACAGAATGAAAGGGTAAGATAGCAAAAGTACAGCTGAATGGATAGTGCTTAATGTATACTGTATTTCTGAACAAGAAGTGCTAAATAAGCAACATTCTGTCTGATTTTATAACAACCCCTTTTAATAGAGTACAATGTATCATAGAAAAGTCTCTACAAATGCATTCCAAGAAAGAACAAAGAAAACTGTACTTAGATTGCGTATCATTCTGTGTATCAAAAAAATACCAGAAAATTATTTTATATTTTTCAATTAAGACATTGTGTGTGGGACTTAATAATGGACTTACAAATTTCAATACAAAGGAATGGCTCTCCAGTGGAAATTTTGATTTGATCTGACACATCAGGTGCACATCTGATAGTTGAATGCCAGAGAAAAGAAGGGTGATAAGATGAAAGCATCTGAGATAACATGAAGGTCAGCTTGGCAGTGGTTGCTTTCTAAACTGAATAATAAGTCTGCATCTTTTCTCAAAGGAAATAAAACGATCCACTTTGAGAAGATACCTTTAATTGGATTGGGGATTAGAGTTATTTAAAACTAATGTGACAGACATAAAAATATGATACGCAGGCCTGCAAATAATAGGTCTGATAACAATGACAACCTAAGATAAACTCTTGTGTATATGTGTGTTTTCACACATATTTTATTAGCTGTGTATACATAGGAGCAGACTGCTCTTAGCATCTGTCCTTGTAGTATGTTTTCTTTCAAGGAGATTTGGTATTCTAATGTTGCAGCACTTCCTTATGTACACACAGAAGCTGTTCTTGATCACATGCTTTCTATACATGAATTTATGAATTTTTTTCCAGCCTTCCTACAACTCTTTTTTTTTTTTTTTTTTTTTTTTTTTGACAAATAGCACCATTAGAACAAAGTAATTTAATCATATTATAAAGTGCTGTGAAACCAGTAGGTAGGTAATACTAATGCCATAGAGCAGGTGTGTGTCTGCTTCCATGCTCTGGAAATACCATATATGCACTCTGTGGAATGACATCTCTCATGCCAGTGTTTTGCTCTTTTAAAGTATGGAATACTTATGGAATACCAGTGCAACTGTACCCCAAGACTAGTGCCTTAGAAACAACATTTTACCTTTTTGCACATGATGCAAAATGTTAAAAAAAGAAAATCATCTTAGCAGGACATGAAAGGAGCTATACCAAAGTGTTATTTTATTACTATTACATATGTAATTATATTACTATAACATTGCAAGATGTATTACACCTTATTATGAGGCTTGCAATACTAAAATATGGCTACTGAATCACAAACCCTATTAGAGTACTGCTGCGCTGGCAAACAATCTATACGTTAAAAGGTCAAAACATTGGCTTAAAGGATGTGACATCATTCCATGTGTTGCCCATACATTATATAATACTGCTGAATATTCAAACACCTCAAAAGAGACATCATTCAGAAGTGCAACAGCAGAAGATTAATCAAGGAATTAATTTTGCTTAAGATGAATAACTATTTTAGTGTCTGTGTCTTGTGGGCTCTCCTCAAAGAGTAATAGGGTGGTAGGAACAGAAATGCCATATTTCTTTAGAAGACCAATTTCCTCTACGCAATCCTGTTCTGAGAAGTGGAAACGTGGGCTCAGTTTCTCCTTTTTCCTAATGAAACCTTACCTAGAGTATCCATTTTTCTGAGACCTGCTAACACGTTCCTCTACAAATTGCCTCTGTCCCTTCCACCTACCAAAATCCCAAGTTGATTCTAATCCAACTCTCCAAATTTCCTTTTTTTACCCAGAAAAAACTCTAATTCAATAGATGCCATCACTACTGGAACCTGGAAATTTGAAGAAAATAAACCACGAGCAGCTTTTATAGACATGTTATTAAAAAAGGAACAGATTAAGAAAAACTGCTGCAGAATTTTGATTATAAAGATACAGTATTCAGCACATCTAATCCCCAGTGTACATCTACAATACTGGGAGGTTTGCTTTTGGCCTTTTGGTCTTTATTGTGATCAAACTGCTGTGACCTTCCCTCAAACCAGATTTAAAGATATCTTAATCACCTATCCACATGAATCAGTTGTAGAAACAACAGCAGAGCCAACACTGTAGTGACTCACAAGGCTTGCATGCCTAGACTTGAAAATAATTACCTAACATGTGGATAGATCCTGGCACACATTTTTGAGCTTGGCAGCTTCTCTTTGCTCCTAGCCTGATGACCATCTGTCTTTGTAGTCATGACATGTGATGTGATAACCATGATCCTCTCTAGACAGCACCCCCCACCTTCAAGGATCATGGTAATGTATAGGACAAATGCAGCCAGAGGACAGGCAAGGACACAAGTGTGAGAAACTGGATTTCAGAGGACCCTGAGCTTCAGGTTATCCCTGAGACTGGGTAGTTGCAGTATGGCCCAGGTTTCCCCTATATAATAAAAGGATATTTGAACATTACTTTATCTGATCCAAAAGGATATAAAAAAATGTAAAAATATATAAAATGTACCATAAGCATATATTTATGAGTTGTTACTCAGTCTCCATCATCAGGCTTCCTCTGCAGCCGAAGCCACCAAAGTTTCTCTCTCTCTGTGCCCACCATGGTACAAGAGGATTGACAATAGGCTGACAATATCACATCTCCCTTGCTCTCTTTTGTCTGTTGTGTTTCTTTAGAGTTAACACAGACTGTCTCTCTCTATGTTTGTCACAGTGGGGCTCCAGTCTCAACTCAGCCTGGGATGAATTGCTGTAGGATAAATGATTTTCTGGCCTGTGCTATTTAGATTGAAAATGTGACTCCTCTGTTGGAAGGTGGTAATAGTGCAAAACCCAAGAAAGCTTTGACATGAGTACAGAATAAAAGAGAAGGTGATGTTGGACTTGTGGGGGGTGGGGAAATATTGCTGTGCATATCCATATTTCAGGCAAAACCTTTCATCACTCTTATGCCTCCGTTTGACAAAGAGGCCTCTGCTTGCCAGGCTATGTCTATCAGCACTATGAAAATAAGCTTTTCAAGTGCTGAATCAGAATAACTTCTCAATTAAAAAAGTAAAAGAGCCATGAGATATGCATTGACACAGAAATGGACACATACAAGAAAGTCTTACATTTCTCACCTGTGCTAAGTCATATGCAATTTACTCTGTCAGCTCTCTCAGGAGATGAGACAGGAGCTCTCCATCAAATAGCAGACTTTAACCTTCAGAGGTTTGCCTCACATCATCTTAGCTAAAGACATAAACCAGCTTTGTCTTCAGACAAATTTGAAGATGGGGTAGTTTCAGTCCTGCAGAAGGTGGGGTTTCAAGCTTTCAATTTTTAAAAATGCTTTGAAAAGTTCTGTCAGCCAGCATCTGAATTGTTCCTATTGTCTCATAGAATCAGAGAAGAGAATCATAGCTTCATTTTGGTTGGAAAAAACCTTTAAGGTCATCAAATCCAACTGTTAACCCAGAACATCCAAGTCTTCTACTAAACCACATCACTCAGCACCACATTTACACATCTTAAATATCTCCAGGGGTGGTGACACCACCACTGCCCTGGGAAGACTGTTCCAGTGCCTGACAACCCTTACCTCAGATGCTCCTGATAAGACTTGTGCTCCAGATCAGCTTCCTTACCCTTCTCTTAACATGCGCCAGCCCCTCAATGTTCTTCTCGTCATGAGGGGCCCAAAGCTGAAACCAGAATTCAAGTTGTAGCCACACCAGTGGCTACAAGGGGACAATCCCTGCCTGAGCACAAGGGGACAATCCCTGCCCTGGTCCTGCTGGCCAAAACCAGGATGCTGTTGGCCTTCTTGGCCACCTGAGGACACTACTGGCTCATATTCAGCTGCTGTTGTCCAACACCCCCAGGTCTTTTTCCTCTGGGCACTTTTCAGCACCTTTTCCCCAAGTCTGTAGGATCACATGGGGTTGTTGTGACCCAAATGTAGGATCTGAGACTTATTTATTTACACTGACACTTTATCAAACCTCATATAACTGGCCTTAGTTTTCTTCCCCAATGGCTTGTCTTTTGGTATAAGGGGACAATCTGTTCCTGAGCCTTTAAAATTTCTTTCCTTAAAGGATGTCCAGCTTTCCTGGACTACTTTGCTCTTCAGGACCACCTCCCAAGTGACTCTGTCAACCAGGGTCCTAAGTCCTCCCTCTGAAAGTCCAGGGTAGCACATTTACCCTTGTGTTTCTTTTTAGAGAAAATAAATCCTTTGGTTGCAACATACAAAATGTATCAATCTTATTGTGTTTTAACTTCTTCCAAATGACATAGTTCTAGCAACAAATTTCTTATCTGGCCAATATGTACAGATAGGATAATGAAAAAACTAACTATATACTTTGATAAGGATGTTTCATGCTATTTCATTTTCCCATTTGCAACACAGAGCAAGAAATACCTAATGTAACAGCTTCCAGGTCACTCAAAGATAGCAAATCTTTATCACTTACAGCATATTATGTATTATATAAACAAAAAATATATTATTAATTTCAAATTATTAATTCAATACTGGAATGTTATGCAAGTAGCTATATACAGCATGCAGTTGGTTTACCCCAAAGAATACCAAGTGGCAAATTCAGCATCTCTACTGACAGCAGTGGCATGATGTGATCTAGAAACTGTCTTTGCACCCTCCTCTTGGCTTTCTCCATACCTATCTTCCCAAATTTCTGAATGGATTTAACACTCCAGAGAGGTGCTGGGCAGACAGCTCAGGAGCATCCAGCCCTCTGACATGCTCCCAGGGATGGGTAGCTGGCCCAGGCTTGCACTGGCTTGCCAAGGTGTCTCAGTTTTCACTGTGAGGGCTCATAACTGGAGGGTGTGAAAGCAAGTCCATGATAAATAGTAAACTCCACTGTGGTTTCTTCCTGAGAAACTACAGCTGAGAGCATCAGCAAGGGCCAGTCGTGGTGGTGACATGTGCTGTGCGGACAGATGTCACCCAGGGAAAAGCTTTATTGTTGAGGTATTCACCTCATATGTTGTGTTGTCAGAACATTTACATTCTTGACAGATTTCTTATAAACTGAAGGTAGCTCCAGGGCTGTACTCAGAGACCCCAGCTAACACAAACCAACTCCAGTTTTCAGTCCAGTGTATATCTGGTATGTGGCAATATCTAATGCAGGATAACCTTGTTTCTGATCTGATTATACACAATGTGGATGTTTTTATGTATTCCAAGTATTTAATAAACACTAGATTAGCATCTCTTACTCTGGGTAATATTAGAGTTATAAAAACTTCAGGAGTGGTTTCTGCTGTCCTTACTTATGTTGACCAAGATGCTTGATCCTTGGAATAGGATCATGTACTTTCAGACATTCAGACTTTCAGACTACTTGACAAACAAGAGAGTTGAAAATACAAGAATGATAGAAGTTGGGCACTAGAAACGCTAATTTTCAATGCAATAATTTCCTTTCCTGGACATTATACTCTGCAAAGAACTCGTTACCTTATTGACGTGTAAACTTAGGTCATGTTTGGCATAGTTCTGGAAAGAAAAAAATAAAATTCTTTATTATTGAGACTTTCCATAAGATGTTAGCATACAGAAGACAATTTGTGCAATTTTTTTCCAGATATTTATATTCTTTTGGAAAAGTGCCATAAATATACCACAAAGCAAGAATACAAAGCACTCCGTTAACAGCCTTTCAAAAACATTGATTTTAAAGGCTTGCTTTTTAGGCAGGACACAGAAAAGCTTCAGGCTGAGAGAATGCAAATGAAACTTTGTCAACAAGGGAAGGAGATCCAAGCCTTTGTGACATCTGAAATGGAAAAAAGATTGCTTTTCTATCAAATTACCCTCAACCAGTGCTTTGGAGCTTTCTCCATATCCTACAATTCCCTAACAATCCATGAGAAAGAGGACGTCAAATGCCTAAGACATCTGTGTCCCATGGCTTCAATCCACACCTCACTGTAGGAAATAGCAGGAAGGTTTTTATCCACAGGAAGCTGTCAGAGGAAATAACATAGAAGTCACATCCTGTGATCCCAAGTTATCTATCCCACCTGGCTGGAGGGCATGTGCTGATTCAGAACGTGTTCATCTCTTTACCCATCTACTGGATGCTTTTTTTGACTCTTAATGTATATTAAGGAGATACATTTAGTAGTATAGTTTAAAACTGATAACCATAAATCACTAAAAAAAAAAATCCCCCAAGTAGATGGTACAGCACAGCTGCAGAAGGCATCAATACCAGTGAATTTGTCAGGAAATCATCCTGGTCATACTCTTATTAGTATTCCAGAAACCCATATGTAGAACCACAAATAATAGGTGTAAAATAAAGGACTTATATATTGCAATGACCAGAAGTAATAAAAATTGTTGGCACTCCAGACAGAAGGTGACACTTGCTGATTTTCTTATGTAGTTTGATTTTATTATCTCTAATGACTGACTTCTCTCAATTGTCAAGATATTAAAAAAGATGACCCAAACCTAGCTAGAACCTTCCCTGAAGGATCTTTTTTGTTTACTTTTCATTCAAAACTCAAGAATTTTTAAAAATTAATGCACTCTCTACAGACTAAAGTTTTTTTTCTCAATTGTGAAGCTGCCATACATACCATGAAATTTATCTTCCCCTAGTTTTAGTTTAAAAAGAAAAATCAAGTTTTTAATTTTTTATTTTTCTTCAGTTATCTGGCTTTTTGGTCAGACTCATGGATACAGAGTTTCTGTTCTATCCATGGCAGGAATGATTTCAATAGACATTCAGACTTCTCCTCATTACATAGAAGTGCAGCGCATGTCAGGACATGGTGCATCAATTAGAACTGATGTATAAGTCTGTATAAAAAAAGAAATTGTGAAACAAATTGGTGTTTTAAAATGCATACCCTTCTAAAAAGCAGCAGTAAGGAATCTCCTAACATTGCTTAGACTGTGTTATGTTTCCTAGCATTCTCCTTCCTGACTTTAAACAGTGATATTTCTATAGAATTTGAAATCAGGATAAATATCTCAATCCTTTATTAGTTTGGGTTTTTGGTTTTTTTTTGGTTTTTTTCCAGATTTTCTATATTCCTAAGTTTTTTCCTAAAAAATAGTTAATTGACCTTAGAAGAACCCAAAGGCATCATGACCTTGGAATTGTGCATATATTATTCTGCACATTTTTGGACAAAGTAGTCTTAGTTTGGGGAAAAAATGGAAACAATAACGGATGATTTTTTTAATGTAAGTTGAAAGCTTACCATCTGTGTAGATTGCTTCATCAGTGTATTATCTGCAGAAAGCACGAGTGGTTTGGATAATTCCTGGAGTGATGGCTAAGATACAGTATAAATATAAATGAGATGGTTGGCAAATATGTCCAAGATGTGAGCAAGGTACTGTGAAATGGATAGCTAAGCTGCTGACTGTGTTGTCCCTAATGTTTCTCTACAACACTTCAGTTAAATAAGCTATGAGTAGAGACCAATGTAGCAAATCCCAAGACAGCATGCAGACTTTGTTTCATCAATTTAGCCCTCAATACATTGCAAAATACTTGAGTAGCATTTTCTATCTTGCTGAGCCCAGCCCACAGTTTAATGAATCATGCCACTAGTATGAGGTTGTTCAGCATTAAGTGATTTTTTATTTCTTCTGCTGACCATCTGCTGCATATGTAGACTACTCTGCTATGTATATCCCCATTTGGATGTCATGTGAACTGTATTGGAGGAGAAACATTTTACTTGAGGATTAAGAGACGAGTAGAAGTTTATAAAAGCCAGAATCCTCAGCTTTTAATGACAGAAGCAGAGAAAGACGTTTCCATCCATAAATATTTAAAAGGAAGTTGATAGAGAATAGCTGCATCTGGGCTTCTAAGTGTAGCTGCAAGTTGGGGTTGGATTAACTTCAAACATAAAAATGGACCCTCTGTCTATGAAAAGCAGAATGTCTCTGTACTGAATAGAGATTAGTGTCCTGACAGAGAGGAGTGGAGCTCTATAAAGAAGTTTTCTACAGGAGGCACCTGTAAATCTTGGCAAGTAACCATTCCAAAGCCTGGTTCTCCTTTTTGCTGAATAGCAGACAGTCATTTAGTTATAGAGCTCTATAGACAAATTCAGATGAATGGTGCCATGTAGCTGTGAAATTGATGACATCACAAGTCTCACAGTCTATGGGATCACACAGCTCACCCAAACTAGCAGAAAACCTCTTTTAATCTAGTTCATCTTTGAAGTTTGGAAGGGCTTTCACAATATCCTTTCTGCCCTTTTCATGAAGGCAGTAATAAAATGGAGCCAACATTCAGTGTGTGAAATTAATGCAATTTTTAGGTAATTCCTGGTTTAAATGCCTAGCCTTGTTAGCAAACAGAAGAAGAAATTACTTGCATTGTTCACAAATCATAATCCTTAATCATTTATACAAAATACACAAAATCTTATTCACACTTTCCAGCAAAACTGTGTAATTTTCCCTCCAAATTGTCAAATAGAAATTGTGCACACAAGTTAAAATCAAAAAAACTTCGCTTCATAAAAAAAAAAAAAAAAAAAAAAAAAAAAAAAGAATTGGTTTCTTAAATCCACCCCCAGTAACTTTATAAACTGTCCTGACTTGCGGATACTGCTTCTGCACTTAGAGAAGCTTTGTTTTAGATTAATCCCTCTTGACACATAGCATTTTCCATGCTTTAAGAGTTCTAGTTCAGAACATTTCCTTGGTTCTGATCTGAGGTATTGCCTTGGTGATTAAGTAGAAAAAAAGAATTTCTGACTATCAGATAAAGAGTAACTAGTTACAGGAGTTTCCTCCCTTCCTGACCTTATTACATATTCATATTTAGATCTGAACTCAGTTGCTTGGTCACAGCTCAAACCCAACATCACATCAATGCTACCAGCTCCGGGAAAGAAGGGAGCAGTTCTGAGCACTTGTTTGCACTCCAGTGTCTGTAAGCTCCCCCAGACATTAATAAGATTTTCATTTTGTTATTGGCAACATCAGTCTAACATGAACTAATTCTTTTGAATCCTAAATAATCTAACCTCCTCTCCCTGCAACAATGTAGGCTAAACATTTACTGTTATTTGAACCTAATATTCTCACGGAAAAATATGGATGCTAAACCAGTTAATATAATCAGTAAGTAAACAGAATTGTTGAATATTTTCTTTTCCTTTTTTTAATTTTATTTTTTTAATGTTGTTAACACTTTCTATTCAAGTATGGAAGCAGGTATACTTGTGAGGTTTAATTTCCCTGCTGTTGTGCATATGTTGTTGACATCAGAAGGTGTTGAATTAACATTTCCACTGGAGGACAGAAAAAGATTGAGTGCTTAATTTCTTGAGAAGATAGCTTTTAAAATGCAGTTAAGGTGTGCAACTGCCAGTATGAAGGCACCTGAATGGCAGTAACACTTTGCATACTTTTAAGCTGCAAAGTAAAACTGAGTATGATTAATGGGAAGGCTTTGCACATAACAGCACAGCTGGGGATTATGTTATTTTATATTCATCTTCCAAACTCCCATAAAAGTAGATTACTGTAGCATAGCACTTCTGAATAGTTACATGATGATTGGAGCCTTAACAACTCCCGTGCTTTAACAAAAGGAAATACACTGCATAGAAATTCAGTGTTCCTCAGAGGAATTCACCCTTCAAGGAGGATGAGAAATATAAAACACTGGAAGGGTGCTTAAGGGACACTGGGGTCATTATACAAATAGTGGAAGAGTTGTAAATATTTGGTTGAACATGAGAGTAGACTATTTGCTTAACTTCTGTGGCCCTGGTGGGATGAGGAGATGTTCAGGGCATGGGGTTGGGAGTGCTGACTGCTGGGCACTGGTGTTCTGAGTCCCAGCATCAGAGTTGCTACTTCATGGTGAAGGGATTAACCACAGGCCCAAGACTACAATATGAAGAAAGTGCCTAGGTACTTTTAAGGATCAAGCACATAACTCTTTCACTGTTGTGTCTGAGCTGAAGAACTGACCTGGAGTGTCTGGTACTGGTAGCAGCATCCACAGTGGGTAACCAAGTGCCTGAATAACCTGATCAGCAATAGAGAGGGGATAGTGTATTAGCGACTCAGAATAAAAGGTTTGTTATCACCCACTAAGCATGAGACAAAAATTTGCAACCAGCTGAATTGTGCTGAACCTCAGATGAAATGAGAGCTGCTGACACAGCCCCATGTGAAATCGTGCTCTTGAAGACAGTTCATTCAATGGCCTGCTGACCTCAGCTGGAAGATACCCACTGAGCTCATCAGAGTAAGAGTTGTGCTTTATAATGACTGAGGATACTTTTTATAACAAGTAAAATTTTCCTTGGATAATAGTATTTTTTTCAAATACTTTCTTATTTATGGCCACTTGAGTTACAAGAGAAATTTCTTATTGCTTAGATTCTCTCATCCATTTTTCTGTTAGTTGTGAGAAACTGTTCACCATTAGTGAAATACAAACACTTTACTTTCATTAGTTTTAACTGTATCTGTAGTGATAAGGATTCAGTTTGATTTATCTAGAAGCAATTGTATAGATCTACAGTTGTTCTTGATCAGTAAGTATGTTGAAGACCAAACAAGCTATTGGCATGGGCTCCAATACCTCTTTCCTGTAATAATTTTTAATTTGTCATGGGTATGTTAATTGTTTAGTGAGTGAATGAGAAAATGCTAATGGCAATTTAAATCCTACAGAAATCTACAGAAAATTAACTTTTTTCCAGCTATTTATTTGTAAAAACTTGGTATTATATGTCTTTGTAAGACACACTGTCTTACACTGAACTTAAATTGTGAGATAAACACTGAAGACTTAGTGTTTTTTCTATATTACTGCAGTGTCACTTTCATGTTCCTTAGGTCCTTAGTAGGATAGATACTGCTAGAAAAAACTTAAGTTTCCTAAGAAATACTTTAGCATGTCACAAGGAAATTATTAACAATAAGTGATGTATGGCTTTACCTGACAGCAAGTAGGAATAATGTAAATACACACATATATATACCCTTATATATATATATCCTGCTATATCCTTAGCTAACATATCCTCATGAAAATATTGTAAACTTATATTAACAAATTTTGTTCTGTGCTTTCTTGTTCTTTATGTTTTATAAAAATAACAGCTTTCACTCTAGTTGCTCAAACCCTAATGGCTTTAGGGAGTCATCTTGGAGAAAACAAGGATATCCTGTATGAATATGACCCCTTCAGATGCTTCAGCTTTGCATATTGACTGCACTTGTGTTAGACTCAAGTTGGGACTCTTCTTTGTGACCCTGTGACAAACAGATGTGCTCAGTGCTGGTGGGTTTCTGAATATACCAAAAGTTGGTTATGCTACATTGAAGCATGAGCAAGGTACTGACATGAGCAATGAGTAGTGCTTTCCTGCGGTCGTTTTTCATTTGTCATAAACACATTAACCTGAAAGAATGGTGATATGTCTTAAAGACTTCAGAGAGACTGGTTCAGGCTTTTGACTGACTTCAGTGTTCATAGATGTGTTAATGATGTGACTTTTACAAAAAGGGCATTTAAAATTTAACAGATAGCTACCAGACTATTTCCTTTTTTTTTTTTTTTTCCCAGAAGCTTTTTTTAATGCAGCCGTTTCCTAAAGAACAAAACAGAACAAAAAATAAAACAGAAAAAAAGATTAACAGGGAAATTAAATCTGTAAGTGCTGAAAATAGTATGTCCAATAGTCCCATTCCCTATAAATTACCCTCTCATTGTTGAATTCCCATGTGATTTTACAAAATACTGTGACTTTGCAACTTAATAGGATCTCTATCCCATGGACAACTTCTTATTTTCATAAAACATAGAAGAACTCAAATGTTTTTGATCTTTCTACCCTTGTCTCAGATATCAGATATTTTGTTGATATTAACTGAACTTGTTGGCAGAATTAATGAACCACGGTAGGCAGGACTGACAGACAGTGCTGCTAAATAGATTTTGTTCTTCTGAATCCAAGTAGGAATGCATGCAACATGAAAAAAACCCCAAACCAACCAAGACTGCTTCCTTTAGAGTATCAAATGAGAGAACTCAAGTGGCAATGAAGTTATCAAGTTTCAGCAACAGAAACAAAATTCTGAGTATTTATCCCTTAATGGGTACCTCATGCCCTACTTAGACTTGTGCATATATAGTTGTGAAATTGTCTAAGTTCATATACGACCATGACTTTTTTCTTAAGCTTTATTTTAAATTACTTACGAAGCAGAATATCTATTCACTGCTTCTTCCACTTCCTTTCAGATTTCTGTTAATTATCAATACTATCCTCCTGGACAGTTTTTTCATATGAACTTTTTCATCATTCAAGAGCTTGATAGGAAGTTTAAGTTTCACAACCATTTTTGGGGAGGTTTAGGAACAAAAGAAAACAGAAACAGCAAGCATTCCTCCACATACATACATGGTCACCATAGCAGTGCTGCAGCAGAAATTACTTTTGTCTCCACAGGTTCTTGGATATTTAAAGGAATGCTCCAGTGAACACGGATATATAAGAAATTAATACAGAATGCAATAGAGAACTTTTAAGTTGAATAATAATAATAAAAAAGCATTAGAAATTATAACTTCTTAAAAACTGAGATGATTGACAGATGAAGTTGGGAATATTTTTATTGGCCAATCTATAGTAAATTCTCTAAAGTAAAAAAAAAATAATTGTACTATATATATGTATATAGTGATGTTGAGGAAAATTGCAAATTTAGCACCAGATGGCAGGAAATGGAAAGTGCTGGCTTATCAGGATTATGAAGCAGAAAACAGTTGAGGCAAACTTGTTACAAAGAAAAAAATCTTGCAAAAGAAAATAGAACAAGTAGTCTAGTTCACATTTATAGATTCTATTAAGGACAATCTGTTATTTAATTGGAAAGGGCTTCTGAGCCTGTAAATGTGATATGCGTGTTCATCTAAAAAAAGTATTTGCAAGTTATTGTTATGCTGAACACAACAGGTGTTGCTTATACACTAAATTAGATTCACTGCTCAGAGCCTACATGACTCAAGCAGCAAAACAGAAGAATCCTGAGTTGTGCTTCAAACATCTTCACAAATAGCTTACATGCTGTGGAACCCAAGCAGAGAACCTGTGTATTTCTAGAGCTACTCAATCACTGTTGCATCAAAAGTTCTAAAAAGTTACTATAAAGATGACCAATAGATTCAACATGGGTCAACACAGCATGGAGTGGTCTGAAATTCTCTCTAAAGGAGTGGGAGACATGAAGAATTCTTGAGCTATTTTCATTGCAAACAAAAAACTTGCTGCAGGAAAAGACTAATAAATAAAAAATTACCCCCAGTGCATGTTTATAATACAGGAAAATCATATGTTTGAGTGACCCCAAATGTTTGCACTTCTAAGCTTTGTATGATTTTTTTTTTTTTTTTTTTTTTTTTCATATTCTTGTTTACGCATAGAAACTTTTGAATTCACTGTGGTGTAACCTCATTCGAACCTTAGAAGTTGCTCTGGCGTTTTGGTAGAGTATACTTTGCAAGCATAAAGTTTTATCTAGCAATCATTTCTGAGAAAGATCTCTGCTCGAGGAGAAAAAGAATCGCATCTATGTCCAATGTCTGAATCAGTCACTAGCAAAAAAGGAAAAAAATCAGCTTTTATTCACCCCTTCTATCTGATGTGAAGACAACACACTGCTTCCTTTCTCCCCCTAAATAAGAAATCTATTCCACAATTGCTCAGGGTTTAGAACAAGGTATTTCTTGGCACAGTGTAAATGTTCTATATTCCTCAACATTTGCCAAGCTTTTCAAGGAAAAAGCATGTAGGCAACCTTTTATTTATTAGTAATAAATGTCCCACTGATATTAGATAGGTATAGAGCAAACCTGATTACAGTTATGTGCAAGGTGTTCATAATTACCACTGTCTTTATATAAGATAAAGGGTTATTGTAATAAAAAATATTAACCCTGTATTTGAAAAGAATTATACATAAATGAAAAAGAAACAAATCAAAAAGTAGTCAAGAAGAAAATAAAAAATGCTTTCTAGCATTGCAAAGATGGTAATTTTCTGCAGAACATTATGAGAGGTAAGAAAAGATTGTTCCTTTTGATCCAACACTGCAGCAGTTTCTGCAGAGAGCTCTTCGTTTTTGATTCACTTGTTCTTCACCTTAATCTCATTTTGTCTGAAGGCTCTGTTCCTAAACTGAAACTCCCTGACTTTAAGTCATGATTTGTGCAAAGGGCACGGGGATTATTTACTGAAGGCATCCTGTCAGAGTTCAGGCTGTCTTACTGCTTTCTGCCTTCTGTTCATGTGCCTGGCTATACTTGACTTTCAGATTATCTGAAGGATAAGTACTGTGATTTGAGGGTGTGAGATTACATTTTGGCATTCTAGTGTGTTGATGTTTTACATGCTTAACAGCATTAGCTGAATTCAAGTTGGCTGAAAAGAATCCTGTTTTTTTTCATGATGCATACTGTAAAAGACCAAAATATAAACTACTAAACATTTCAAAATTTAAAGAGTCTATAAAACAACCTCCTTGACAACCTTGCTCAACTTCAATAGGAAATTTTAAGTAACATCAGTAGAAAGAATCAATCAAATTGCAGACCAGTATGTACCAAAACAATAACCTGCTTGGCAAGCAAACAAGGCTTTCTCCCACAGCAACTGACATGAATAACCCTTTCCTCCTCTCTTTAAAATAGTTTTCTTCAAGTATCTTCTTCATATAAAAGTTGGAAAATTGCTGTTATCCTCAGCCTGCAGGATGTAGTAGATACAGTAGAAACAACGCTGCAGGTTTCAGGTTTTCTCACCTATCTCAATTAACCGATCCTGAGAAATCTAATGGTTTTTTAAGAGTATCCAAAAAATCCTTTATTTTCAGAGTTAAGGTAGAGAGATTTCATTTAAGAGTTCAAGTATCCATATGTGGGCAGGTAGACTATGTAGCAATTAAACAGAGGTAAATCAAATTGATTAAGAAAATAATAAGAATTCAGATAATAGTTTAGCTTGACAGAATTATATTGCACTAAGGGGCACTGATTGTAAAACTCCTGCCAGATACAAAGCTAAAACTTATTTTCACTCCTTGTGTTACATGCAGTTTTTCTTCCTGTGAGGGAGTGTTTGGCTGTTAAGAGTTAACTTCAAGCAAGCAACATTGGAGCAGGGTCAATTCTTCTTTAGCTTTCTGGTAATGTCAATTCAAGCTGTAAGCAGCCTTGTGAAAAAGACTGGATTATGTGTAGATTTGGGTTTCTCAGCCCATTTGGCAGCAGAGACTGATTGTGTGTTGCAGAAGCAATGTAATTACTCATCAAGGTGAGAGTGTTTGTGTTGGAGCCCTGCTTACTTTCCCAGTGACAAGCCTGCTTGCCTTTGCTGTCAATCAAAAGCCCCACAAAATGGTAGCAGCTCGAGAGGAGAAAAAAGGCATTAATGCATTGAAAGTGCCCTAGTAAGCAGGCTGAAAAAGATTCCACCAAAATCTCTCTGGTCCTTTAATATAAATTCTAAGTCACCATATCCACCAAAACGCATGGAAAAGATACTTCCACAGCCTGGGAAAACCAATTGTGCATTGGATAAACAGGAGAAATAATGGATGATACATTTGCCTGAGGACATTAGGGCTATTTTTTGCGGCTATTTTTTCTTATTCAGTGATATTCAGAGTGCACAGCAGGAAATCCTCTGCAAGATGGAAGGAATATTAAAGATCCAGGCTTGTACTTCAAGTAGTGGCTCTGATGTTATCCACCTCCAGTTCTCATCATCCCCTCACTACATCTCTAAAAAATTTGTGAGCACATCATATCTCCTATTTCTATTCCTTTAGTCTGTTTTGCACTTAAATTGGACACTTTTCAAGGAAAAGAGTCGAGGCAGACTGGCATTTTCCATCTCGGCATTGTCTTCAGGCTTTTTCTGTTGTCACTTTTATTATAGATACAATAGAAAATAAAATAGCATTTGCAGGGAGTTTAGAAGAACGTATGGAATCCTTTTTTAAGAGATCCTGGTAGTGCTGTTATCCTAGTAACTATTTAAAAGCTGTCACCATGAGATTCTTCATGTTTCATGACCTGATAGGCAGTCATAAAGTTTAACCATCCTTTCTAACTAGTTTCAGGTGCAAAGATACTGAACTGTGGGACTTGTTTTGTATAGAGTAAAAAACCCCATGAGCTATTTACTCTTCATACAGTCTTTACCTAGGTGCCAGGGTGAACACATATGACACCAAATACATCAAGCAAAAGACAGCAAGTTGCTGTATGTGGCATTTCATTCTGTAATCACTGAGAAGAGCATTGCACATAACTGCAGTGCATCAATCTCCCTTTGGGTAACTCTCCAGAAATAAGCAAGCTGCTTGCATTTCAATACAAAATTCATATCAGAAACCCCATTTAACAGAAGTACATCCTAACACCTAGTCATCAGATGGACACATGGTTTTTCTGGAGTTTGGAGTTGTGATCAGCAAGTTAAACAAATTAAGATATGCTGAATCTTTGGAGTGCATTGATTTTTAAAGTCAGTCTTGTTCAGTTTGTCATATATGGAGAACCTATTATTGTTTCTGTCCCCAGAAATAAAATTCAAATTTCTCATGTTACCATTCACTTCCATTTATTGGAATCATCACAATTCCCTAATGCATCATTTTTTTTTTCTTCAGGTGAGGGCATCTAAATCTTCCAGAGTGGCAAGGGTATTACGGAGGAGGAGGTTTATATATACACACACACACACAGATCCATAAAGCATACAAGAGACCTTGCTAATGACACTTCCTAGAGTCTTTAGCATCCCACAGTGTTTATAATCAAAGATATGATAAATAATTATGTTAATAATGCAAAATATGTCTTTAAACATATACTGTCCTAGGCTCTGAAATGTTAAATGTCACTTGTCAGAAGCACATATGCATTACCATTTTATTTTTGCTTTCTACAAGAAATCTTGTCTACTATCCACTGTTGATTATTGTGAACTTCTATGAACTATATGTGAAAGACAAGTTCATTTCCTGAAGATGAATTTAAAAGGGACTAAAACATTTGTGGGCTCCCTTTTGTGCTAATTTTTTGTTTTGTTTTAAAAACTATGCTCCCTAACAAAAATTGCAAGGCCCTAAGTAATCTGCCTGCATGGGGAGATATCCCTTTAGTATTAGGGTATAAAAAAACCAACCACACAATAACAAGGATACCAGCTCAACAGAATGAGAGTGACCATGTAGATAAATAGCATATCACAAGTAGTATCTTCTTTCTTTGCAACAGGACACCACTTCTTTAGAATATGATTCACCCACCACACACTCTTGTCAGTGGGGACAGGATTTGCATCCAGTCCCACTGCTACCCTCCAGCATCGGTAATGTAATTTAATAGCTAACATGATGATGCAAAAATATACTATGGACAAAAAAAGATTCCCCCAACCAATTTTTCTAAGGCAAATAAAATGTCCAGGAAAAAAAACCCAAAACCAAAAAAACCCACAAACAAACAAAAAACACCAAAACAACACAACAAACAACAACAACAAAAAAAAAAACCCAACAAAACAACCCCACAATAAAATTCTGAAACTCAGTTGGATATCTGTGAGATTTCCTAAAGACAGAGGTTTTGACAGAATCACGAAGTATTGTAGAGGAGTTAGTGAACTCCAAAGCAACTTCAGTGGTGGTAAATACAGCACTTCCATGTTTTCACGTGGTTCTGCCAGAAAAAAAATCAGAGGTATTACCCAGAGCTGTTATGTATCCTGGCTTCTGCCATCCAACCATCACCATTGGTTGTGGCTTCTGGGGGTTACTCAAACCAGAGAGAGCGAACCATATGGACAGGTGGAAATACAAACATTTCAACAGTCTGCAAGGGTTATTCTGAATTGCCCATGTAGATCTTGTTTCTCAGCACTCAGTGGCTGGTGAGGGAGAGAAAATAGTTCTAAAAGGTAAATTACTTCCTATTTCTATAATTCTATACATTCCAAAAGAAATTTCCAGTTTTCTAAAGTACGGCTTCAGTTCCTCATCCTCGGTTATCTCTGCTCATTTTTGGTTTTTTAGAGATCAATGTGCAGAAAATTGTTCTTTTGTTGACCCAACATCAGTTTCTCTCTCAACTTATACTTTGCATTTCAGGCTGTGGGTTTGTTTTTCAAATTAAGGAACACAGAAATGCCAGAAGAGATGCAATTACTTGATATTTGCATGCTTTACTACTATACTTCTAATTTATATTATATACATGCAACATTAAGTCTTTTAAGTGCTTTCTCTATGCATGACCATTACACAAGTGACATCTTTTCACAATAATTATATATGATTAAGTAAAGTACATTATGGTTTTTTAAAACAGCGTGATGCAAGTTTCCTAAATAGTCTCTCATTTTCCTTCAGAAAATTAAGTATGTCCTTACAACTTCTTCGAATATGTCATAGAAGAAAACCAAACCTTTCCTCCTGTATTTTGTGCTTATATTAAAATTTTAAGGGTTTGCTCAAAATTATAAAGTTATTTTCAGATATTATAAAGTGAGATAATAAAAGCTCACTGAGCTTAGAATTTTTTATTTTTTTGTATAATAAGTGAGGTATGAATACACAACTAAGTTTTGTATTCTTTAATTAAAACCATCACTCTTTGCTGGAAGATTCTTGAACAATGGAAGAAAGTGACAGATCATTGCTGTTTCTATTACAGTAGCATAAAGAGACAACCAAATAGGTAAACAGTGGGGGGGAAAAAATTATCAAGGGAAAAGAGCAAGCAACTTGCCCATAGTCAGGGTTATATGGAAAGATTATGAAGGAGCCAGGAATAGAATACCAATTTTCTCTACCTCCATAATTAAAACTAACAAATTTTGCAGGACCAGAGACAGATTTATATATATATAAATA
This sequence comes from Heliangelus exortis, assembly GCF_036169615.1. NCBI lineage: Eukaryota > Metazoa > Chordata > Aves > Apodiformes > Trochilidae > Heliangelus > Heliangelus exortis. The sequence goes on along the minus strand of NC_092429.1, from coordinate 25,374,043 downwards.
TAAATATATATATATATAAATATATATATATGTACATATATATATATGTATATATTTATTTATTTTTTTTTTCTTTAAATTTCACTAATTTTTATCTGTGAATAAGGATACCTAATATAAGAACACAGGTTCTGACACAAGTAGGAAAATAGAAAATCATTATGGTCTTGTATGATTTTCACAAATGTAATAATGAATTGGCCTTTCTGCTACTGGCTGTTGATGAGGCAGTGATTTTATCTGTAGTAATAGGGTTTAATTCAAGAAAATCATCCAATTGGTCACCAATTATTCTGGCACGAAGTCTTTTTTAATGTCCAGATTTACCCCTCACCACAAGTAAAACTTAGGATGCTTCATTCACTGCAGGTTTGGTTTTTTTGGTATTTTTTTTTTTCTTTAATTACTCTGGTTTCAACACTGTTTCTTTTCAATTACCAATTACCCTTTCAGATGTTTTTTAATTATCCTACAAAAGATATGAAAGCTTCTAGCTAAGAAATTATCTCCAGTCTTTGGAACTTCCTATTTTAATCATGTTCTGAATTAAAAAACTCCCAAGAACATGGATTCTACTTCCTCCCATCCTAAGTACCACATTAAACTACACAGCTATATGTATCCATTTTTCAACAACTTTTGTGATTTGCTGCATTACATTTGAAGACCTTTCGATCAAGTCTGGTTTTTAGATTAATTCCAGAATTTTCACTGAAAATTAAAGCTGCTGGCACATTGTTATTCTTGCAAAGACAGTTCATAGCTACATCTTAGACTCTCTTTGAACTTGTGCATTTGGTCTTTGTTGAGAAAAGAACCAGGTGGTCTCAGTAGTCCCTCCTGCTCACTTCCTCCTCCAGATGAGGTATTCAAATTAGCTTTATGTTAGCATATAGAAACAACCTGATGAAGTCTTGTCCTCTTAATTAGACTACAATTGCTTCATAGCTATATTTATTATAAGATCCAAAGGTCTAAATTAGCTGCTTCTATACTTCCATCTTATATTTTTCAGCGAAAAATATTTTCATTAAAAAAACCCATCTATTTTTTTCACTAAGCCAGACTGTTCCTTAATTTTTACACCTACCTTATGCTCAATTAAACACAGAGCAAAGAGCTTCAAGGGGCTGTTTCTCAAGCTGTATTAATATAAACATCTTTCAAAGCTAATAAATTCAGCTGGGAGGAGGAAACTAGGAATATCACAGGGAAACAATCAGAGCAGCCCCCTTAAGAAGGGTGAAGGGAGTAGGAAACAGATGCAGAATGGCAGCACAAAGGCTGAAGGGTTTGCAAAGATTCTCTTAAAACGTAATTAAAAGCAGAACAAGGTATTTTGCTTTCATAAATCAACATATATTCAGTTTAGATTGCTAGCAATCCCAGAAACATGGTCCTACAAGCAACCTCCTGGTTCATCCTTTTCCTGTAGTATGGCCACCAAACACATCAATGTTAGAAGCAGTTTTAGCATATGGAAACGACACTTAAAAAAAATGTAGTAACTAATTAACATTCTTTTTGTGTATTATAATGGGATTATTAGCAGAAGCATCCCTCTAGGCAGGGCCTTTTCCTTATATACATTTTAAAAAGTATCTTCTCTTTGTTTCACAATATTCTTACCTTCTTTTCACCATGGGCTGCATGGCCAGCTCGGACCTTCAGATCAGCTTTAAAGTATCTGGCTCAAGTAGAGCCAGCTGTGAAATTGCAAGATTTAAACTCAGAACAGCTGCACTGCTCCTGTTTATCATCTTTTTGAGTAGGATTTGCAGCTGTCATTGAGGGTCTCACTGACATACCTGCAACCTGAGGCACAGTAAAATAACTTCAGACATGTTTGAGTGATGGTTATAACACGGCTTTAATTTTATGAGGCTCAATAAACAAAAACATTCATTCTTCTAATCACTCACTGGCCGTCTGGTGACTGTACAGTTGGTAGTTTTACCCCAATTCCCAGAAGAAAAGTGCATTCACATAAAGACCATTATCAAAATTAGTAGCAATTAATGTTCTTGTTACAAATCACAGCACAGAAGCTAAGTACTTGGAGTCTTCTTTGTCCTTCCCAAGAGGTGATCCCACAAGATCAAGAGTAGGGCAGTTTAGAAATGCCTGTAAGTGCATTTGGTGTTGATGTTGCTGCCTTGCAGATTTATACTGAACACAGCCTCCAAAGGAGGAAAAAATAGGTAATGGGTATTTTACTGCCTATACACTTCTTGTTAAATTGTCTTCATTTTTTTTACTTAGCATGTGCCTCGCTGAGTACTCATCATCTGCTACTGAGCCATCTGATGTACAACAGATGTTAAGCACTTAGTGAGGCAGAGAAGGAGGTAAAAGTGTCATATCATGATTAAATACTTGCTGCAGCTATTATATAGGGTGACCATACTGCTTTGTTCTTACGTTTAATGGTACAGTGTATTGAACAAGATTAAGCATGTTTGGGATTAAACTTGCAACTGCTATTGTTCAAATAAATTAATTTTTTAAAAGAAAAGTTATTTCATGGCATGAAAAAAATACTGCAAAATATTTTAAGTCCACTTCAGAATTAAGAATTAGAGAGCATTTCATAAAGAGGTAATGCAGTGCAACTTCATATAGAATTATTTCACCTATCAAAACACTTAAGATTTATATTTCTCATTAAGATGATTCTCAAAAACTTGGCTGATGCTCGCTGATACATTAACTTCCACCAGATTATTCTATTTTTCATTGTGCTCCTGTAAATATGAGATTGCATGGCAGACTTTCTTACTGTGCAAGCATTCCAGCTGAAAGCAGGGCTGTCAGCTGCTTAGTACATCCTAGGGAACAGAAGGTTCACCTACAAAGGAGTCTCATCATCCAGCAATAGCAGCCTGATCTTTTTTTAGTATAGTAGGAAGAGAGTTGAATGTAAGAAGGTGGAACTGATGCTGCTATTAAACCATAATTAGGTAACAATGTCTTTCTCAGTAAGTTTTAAACATTGAGGGAAAAATTGAGGAATATTCTCACATACAGCCGAGTATATTCATGCTGATGTGCATGATCAAACAAATTAAATTGGCATGGGGAGATGTGGTCATCCACACAAGAGACTCTTTGTAGCCAAAGATGAGACTGAAACTTCAGAGCAGTGGAGAACCAGGTTAGGGGTGTTAACTAAAGGTTAGGAATACATGATTTGTAAACAGTAGTTTTTCCTAGTGACTTCTGTAAACCTCACATATCAAGTCAACTTTGAAAAATAATTAAATCATGGCAAAATACAATAGAGATCTAAGAGCTAATAAATATTTTTCTTTCTGGTATCAGGCTAAGAAGTTCCAGATATCCTTTTGCACATACCAAACACAGGTGAATATTTGCTCTCCTTAATCTCTTGGCCCTACTAATGCACTTGGTCTTCTTTGCTACAAGACAATAGCTCATGTTCAGCTGTTCAGCTTCATGTCTGCTAGGAGCTCAGGTACTTTCATGCAAAGCTGTTTTCTAGAAGACAGCACCCAGCCTGAACTGTTCTATTCCAAGTGTGAGACTTTGCATTCTCTCTGCTTTAGCAGAGATGTTCTTAGATGAGAACAAGGCAAAGAAGACACTGGATGCACTCATCATTTCTGTTGCCAGGTCTCTTTTCTCCTTCAGCAACAGACCTCTCTTGTCCTTGGTCTCACCCTTGCTCAAAACATACATTTAGAAGACATTCTTGTTATCATTCACATTGCTTGTTTCAATTCAGGGTGAGTTTTGAAAAGTCATTTAATCACTGCATGTCCAGGCACTATTTCTGAAGTCCTCCCAAATAACTATTCCCAACTTTCAGCTTCTTGGTATTTGAGCTCAGACAAGAGTTTTCCCATGGATTCAACTTAGTATTGCTGTGGTTGCTCAACTTTCTGCACATCCAAATGGACTGCTATGCTATAAGGGCATCACTCTTGAAGAACAACAAAATAATGTGGCCTCTTTTACCTTTTAGGGTGGCCTCACCCGCTGCCTTTTTTCTACTATTTCTTTAAGCAAGATAGTCAAGGTGTCACCCATTATTTTCCATTAAACTCTATCCCTCCCATCCCCAAAGAGGATCCAGTGTCTCTGAAAGCCTCAGCCCAGCCTCTCTGATTGCAGCAGCTGTTGAGTCAGGTGTTGACCTGCAGGAGACATCTGCTTCTAACCAAGACTTTCCCCTTGACTGCAGAGACCAGAATTTTACAAGATCTTTCATTTCTAGGGGAAAAATAAGCTTTCAGAATGACATTCCAGTGTGAATTCATCTAATTAAGGATGAGTGGCTTAAATAAAGTAGGTATTGCTGACATTTTATATACTTTTACCTAATTTACTCAATTTCCTTGAGTGAAAGCAATAAATTCTAAAGAGTAACAGCATTCCTTATTAACACCTTTTTTTTTTTTTTTTTTTTTTTTTTTTTAGAAAAAGCACTCAAGTAAGGAAGTTGATTTTATTTTTTAAAAAACAATTTTTGGAAACTGGTCAAAGACAAAAAAAAGTTTAAGCATTACTTATTGAAATCTCACTGCTTTAAAATGAGGTAAAAAACCAAAACATGGTTTTATTAATTAGTATTAGAAGTTTATTGTTTTGAACTTCATAAGAGAAATACTAACTTAAAAACTGATAACTAAGTTTTAGAAAGAAAACTTACTTAATTGTGTAGCTATGTATTTGCATGCAAACTTTGAAACTGCTTCTTGTATCCCTTAACCAAAGGAGAAGCAAGGTACTCATTAAAAATAAAAAGAACAAAAAAAGTGACATTAAAGATTTTGCTTCTCATAATAAGGGAAACAGTTGATTCGATTGTTAATAAGGAAAATAAAATGTCTTAAGAACCATGTAGCTGGAGTTGTGAGTAACCCAACGAAATCAACCCTTGCCAGTAAATTAATTTTGCTGATTTATATAGTGTTATTCCAACAATAGAAAATTCTCCTTTTCCAACAGTGCCATCTTCCTCACTGTGTCTTCCTCTTTCCATCACCTTTGTGTACCAAAAGAATTCCTTCCCTGCTATTCCAGTCCCCTTTATAAATCTGTATCAAGGCCACACGCTGCCTTTCTTTCAATGCCTGGTGCATTGGTTTATTCCATTTAACTGTGCTGAGGTGTATCCAAGGGAAGAGTATTCCTCTTCTTTTCCCCAAAACTCTTCTATATGACAAAATTAATGCACAGAACATTCTTCAACTTATTTCAGTGTGAACTATTAGACATAATAATAATTTTTTATGCAATGTATAAAATTGCATGTAATCCTCTGTAATCCTATTCAGTAGATCTCAGAGGAAGGATAGATGAAACATAACAGGGATCAACTTCAAGATGCAAATTATCTCCCTTACCTTATGTGGTGGGTTAACCCAGGCTGGCTGCCAGATCCCCACCCACCCGGCTGCTCTCTGAAGCACCCTCTTTGTTTGGAAGAGAGGAGGAAATAAGATTTAAAAAATCTTCTAGGCTGAGAGAAGAACAGCTGCCTGTAACCACCTGGAACTTTCTTGCACCAGCTGTGTCTGGGATGGGGCAGCCCCTGGACACTGCTCACAGAGGGCACTCCTGTGCCTGCCCCCTCCCCTCAAAACCTTGCCAGTGACACCTTAATAAAGCGATGTTAAAAAAATTCACCCATTAAAATTTATCAGAAAATACGTAAAATTAGGGGACAGAGCTGGTGTGCAATGTAAAGCTACCTCTGCCTGAGGGCCAAACCAGGAAAAATGCTTAACTCTCAACCTACAAGAAATTTCTTGTCCATACTAGCACTATGCCAAATCCAGGCTACTAATGTCTGCTAAAAAAAAAAAAAAAAAGTAGATTTGTTGCTTTCTCTGGCTTTGGAGCTCAGGCACAGTTAGCTTTCTTCTGACCATAATGTATCATGCAAACATATCCTGAGATGCTACAAACTATGCAAGGCATGGTTGATGCTTCGTGTGAGTGAGCCAAACAGATTTAGTCTCTATGGCTGACACCCTGTGATGCACCCAAAATCTTTACAGCAAGTCTTCAAGTGGTTATCCACTACTGAGATAAATTCAGACCCACAGCTGTTAGTTCAAACTTGGTCTATGCAAAATGAAGTTTTTGGAAATGTACTACTAATATATAACAAAGCTTTTCAGAGATGTGGGCTTCTGATTGCAAGAAAAATAGAAGAGGATGCCAAAATTTACATTTACAAATCTGATCAATATCAGCTGTTGAACACACTTAACCTTGATACAGGAGTCATGTGGTACCAAAAGATTGGAGATTAAAAATCAAATTATTCCTGAAATCTGCCCAGTTATATTTCCAAGGTAACAAACCAAAATAAGGTAGCAACTTTATGAAGGCCGTTGTAAAGCAGATGGCATAAACCAAAGATCTACAGTAAAGTTAAAGCTCCAGACTTTTATATCTTATATCCAGCAGCTTTTTGACCTCAGCATCAGTTCTTAAATAAGCACAGAGAGCCATAAAGAGTGAGGAAAAAACTGTAACGAGAGACCTTTGAAAGGTTATTTTCAATCCTTTGGCCAAGGAACTTCTCTGTTTTTATTGCTGTGATGCATCACAGGGCTGGTAGCAGTAAGAGAGACCATGTGAGACATAGCCTGGCTCCAAAGTTCATCCCATAATGGGAAAGTAGGGCATCACACACCTGAACTGCAGTTCCTGTGAGCTGCCAGGGCAAGCTCAGAAGGTATAGAGTGTTGTGAAAACAACCCAGACAAAGTACACAAGAACTTCCCATTCCACCCAAAAGAGCAATAGCTTTAATGTACTGCTCAGCTGTGGAGTAACATTTATATTGCAACACTGACCTTGCTTGGAGAATGGACATTATGATTTTTAATCAGGAAATGAAGGAATAAACTTGCCAAAATATTTTTCTTTAATGCTGACTTTCAAATAAGCACAAAGAAGAATGTTGTTTAGGTATTTGTGCCATGGTTGTTACTATATTTAGTTGTACTTCTAGGAAAAAATTATATGACTGTATTAAAAAAACCAAACAATGCAAAAAAACCCCATTCCCACCTTCAACCTAAGAAAGGGAAAGGAAAACCAAGCCAAACCAAAACATTAAGCAAAGTCACCAGAGTATACAATAATGTAATTTTAAAGCTTTTTATTTTCATTTTTCTAAAGAATCAGATTTAAGATGCCATAGGTATTCTGGTTTTAGTAAAAGAAAAACCCAAACCAACCAACCAACCAAAAAATTATTTCTGAACTATTCAATGCTTGCAACAAATTCAGATGTGACTTTCTTTTAAAGTCAGCAGTAAATGAGGGTCTTGTATTTCTCTCTGACACAACGGAATGAAAAGGGAAGAAATGGTACAACCATGAATAGCTCTGACTCTGCAGCAGCCCAAGTTATTTAAATTGTGCATTGCTTGGATTAATAGTAACTGAAAAATACAAAGAAAGAACATAATTTTTCTCCTGACTATTTCCATGTGACTTTTTTGATCCCACTGTCTTTATTCTAGGGACTGTGCTTCATCAGCCTAAACTGTTTGGTTTACTTTCTGTTTCCCCCAGTGTGATGAAGGACTTTGTTGCTTCTAGTGAAACCAAAATGAGGTGACAAAAAGAACATTAAATTGATCCAAAGAAGATAAAAAAGTAAACACATGTTCATGCATGGTTTATTGTACAGATACTGTGTTGCTGGAAGTCATCTGAAGAATTAAGACTAAATCTATTTTAGTGAGGCACATTTGCTAGTACAGAAAAGCATTTTGGTTCACTGTCTATAAATCAAAGCAGCTCCAGCTAGCACCAAGAAACCTTGCAAGCTTACAAAGATCTGCACAATGAAATAGAGAGATGGGACACTCATGCACACTTAGATACATATAAAGCACCTCCCTGATCAAGTAGTATGAGGAAAAATAACCTCAGCTGAATCAGATTTTCAGATGATAATCTAAAGACAATTACAGAATGGCTCTTTTTGACATTTCCTTTGACAAAGATACATAGAGAGCAAATACATGAACCAAATACTCCTCTTGTGCCTGGGAGTTCATAAGTGATTTTTCATTTGTGATTTCTCACTGCTAGAAGACAATTTATACCTGTATTTAGGTGACAGTAGATGCTGTCATCTGACTTCAGCACATAAATAAGCTACTAAAACCAGCTTTATTTTTTTCTTTCCGATAAAAACCAACAAGGTTGTATTTATTGTGTGCGGGTCTCCCTTTGTGTTAAAATAACTTATTTTAACATTGCAGATCTTCCAACTACTGGCTCAACCGCATCCAGTCCTTTCTCTACTGCAATGAAAACGGCCTGCTGGGAAGCTTTTCGGAAGAGACTCACACATGCACCTGCCCTAATGACCAGGTTGCCTGCCACGGGTTCCTCCCCTGCACGGTTGGAGACGGCTCCGCGTGCTTGAGCTGCGCGCCCGACAATCGCACCCGCTGCGGGAGCTGCAATGCTGGCTACATGTTGAGCCAAGGGCTTTGCAAGCCTGAAGTGGCAGAATCAACTGAGCACTACATCGGGTTCGAGACCGACCTTCAGGACCTGGAAATGAAGTATTTGTTGCAGAAGACAGACCGGAGAATCGAGGTCCACGCCATTTTCATCAGTAATGACATGCGCCTCAACAGCTGGTTTGACCCTTCCTGGCGCAAACGGATGCTCCTTACTCTTAAGAGTAACAAGTACAAGTCTAGCCTGGTCCATATGATACTGGGCCTCTCTCTCCAAATTTGCCTAACGAAAAACAGCACCTTGGAGCCTGTTCTTGCTGTTTACGTCAACCCTTTTGGAGGCAGCCACTCTGAGAGCTGGTTTATGCCTGTGAATGAAAACAATTTCCCAGACTGGGAGAGGACTAAACTGGACTTACCCCTTCAGTGTTATAACTGGACGCTGACTCTGGGCAACAAGTGGAAGACATTTTTTGAAACTGTACACATCTATTTGAGGAGTCGAATAAAGTCAAACGGTCCAAACGGCAACGAGAGCATCTACTACGAACCCCTGGAATTTATTGATCCCTCAAGAAATCTGGGCTACATGAAAATCAATAACATCCAAGTGTTTGGCTACAGCATGCACTTTGACCCAGAAGCAATTCGGGACTTGATTTTGCAGCTGGACTACCCCTATACTCAGGGATCACAGGACTCAGCACTTTTGCAGTTGTTAGAGATACGGGATCGTGTAAATAAACTCTCTCCTCCCGGTCAGCGTCGTCTCGACCTCTTCTCTTGCTTGCTCCGTCATAGACTCAAACTGTCTACCAGTGAAGTGGTGAGGATTCAATCTGCTTTGCAGGCCTTTAATGCCAAATTGCCAAACACAGTGGATTATGACACAACCAAATTATGTAGTTAACCATAAATGTGAAGCACAACACAAAACCTTGAAGGAGTTTTTACAGTGCTTTTGTGGAACAGTTTATGTTTGGAAGAGTAAATTTAAATTGTCTTTTCAATATCTGTCTTATATCAGTCAATACTGTTGGATGGCAATTTACATACATGAACTTGCTGACAATGAATATATTATACCTGCAATTTTGGTTTCTGAATGAAATAAATACTGACACCAGTCTAGAAGACATTCTACTTTTTACAATAAATTTCATTTGTAATTTTATATGTTCCGTGGCAATGCTTTTGTGCATTACATCCTCTAGAGGGAACATAGAAGGATACCAATAAAATTTTGTAGCTGAACAGTTAATAAAAAAGAAATGTTGTGGAATTCTTTTTTCTTACACAAAAGTAGTAACATTGATACACTTTTGTGTGTGTTGGACACAGGAAGTCTAGGTAAAGAGAAGACAGTGACTCAAGATCTTAACAAAAACTGTAGAAAAGTAAAAGCCATACAATCTTTTATTCTTAGGATGTGGGCCTAAATGTTCATGCTGAGCTGAAGTGGAAACTACTTACTTTACTTGAGACTTTCCTAAGGTGTGGCCTTTTCAAGGTGCTTAACATGACATGCAGGCTCCCTGAGTGGTAATATTGAGCATTTTACGATGGACTGGAGGTTAGGATTTTGTGACACACATAATGAAATGTTGCATTAGCTCAAGAGCAGACAGGTGAGTGGCTGTCTTTGCAAGTGATATTTCTTATTATAAAAGAAACAATCTTTACCAGCCAAAGCACTTTCTGAAAGTCTCCATAATTCTTTGCTTTGCATATTTATAGAAAAAATTTATTATTATGCACATGGATACATTACCTCCTCCCAAATACATGAAGTATAGTATTTATCTAAAATTATTTAATTTGAACTATATACCTAAATACCATCCATGTTGATCATATTCAAATTAGCTTAAAACATTTCCCTGACAATACAACAGTATGTGGTTATTTTTTTCCATTGGTACTGATACTATCCTTTCAGTGAAAGATTTTTCAGTTTTAAAAAATACACCATTTACTGGTACATGACTACTGAAGACTAGTTAATAAAGCTGAAAGTGTAAACAAAAATCATTATCAATAAATTAAATTAATTAAATACAAGTTCTTTGTTATTCTACACATTCCAGCAGAAAAAAATAGATTAAAGATGGCAGAAGTTGGGACCCTCAAAAAGGTTTTGTTACCTTTTACAAAAGAAAAGTACAAATGGCTGGGCTGTCAGAAGTACTTAATAGTAAATCCAAGGTAAAGTAAAGAAAATTGATACACAGTCTTTTCAGAGCAACTTACGTTAGGTTTGAATCTGAGTGATTGATGTAAAAGCCAACTTGTTTCTTATATTGGAAAGATTTACATATACAACCACTATTTCATGTGCAAGCACAAATGAAAAAAACAACTGTTCAACTCATCCACAATTGTAATTCAATGAGACTTAATGTCAATTAAATTAAATTTTATTAATTTCAATTTAGTTACATTATGATTTAATTCTGTATTGTAGCCTGATCTGAATTTAAGCTACACTCCTCACTTCATTTCTGGCTAGACCAGCTCAACAGAAGAAATGCAATGCTTCATTACTACATGCAAGCAAGATAAAATATCTTTTTGTCAACATAAAACTATGGTAGAACTTTCTTAGGCTACTAGTCATGGACTAGTTTCAGATTTTGGAACCTATGGCACCTTGGAATAGCAAGCACTTCTAGTTTACCAAAACTGGATTCCATAACTATGAAAGGAGACAAAAAAGTCTGTACTGAAAAAAAAAAAAAAGTCACAGGATTTATCTGTTACTCAAATTACAAACAAGAGCCCTTCTAAAAAGAAAATTTTAAGATACAAACAAACTTGGGGAAAGAAACAACTGTGGTTACCTCTGTGAACACTCATCTCCATCTGGATATTGGAGATATTTCTTACTGAGTGTGTGTTGTACATCAGATCCTGACTGGGTTTTTTGCTGTCCATTTCCCTTTGCACTGATCAATGCTATTACCTGCCAGTATAAACTGAAAAAAAAAAACCAACAAACCAACAAGAAAATTATAGTAATATGTGGAACTGTACCATGACAACCTAAAAATGCATTCAGAATAAATTTTAGTGACCACAGTTACAACAACCAGGTCAGTATTAATTATAGTAACCTTCCTGCTTAAGTTAAGGCAATTCTTATCTGATAAAAAACTCTTATAACACTGTTCCAAGCAAATACAATTCAGAGGCTGTCTGAAGGCTGGGACCCAAACAAATATATAGAATTCCCATTGCAGGAAGAAACTGCAATAGGGATGGAATATCAGTACCTGGTAACCAGAATTAGTTTTGCCAGAGTGATCTAAACCTCTGGTGATAAAATTCACACAGTCTGAATTAAATCATAGTAAAGATATCATGAAGATGAATAAATTTTAATTTCTCTGATTCCTTAATGAAAATATACAGGCAGAAAATGTGTTTCAGTTTTAGTGGCTAAAGGTGGGGAGAGGTATAGTTGCACTCCAGGGTGTTTCTTTCCCTTGCCACAAAACAGTTACACCTTTACAAGTATTTGGAGGAACAGCATTTGTTTCCCGAAGTCTGCATAGACTGACTACATCTATTGTGAAAGTGCTGATCTAGCAGGTACTTCAAGACAGCAACAGATTCAAAAGCCAAGAAAAGTCAGTTTTTCCCAGGCTGAGCAAGCATCTGGGAAGCTTGAGCAAGAGACAGGGCAGAGACACGAAGAAGGGTGTTCCACTTGCCAAAAGGTCATTTGCTTGAAAATACAGCACATACTCCAAGTGCAAAGCAGAAAGCAAAGCATGAAGGACAAAAAGTGACCAACACTCACATGACTACTGTGCTATATCTAGCTTCTGAGTCCCACATGGCAAGAGAGCTCTGGCAGCAAACAGGTAAATGGGATGTGGTAAAGGATTCCACAACTTTTACACTTCAGAAGTTATTTCTTTGACAGATAGATGACAGATTCTGAACTACTGGTCGACACCCAACTATGGCACAGTCACCCATGGGAACAGTTCTAGATACTGTAGCAGGGGCTTCTGCCAAGGTTACTGGAGTTCAAACAGGATGGCAGGAAAATGTGGATAGAGGGAAGAAACCAGGACCTCATTTTACTAACTTTAAACAACTTGCAGAGAGCCTGTGTCACACTGTAGTTAAAACAAGAGACAAAGATTGCCTTGGGTGTGATAGGAGTTTGATGACAAGAAATGTCATGGCTTGTCATGAGAATCAGTGACATTACAGACCCTGACACCACAGCTGTCTTGGTGTTACTACTGCCATGCACAGCTGATTGAAATAGAGCACTGGAAATTTATAGGGCTGCACGACCGAGTTCCCTCAGCTTCATCTTCTAAGCAAGAAATCTATTTTAGATGTAACACAGTAATCTAATATTCTTCTGCACACAGATATCCCTTATGAAGCTGCCCATAACCCTGGGCCACAGTGTGTACAGTGTCAGCTTATCCACATGTCAGAGGAGTGTGAGGCTTTCTGAAACCTTCTAGGATATCAAATTTGGCAGAGTGGCCACACCACCACACTGTGTGTGAAGGAGGAGAACTCAATTTCTTTCTCTCCTCACCAATCAGCAACATTAAGGTGTGAATTATTAAGAAAGTGTTTTACCTCTCCTATGTGGAACAAGTTTTCCTTCCCCACAGATTATTTCTTGGATGATAATATGCACCTAAAACTGTCTGTCTCTTGTCAACACACCTACACATTCCTCTTTCTTTCATGGTATGTTTTAGGCCATTGTATGGATGTTTGAAAGAGAAATACAGTTGAATAATAATGCTAGAAAAAATAGTTGATGCAAGGTTGTCTGCTCTCTGGACACAGATACACCAGTCATTGGAAGTCTGCCTATGATCTCCTTTTAAACATACAACAAACAGAAAAGGGTAAAACCACTCAGAGGGCGGGGGTTGTTTTTTCCTAAAAAAGCACTTCCCTGAGAGGGCTTAAGCCACGGTGCAACCACCTTACAAGAGATTTCTCTTTTTAAAAGAAATTTTTTTTGTAATTTCTCAGCAAACACGAGAGTGGAAAGAGAAGAAGGGGATTAAAACAAAGTTGGTGTGTGCGTATCAAACTATGATTCCTCCGTGGGGAAGAACCTCTGAAGTCCCTCTGGGATCTCACCACAGGTGTGTAATTCTAAGAGCATTTAGATATAGAAGGAGAAAGTGTAACAGAATCAAAAATCTGAGGATTGGGTGCAATTGCTTAGCATGAATGTGGCACAAGAAAATTAAGCACAATTGCTTGTGAACACACAATTCTGTTTTACATCTTTCTCAGTAGGAAAGAAGCTTACTATTAAGAATGCATAAGAGAAAAACAAAAGATTATTAATACTATAAATATGTAAATCTTTTTTGTGTCCTTTTTATTACGCCCTTCCACCTCCACTTCACTTATTCAGTACATCGGTTGTGTATTGCAACATAACTATATTGTCCACAAAATTGTCTACAACATGATACAAAATTGTCATGAGTTATGTGTCAAAATAATTTTAATAACTATATCTTGCATCTAACTATACTTTTTCCATGTGTAATTTTTCCACTATGTTCCTCACTGGTGAAAAAAAAAAACAAACAACAAAAAACATACCCCAAACTAATGAAATGTATTAAAGATCATTTCCTGAAAGAGATTACAGGTGATGTATGATATATAAATCTTGCTAAATGAATAAAATTAACTCAGCAAGATCTGTCTGCAAAAGCTGAAAGCAGTTCATATTCTATTTTAACAGTGCAACAAATTTATCACATCACATAGTAATAATGGAAGTTGCTTTGGTGCACATAAGAATATTTGTAAAAAAATATGACATAGACAGTAATTCTACAATGTATCAGTGATCTGAAAATCAAAATGGTTTCTTTGTTCTACTGACATTCTATGAGTTTAATTCCATAATTGCTATCCAGTGCTTACAGTTTCAGTATCAAAATCAGTATTACTTGAAGGGACTTGAAATTTGGTGCCATTAGATATGAAAGTTCTTATTTAACAGTAGAATGCCAGTTAGCATCATAACTTTCTTTTTTGTATTTTTATCTATAAAGTTAAGATGATGACCTAGCTGCTAAGGATTTTAAAATGCTGGGTTGTCAACAGAGAGTAGAAAATAGAAATTCCTAGACCAGTAAAAACATTAAAGTCTAGCCAACCAGAATTAAGTCATAAGCATGGAACACCACCAAACATTTATTTTCATCTATTATTTCTCAGCTTTAATAGTTTAAGAGAGCAATATAACAAATGCAACTCAATTAGATTTAAAATATCAGTGTTCTTTCTAATAAGTTTTAGGTTAAATGGAATACAGCGATGACAATTTTTTTCCTTCACCAGAAAAAGCAATATAAACCTTGTCATATTTTCTTATTAGAAAAAATTGGAGCAATTCCATCACTTCAGTTCATCTCAGATATATTTGATTTTTTAATGTGATTACTTATGAAAGTAGCTGGATTACACACACACACATATTTATTCATTGAACTTGCTTAGTTACTTTTTCTTGAAGAGGCAACTTTGAGTGTCTTTGATAAAGTTGGGAAAATCTATTATATAGAGCTCAGATACCCTGATCAGTACTCCCCCTGCAAGTCCAGATATTTGACTTTAAGGTTAATAGATGTAATTTCCACCTCAGCACTTGGAATGAGCAATTTATGAGGAGCTGAAGTCGGTTTGTAAGCAATCTCTTCATCACAAGTTCGTATGTGCTTGAGATTGCTGAAGCCATCCATACTTACATGTAGGAATTCATCTGGTAAAACTTTAGGCATTTAAAAGTAGGATTTTAAGATAGAAGTATAGGCTTCTATTTGCAATAAAGCTCTGAAGGGAAATTCAGACATCTCAATAGCCTACACCTATCCATCAGATATCCAAAGATCCCAGCTTCCTAACCCAAATGAGATGTCTAATGGTGGACAGTGTGAATAATCAAGCCATGCACAAAAATGGGCAGAAGTCCTAAGGTTGTAATTTATACAAACTTGGTTGAGCCTAAGGCCATTCCCATGGCAAATCTGCAATATAAGAGACTAGGGGAGAGAGAGGAGAGGACGGCCCAAGAAACAGCAGGCATAAAAAAAAAAAAGCAGTAAGAAGTTATTAAGGGCCACATTTAGCCACTGCATAATCATTTAGGAAGTCTCCTTAGTCAATGCACTGAAATTCAGCAAGGTGTGATGTAGTTTAATGTGAAGACTCCTACAGAATCA
This sequence comes from Heliangelus exortis, assembly GCF_036169615.1. Taxonomy (NCBI): domain Eukaryota; kingdom Metazoa; phylum Chordata; class Aves; order Apodiformes; family Trochilidae; genus Heliangelus; species Heliangelus exortis. The sequence continues at coordinate 25,358,340 of NC_092429.1, read as the reverse complement.
GGCCTTAAAGGAATATTTTTAAAACATTAGGAGAAAATGTAAAATTGTCTTATGAAATATGATGTTGGGTTTATAACTGAGTTTCCCCTGATAAGTTCTGGGAAATTTTCCTAAATCAAATTAAGCTCAGGGAGCTCAGCCTGCCTCATAAATCACTCCTCTGAACTAGGAGTGCTTCAAGTGAAGCACATCCAAGTCAGAAAGCATGAGGATAAATTCAGTGACATGAAATGAGCCAGTTAGACCTGGAAAAAACTGTGAATAGGCACTTTTTATACCCTGCCTAGACAACTGCAAATGAGTCTTGTTTTTGTAAAATATGGGATGAGGTGTCCACCTCAGCCACATTGTTACAGCCCCATTTGATCTTATTAAAGAGCTTATTGCAAAATCACAGTAATGAAAAACTTTTCTGCTTAAATAATTTTGCGAGTTACTGCAAAATTTCAGTCTGAAAATGCTCAAGTAAGTATTGAGTCCTGCATATCTGCTTCTCCAGGGGGCAAATGGAGAACAGGCAAAATGCTATGGACGAAGCCACTTCATATTAGGAAGTTTATCACTGTGATAAGAATGAGCTCTTCTTTCTCCTTAAAAAATTATCACAAATTCACTAAATCATGCTATATCATGCTGGTGTGAAAGTTCTAACTACCTGTGAATTCAGTGCGTAAGATGCATTTTGTGTAGATTAGCTATTCAGGTTTTTTGTTTATTTGCTACCTCTAAAATAATTTTGTCCAACTTCAGGTCTTCACTTTCTTATCTGACTATAGGGGAATTATCCGGTGCCAGATCTGTGCCTCATCTCTTATTATCCTGTGCTGTGCTCCTCTGCACTGCAGTCAGTCACTACATCTCAAGGCTTCTGCTATCATCCTGAGTCTGTAGCCCTCCATGTTATGCTCAAGTCGTGTGTTCTGCTACACAAAATAACTACTTCTTAATACTGTTTATGTAAAAACTCTGCTTGTACCATAGAATGATAAGCAAAATGAAGACCAAATTAGCCATAGCCTTAGTTGCTAGGAAAAAAACCACAACATTATTGTTGCAGCTAAGCTGAATAAAATAAAAGCTACTGCCAGAAAGTCAAGGGAAGTTCAAACAGAGAAAGGCTGATGACACCCAGTGTTAATGCTTTGCAAACTCAATAAGAAGTTTGTGATCCTGCATTACCAATGGCAGCACCTTATTGTGGAGTTACACTTCCAATTTCTCTAGAAAATCACTAAGAATACAAAGTGCAATGTAAATAACTCACTGAAGCTTTCAGAGATACTAATGCAAAAATATAAAAATTATTTACTGTAACAGGATTTTCTATGATACTCTTGTCCACCCTATTAACCCCAAAAGACACATTAAAAGGTTAATGCCGTTTCAAATATTTCAGTGGTAGTAGGATGATGGCCTAGCTTCCATTTAAAAGGAGATTGGGTTGCCTTTGTTTTCATTTCCAGAGTGCTTCATTAAGTTTACAAATGTTTCATTAAGTTTTATTAAATGCATTAAGCTGAGAGCAAGGAGCTGCACTTTGCACACTGCATGAAATGGACTCTACTGAAAAAGCCCATTATCAAGAGTGATCAAGAGTGATCTATGAGTGGTTTGGCTAATTTGTGGCTTCAGGGAGGGTGATTTTTACTTGCTGTTTATTTAAGGAAATGAATTAGCATTTTGCCAAACAGATCATACAAATTAAATAAATCACCCTTTTGATTAGCTATTTTATCTTTTTTTTTTTTTTTTTTCAAAAAAAAAAGTTATTTTTTTGTATTTCTGTATATCAAATGTTATGTTCTTTGTTCTGGTAGCAGGCAGGCTGAACTGACTCACTGAGGAAGTACTGATATTTTGCCAGCTTAGGGATTTTACTGTAAATCTGGTGATACTTGATATATTTCTTAAAGGCCAGGTCTTGGAAAGATGTCAAGAGAGTGTTCACTATGCACATACAAAAAGTTTCTAGTCCACAAGTCTGGCTAGAAATGATTGTCAGTGTAATGGAAGTATAATGGGGAATTGTCTTCTGCATGGTGTGTTCCATATCAGGCTCAAGCTGAAAAAAAAATATGAAGTTTTGCAAGCTGCCAAAGTCATCAAAGTTTCTGATACAAGTCCCATTTCTGTGGCAGATGAAAATCTTCTCACTGTCCTTGCTCTAAGAACAGTTGATATCTGTGGCTGAAACTCCCTGCTGTGAAAAATAAAACCCAAAACACTAAAAAAGTCCTCATCCTCAACTTTACAATGCAGTCTCATGCTTGTAAGCCTGATTCTGAGGATCAAATGCTTGTTTTTGTTGATGTTCTAAGTATGTGTAATATATGCTAAGATATCTCTGATTACTATTAGATTTTTGTTTTGATTTATTCTGGTTTTTTGCTTGAAAGCTTACAACTAATCAAGACCTATTTCTATCCTTGGCTGAACTTTAACTTTTATATATAAAACTTTTGACATGCTACAACATTCTTGGCTCCTTGGGAAGAACATACTGGTTTTGGAGAAGAGTAAACTCTCTCTTCAACACATTCAACATTTTTGTCTTAGTTCACATATACTCTGTGCTAATTAGAACCTTTAATACAACAGGCAACAGAGGCCCAGGGAAAGGGGCCACAGCCCCACAACCAGCCATACCCTTACTCAGTGCACCTCCATCTAAAATTTAAGAATTACATGATTTGAAAATTATTTAAAACAGAAAATGTGTTTTTCTTATACATAAAATATCTATCATATCCTGCATCTTACATCTTACACCTTACATCTTATTCTTAATAAGATATATTTCTCCATGTATTTGCCACTTGAGCTTAATGGAAAGTATTAAATTAGTACTTTTCAATCATTGTCATCCATGTCAATGTTTCCTTAGCCGTTCATTCTTAGACAAAACCATTTCTTACTCATAAATCTCTGCAGTGATATATGAGGACTATGAATACCAAAGAATAAGCCAGAGAATGGAAAGATTCCTTCAGGTTCTAAATTACACTCAGATCTGAAGGTGTGTAAGAAAGGAAAAATGCACAAGATTCACCTCTAGCTGTGAATGCTCTTGTAATTAAAGCCTACTGAAATTTGAGCAAACACACAGTCACTTCATCACTGCTGAAGCCTGTAAGATCTGTTCACCTTCCCTTTCTGAATTTCACAGGCAGTAAATGAGAATTCAAACTGAGAGTCTCTCTCACTTTCTTCTTCCTCTATGAATCACTAAGCACCATTTGAGCCTGCAAATCTTGCTTGGAAGAATCTGTATTAATTTCTACTCATCAGCCTTAAATATGATGACAACTCCTGTTAGCAGCACTGTTTATTTTGTGGCCATTCTTTCAGCTCTGTTGTCAATTGGAGATTTTTTTTTGCTTTCCCAAGAAAACAATATTTCTCTGTGAGCCGTTGGTCAGAACAAATCTCCTATCCCTGCTCTTTCCAATTCTGCATTTGCCATCCTTATTTCCTTTTCAATTAAATTCTATCCTTATAGTTAAGGTCAGTCTCTAGTTACATACACAGTTTTAGGCTGCTCAAAAGGGAGGAGCTATGTACAGCTTCCCAGCTGAGATAAAACCAAAAGTCTGCTGAAATCAAACCTCCTTGATGATACACAATACAGAAGCTAAACTCAGCTAGGCCTTCCACAGCAATCATAGAGTTTATTTACAAATATTCCTGTTAGATATATTCAATGCTTGCTAGAATTGCAACATTTGAATTGTCTTTTGAAAAATTCCTAAATGTTTTATGCCTTTCTTAATGAAAAGAGGTTGAGCCTCCATTGCTTTAATCTGTTGCATTACGTCTTCCCAAGACTTACTTTTCCCCAGTCTCGTGTTTGATGTGTAGGTATCTCCATGCCTACAATAGAGTATCTCCCTTCTCCATTTGGTTTTCCAGTTGGAGAGGCAAGAATACTGGCAACTAGGCACTGCATTTTTAGCATACCTAAGCAAGGCTTCTTTTTTTTTTACAGATTGCTATGTATATGTCACAATAAAACTGCATTTCCACATGGAAAACCAGCACTGATTTGATTTTAGTGGGTAAACAGAAATCTAAACATCAGCTCAGGGAATGACCTTAATTTCTGTTTAATATCTGAATCACAAGTTACTTGATTAATGCCATCAGATTTATAACAGGTCACTACCAACCATAGATACAGGAGATTGTATGGTAGCCTACAGATCATCCTTCCTTGCTGCAAGGGAAGTTTTTTTAAACACCTCACTAGTTCATCTCCTACAGGAGACACTCTGATTGATTTTCATGTCAATGTTAAGCCATGTCTTATATATATATATACTACTCCCTAAATCCTCTGTAAGCTCCTGATAGGCTTTGTGACCCACTTGTGAAAAAAGTTCTCAACTTTCTGTGACTGTCCATGGTTTTAGTCCCTACAGGAATATTTCTTGTTGTAAAGGTTTGCTTGTTTCTATATTTCTGTAAGATATAAAAGTTTTTGTATTAGAAATTTCTTAATGGTATCCTTTTCACAGGACTTAGCACTTAGAATATGTACCAGGAGGCAGCAGTTCTAAACACTTTCAATGGATTAAAGTTGATCCAGGATGAAAGCATAAATTCAATTCATTGGGACAACTGCTGTTTCTAGAGTAGCTGTTTTTCCTGACCTGAGAGCCATCAAAAGGCTTCATCCTAAATATAACACAGGGTAATTATTGTCTGAGTGCCTGGTTGCAAAGATTAAACAGCAGAACCTGCAACCACAATGTTATATAGGTCTTTTCACATACAAAATACAACATGATTCTCAAAATGAGGGGAGACTTAGTGTATGAAGCATAAGCTCTTGGCCAGATCCAGAGAGGAAAAGAAAATGAAAGAGAGAGAGAGAGAGAGAGATTATGTTACTGTATAATGATGCTGAGTATCAGAGTTGTAGGCAAATCATACTGTCAGAAAAAATATGGACAAAGAATACTTGTATAAAACAACATGTTCTCATAGCAGTACATCAGATGTATAATGTAGTTTGCATATAAAAATAAAAGAAAACCCAAAGGTTAAAATGTATTTCAACTCTAAATGAAAAGCCTTGAAGAACTAAAATTGAATGAGCAGGCTGAAGATTAACATTTGTTAATGTGAAAACTTGTATTATGTATTAAACAAAGACTTCATAACATAAGTAATCAAGATGAAAAAAATAGGTAATCATTGATAGCTCTTTTAAAAGCTTGATACAGGGTGATATTCAACAGCCTTTTAAATTGTGAAATTTCTAAGTAGCTTGTGGTTGGCAACTTGTATTTTTTATCCTAATGGATATGAAAAGAGTATTTTCTATGTGGTGTTCTGGCTGCTATGAGTCTTAAAAAGCCTTTTATTTCAGAGGCAAGAAGTGTAAGGAGAGGCTGTGACAGCAAATTCTGTTAAGTTGTTGTAGTGAGCAGGGAACAACCTGGGCACAGACAGTTCTCAGCATGCAGGGAGATCTGGATCCCTGTAAACACATGATAATATATAAATTCTTTGGTGGTAGTAGTTCAGCCATAATTAACAGGAAAATACCCAACATCTTGTCATTCCTTGGCAGGAAAAAAAAAACCAAACAACAAACACCACTCAGGAGGAGTAATGCACCAAGCAGCATGAGACAGCCTTATTCTGCAGTACTTTAGTTTTAATGTGTTTTTGCAATGAGAACTGAGAATTTAATTTGGGCTTTACTACAATGCTGCATCATTAACTTCCAAACACCTCTAGAGCTTTTCTGTTTCCCAGACTTCATTGTGAAATCTTGAATTAGACTGTATTAGTTCAGGTGCAGTATCTGCCTCAGTCTTATGCAGATGTTCTACTTCTCTTCCTTTAGATAAACATCATTTTTCATATCCATATCAATATCCTCCTCTCTTCTTCCTGATGTGTTTTTTTCTTTTTTTAATGCTTGAGGTAAAATAATCTGTACTACTCCTTATTTGCACACCTGAAAACTAAGTTAACAAGAGACTACAAGACAATCCTATTCAACATCTATGTGAATAACAGAGATGATTAAAAGAGATCAGAAATACAATTATGTGATATTTTACATCATGTTTTACATGGTTTTTTTTTCATTCTATTTCAGAGAAAATGTTGAACCTCAAAAGACCCTAAAAATAGTCATAATTTTGTAAATATTCGGTTTTCGCTCAGAGAGGATTGGTTTCCATTTCATCATGTCCTCAACCAGTGGATTTACCAGGACCTCCTAAAACTTCCAGTAAGAAAGGCTGTCAAAAGAGACACAGCTCCATGTTGCTTTCAATTAAATGAAATTTTCCACCAAAAAACTTCTGCCCAGCCTCAGTGAATGATAAAAACTCTGACAGATCTCTCTTACCTGGGAAGATTTAATGTGCATGTGTCTTATGTACATTGACCACAGTAATTCCTTGTCCTAGTAGTAACAAGATCTTTCTTATTCTTTCACCAGGCTCTACATCAGCACCTGCAGGGGAGGGTAGGTGTCAATGCCAAACTGAAATCAATAAAGAGCAGAAGTACCTGCAATAGTGCCAGAGGTAATGTTTCAATTAATCTTTCTGAACTAATGTCTGCTTCATTTCCAGGAAGTCCAGAGGCATGCGTAATGGACTCGTTTTGCACTATTAAAATACTATGAGAAAAATGTTGCTTCTCTGATTTGGATTACAGACCTGCAGGATGAATTAGGTATGAGGAACACTAACATGACCCAGATTGATTCTGGGGAAAAAAACAGAGGAAAGCACAGTTCCTTTGTATTCTTCTTTTGCAAACGGGTAGAAAGCAAAGAGGAATATGTTTACTCCATTGTAGTACCAGGAAAACACAATTTTTCTGCCAGTTCAGCCTAAAAGTTATCACTAGCCCTGGCAACTGCTGAATTTGTGGCATTGCAGAGATCTCTCCAACAAAACTCTTGAGGCCCTGGAATATTTGAAGTGGCCACCAAGCATCAAAATAAATTGTAGAGAGTGAATGTTGCTCAAAGCTGCTGGACTTGTGCAAAACCATGACAACAGTGGCAACAGCCTTGTTCCCATGAGCTCAATATTCACTTCAGGGAGAATGAGTGACTTGGGTTCTCTTCTCCAAACACAGGGCACAGGCTCCTGATGCCTTTTTCTCCTACGGCCTCTTTTAAAATAGTCAAACTATTATAATCTGGCTCTACATAATGGCGATGAAACTTCTTAACAGCACTGCTGATAATGCTCTTATTACTTGGTAATTTCTTCCATTGTGAACCTGGGAACGCAATGATTGTTTGCCTGATGCTTGATTGTGTTTTTGTCAATATGGAGCTCTCACTTGCCAACAACCAAGAAAGTGTCTGATTAAGTCTTTTTTTTTTTTTTTTTTTCTGTACTGTTAAACATATTTGAGTCTCTCCGACCTCCTGCTAGGGCAAAAAGCAAGAGAACTTCTCTTTACTTTGCATTGTTTAAGTAACAAAACAGCTGTAGGAGTTCAAGTGAATGGCTGAGTGGCACAAATAATACGAGGTTGTTCCAGCACAGCACCCTTTGCATCTTGTCATGGCAAAATATACATGTATGCTGCCTGAAAGCAGCACACTAAGATTACCAGTGTGTAATTTAGTTCTCTTGGCTGTCAGAGCTCAGTAATTGAATACAACTCATTGTAAAGTTGCCACAAAGGAGACACAAACAGATCTGAAATTTAAGAACTTCTCTGTAATTTCATATTGATTTATAACAAAAACTAATCATTACAATTAGAAAAGCACACATTTTGTAAAATACTGAGAGCTTCATTGTTTGAGGTCATATGTACTTCTGGAGAAGTCACAAAGAATTTAAGTGGCACAGGCATCCCTTAAGAGCCAGCATCTGATTGCTTGGACCTGTAAACAGTGCAAGTGGTGCAAGATTATTTCCTTCTCAGCTGCTTATACTAAAAATGATTTAAAATTTTTTAAAGAAAAACTAATGCTAATGACTGGTCAGGGAGCTTGCAGAATACACACAGGCCTTTGTTAAGAGGATTTTTTTGTGTGAGGTATTTCCATGGAAACAGAAACCTTTATTAATGACTAAATCTATACTAAGGTTTTCTTTCAAGACAATGTAGTTCTAGAGGAAATACTCTGGGCCACCCTATTTCCTACCTGATAATCTCAGGGTTGCTATCAGAAGTAACTGTATTTTAAATAGTGACATCCTTGTAGAGTAGAAAGAACCTTGTAGAAATAATAGTTCATGAAAGACGTTTTTTGAGGTGGCTTTTTTTTGTTTTGTTTCACTTTGCTTTGCTTTGTTTTGTTTGAATATCTGTGAAACTTCAGTAGATTTTTTTTCCTAAGCCTCTGCGAAGTTCAACTTCTGTCTATCTTGGGTCAGTTCAGTGGTGTTTAGGAAGCAGAAAGGGCCACAGGGGTGGCTCCTGTGAGAAGCTGCTGGAAATACTGCCGGTTACAATCCCTGCCCCAAAGCTGAGCAGATCTGGGAAGTTGGATGTGGCTCTGAGAGTGAAATATTCAAGAAAGGGAAAATGCAACTGCAGAAATAAAAGACGAGGACCCGCAGAGCAGAGTATAGGATTAAGTGAGAGTCAAATGGCAGAGAAAAGACACCAAGGTCAGTGAAGAAGGAGGGGCAAAGGTGCCTGAGCAGAGATTTCCCTCAGTCCATGGTGAGATGGCAGCCGTGCCCCTGCAGCCCGTGGAGGAGCACGAAGGAGCAGTCCCTGAAGGACCCCAGTGGGGTAAATGTGGATTTGTAGCCCCCGGAGTGTCTCAGGTGGGGCAGACATGGAGCCACAACCTGTGCAGGATCTTGGAGAGGGTCAGATGTGGCTCTGCAGCCGTGTAGGACCCCGTGTCAGAGGAGGTGACTGTTCCCGCAGCAGCCGTGACTCTCTGGGCATCCCGGGCTGGAGCAGTTCCTGAGGGACTGCACCTCACGGGAGGGACTCATGTCGGAGGGTTCCTGAAGGACTCTCTGCCATGAGAGGGACACCGCGTTGGAGCAGGGGAAGAATGTGAGGATTCCTCCCCCTGAGGAGGAAGGAGCGGCAGAAACACCGTGTGGGGAACTGACCCTGAACCCCCCCTGCCCATCCCCTGTGCCCTGAGGGGGAGGCGGCAGTGAAGCCATGTGAGCCCGGGAAGAAGGGAAGGAAGAGGGGGAAGATACCAAGATCTGGCCGTGTTTGCTCTTTCTCCTCGTAGATTAAATAATTCTTTTTTTCCTGTCTGGTTTTTGTCTCACCATAACTGGGGAATGCAAACCTCCCTGTCGTTGTCTTAATGAACCTTAAGGTGGATTTTCTCCTCACTGTCCCATGGTGCAGGGTTGGTACCAGCTGGACCTGGGCTGTGACACTGTCCAAGGCATTTTGATTTCTGAACACTCTGTAAATAAAGTGCTGTAGCTCAGACTCACTCTAACACGATCTGAGCAGGGTTAGGAATAGGTTCAGATATTTGCTCATTGAAAAATAATAGCATTTAAAATACAGAAACACTACTTATGGTTCAGATTGGACATTTTACACAAATCTAAGATTGTCTTAAATATTTTTCTTAATTAATTTTAACGGAATTTGGCAAATTATACATAAATAGAAAGATAATTTTGGGAGTGGCAACATTACTACACATAGAAAATTTCAGCAGAAAAAAAAAAGTACAATGGAAGGCAGACATCAGTTTTTTTCCAGTGTGTTCAAAAATAGTTAGAAATTACCAGTATGTTAAATAGTCACCCAGCAGCTACCTCTCTGTGTCTTCGCAGGACACAGATTTTCTAAATCTTTTTGTATATATAACTGAGAGAAGTTATGAATAATTAATTCAAAAGCACCTGCAGCACATGGAAGATTTGGGAATGAAATCAATTGGCATCTTAAACTCATTAGGTTTCAATATCCGATGATTAGGGAGAAAATGGGTCTGTGTGTTCCTCACTCTATGACAGCTGTGTACAACCCAGGCTGGAATTTAGCTCAGTCCCAAAACAGCTTCACACTCAGAATTAACATAAGGCAAATAGTATTTCTGGATATTTATGATGTTTTCATTTATACCAGAATCTGTCTGTAAGCACTCATAGAAAACTGAGACATGATACAGCTCCACTATAGTTTGCAGCCCAAAAGGCAATAAATGTTTCCTCTACAACAGCTTCTAAAACTCACAAATAACAATGTTATCACTGTTCGGTGAAGGAAGGCTAATAAATTTTAACAATAATCAAAGCAAGAAAATGCCCTAAACCCCAAATGAACCAAGTGTTTCATCAGATCTGCATTCAAATCAAGGAAACATTAAGAAGCATAAATAGAGCACAGTGCAGTGCTTAAAAATGTGGGTGATTTCAATCCTAGAAGAACCAATAAGCCTCCAAGTTGTCTCCCTTTTGTGGGAGCCAAAAGTCCCATCAGATCTCATCATACACATGCAATCGCATGATAGAATAAAAATATTGGCTTTTAAGTATCAAGGATAGAAAATCATAATATCAGGAAAAAGAATAGGTTGGTGGTTCAAAAGCTTTAAACAGAATTTGGTCATTCAAAAGCTCTGATATACAAAGTTCCTCATACTAAATTAAATTAAAAACATGTAAAATGCCCCGTCTTCCCCTTTCCCCCAAAGATACAGAGACTTCTCTCCTGTGAGGGGTAAGGCTTATCCTAAACCAGCAAGAAAACATGCATTTATTCTTCCATTGAGTATGCAATTGCAAGGAGGGCATATTGCTATTCTAATGAAATGCCTCAAGGGATAAAAATTATTATTTGTCTCCTTGTATCTGTCTATAAATATTTGTCTCCTTGCTTGTATATTTTTATGCATTGTACAGTACCATCAGAAATGACTGTCACATACAGGATCACAAAAAACTGATCTGGCTGGATCAAAATTTAGTCTATTTTTTTTACAGCAAGGCAGCACTATCCAAATGCAGTTCCTGGCAGAGGGTGGTCTTCTTTCCTCCCACAGAACTGAAACTGAATCCCCACAGCCCTCCCATAGAATTTACTCCAGCACTTCACAATTCTTACATTAGGTAACAAACATGGTTTTAGTATCAAATTGTAGGAAAAAAATATTATGGTTTAAGCCATGTGTTTCTACTTTCTCCACAATGAACTGGAAAAGAAGATAATTTCTTTTCCCTTTGAAGTATGCTATAAAGACCTTTGTTTTCTTTCCAGAGTAAATATGCAGAAGAAAGTTACAGAGAATTAATGATTTCATAGTCCCTCCAAGGACTCTGAAAAAATCTAGCTCTCACTAAATTAATTATTGAACTTTCTCTAATTAAAAATTGTTCATAAGATAGGCTTCCTAACAACACAAGGGAAGTTTGACATGCCTGGTGAAAAACTGCTTGCACCTCCAGTGTTTGATTATCAAAGTAAAGTTAGATGAACATTTAAAGGCCCCACAGAAATCAAAACAAAGTGTGTTTGCAGATATAATACAGTGCTTTCTTCTGTTTACCCTTCCCAGTAATTCCAAGACAGATTTCCTTACCTAATTGGTTGAAAAGATGCTCTTTCTCATTATTGCTACTTCTGCAAATGATTTACACCTTCTATAGATTAACTCCCTGTCTCCTCTCAGCATCATTTCAGATTCTGCTGTTGCTAGCACTGTTTTGCTAGGAATTCTTCATTTTGCACATTAGCATCATCTGTGTCATGTAGCAGGGAAGGATGGGAGCCAGAGTGGGACAGGGGAGGTTAAGTCTTTAGCTCAATGTGAAAAAGAACTGGTGTGATGCAATTCTGAATTGGTAACTACTGTTGAATTCTCCAAGTCATGAAGGCAGAAGCAAGAAGGGTCAGCTCCCATCACAAATAATAATCCACTCTTGAAATTATTGTTCATTCTTGAACAAGGCTAGAATAGGATAGCACTGGAAATGGGACCAGCAATTTTTAGAGGCACTATCATGGTGCAAGAAGTAAAATTTTATTTTCTGTCATTGCTGGTACAAGTATAGCCAGAACCATACTGACTGCACAGATTTGGTAAAGGGAAAAATTTCTGAGTTGTTAATTTTTGAGAACACGTTACTATTAGGCAACATAGAGAATAACATATCCTCAGCAAGAGAGGAATTCATAGGGAAGACTGAGATCTAGATTTTTTAATTTTATTTTTTATTATACTACTGCTATAATACATTGACTCACAGGGAAAGCAAGAGAAGGCTTCAACTGAAAGACTGCGATTGGGTATAAATTGGAAGTCAGTGCTTTGAAATGTTGCAAAGAATGACACTACCTGTATATTTAAAGTGTAGAAAGGTGCTTGAAAATTCTTGGTCTGCAATTATTTTATTCCTGAGCAGCACAGCTAGCACTGCCTCAGCAGCAATCCTTTCATAGTGGTAGTCTAATCTTTCTATACATGTGATGAAAAGAAACCTCAGGCAGCAATGGTTTCAATGCATTATATAAATCGCTCTTTTGGTTTATTAACCATCTCTTCAAGAGAAAAAAGTTGAAACTCTTCACATCAGAAATCCCATCTTTTATATTATAAATCCTCTAGTCTCCCTTGGGAAGAAGCTGCTCCTGAATCTCTTTGCCAGGTCCTCTAAAGACATGAAGTAGAGTTAGAAATTAGATACTCATAAGCATTGTCCTCACTGAATAAATTGTGATTTAGGCTTACTACCTGTATCAACTTACTTTAAATCCACATGGCATTGCAAGCTCGTCCTGCTGTCCTATCTAGCTGATTCCCCTGTCTGCAAACAAAGTGTTTTGAGTTTTGTATGGTACTTTAAGGGAAAGTGTCCTGGATCTTCTCCTTTCCACTGGGGAAGCCTGCCCTAGTGTTTAACCCTCGAGAGGCTGAGAGCAAAGGGACATCTGACCATCTCCAGAGAAGGGTAAGAAATATTAAATCCCTATACATGAATTCTTCACCTTACGACTAGGATGCTTTCAGAAACTGCAGTCACTGTATTATCATATTGTCTACAGGTATTATTTTAATCATTGTTCTAGATCTGGTATAAGGCCCATCAATAGGTAAATTGCTGGCACTCAATTAGCCTTGTATAACAGTTATCTAGATGTTTGATTATTTGCATATTTTATTGCTAATATACCTTCCAGTTTATTATCCTAACTCCCTATTTTACTACCCTAATATCCTAACACTCATATAATCTGATTTATACCTTTTTAGTCTAATTTTTAAAGATACTTTGGAGTTTTCAATACACTTTGGAGTCTTGCTTTGCACAGCTGCTGCTTTATGTTTTGCTTTAGACATATCCTGAAATATATAAAAATATATTCATAATTTTTATGTTTCTTGATAAAGAGAGGACCTTTCAAGTTTATTAAACCATGCACTTTTTGTATTAACATGACCTATAGGCATTATGCTTTATGCCTGATTGAAAATACTTTGCAGTCAATAGGAGTCATTTCATTGACTTTAAGTGGGATTGGATCAAACACTGGGAAAAATCTATGTACCTTGAATTCAAGAAGGTAATTTTTCTTATGGTGTTTTTTGTGATCTTTAGATAAGTTTCACTATTTTTTTTCTTTTTTTTTTTCTTTCTTTTTTTTTAACACTGGATTTTATGATGGAAAAGTTGTGAATATTTGAAGTTTTCTTTCCCTTTGTCATTAATGTCCTATGATTTATGAGTAACTCAGCATAAAATGTATAAATAAAGAAGACAGCATTGAACAGAAAATTCATACTCTGGTTTTCCTGGTTAAGAATGTTGCTTAACAATGGAAATTTTTGTCCAAGGAATGCTCTGGCTTGTGGAGCAAGAAGGCCCATCTGCAGAAGAGATTAAACCGGCTGGAAACAATAATTCCAGAGACAGAGTATCTCCCTGTAAGGGAGTGAAGTTGGTGATAAGAAAAGGAAAAAAGATTCAGCGTTCTCTTGTAGCCATCCTGGAGTACATGCACTTAGGAGCCAACTTTGGGCAGCATTGTTGGCTTTTTTTTTATATGTATCTTTTTTGTTTTGTTTTGTTGCTTTTTATTTATCTTTCACCACAAACTTGTGTTTAATCCACCCTAAGGGGTGCAAAAAAATACCCCAACAACATTTGCAAAGGTTCTCATAGTGTTTAGAAATGGTAAAATTAACACTACAGAAGATAGAATTGTTTGTTCTGTTTCTTGCTCAAAAATCTCTCCAAACAAAGAAATAAAAAATAATTTTAAATACTCCACATTCACCTGAGTCTCCTGCCTCTCAGTGAACTTTTCTACCCCAGTTAATTAGTGTTTTATCTCATTCTTCTCTTTAAAGAAGCCAAATCTCTCACTTCAGAAAAACAAAACAATTAGAATCCCATTCACTGGTATAAATGCCTCTCTTCAGGTAGTGATTTTTCAAAGTACTATAAAATATACATTTAATAACATGTAAAGGCTCAGAATATAAAAACGTAAATGACACAATTTACTTGGGTTTTTACTTATTGTGAATGCAGGTTAAGTTCATAAATACTTCAATGTTTTTTCAAAATACATTGAATCCATATAACCATATTTTAGTATGGTTTATGAAATCCTGTAAAGCGAGATAAATGAGAAGAAAAAAACATTGGTAAAAGGTGAAAAGTAATTATTTCTGGAGTTTAATGTGTGTTTAGCTTTTCCAAGTTAGTATGGCTGGGTTTTTGGTAGTGGGGGGAACAGGGAGAACCTGCTGGAAGCGCCCCTGGCTCCGATTCCTGCCTCACTTCTGGCCAACACCAAGCAGATACAGGAAACTGGATGGGCCTCTGAGAGTAACATTGAAGAAGGGGAAAATCAAACTGCAATAAAGACCTGCAGGGCAGAGGAGAGGAGGAGGTAAGAGCTGGAGCAGATACCAAGGTCAGTGAAGAAGGCAGGGGAGGAGGTGCCTGATCAGAAATTTCCCCTCAGCCCATGGTGAGATGGTGGCTGTGCCCCTGCAGCCCATGGAGGAGCACGGGGCAGCAGTCCCTAAAGGACCCCAGTGGGGTAAATGTGGATTTGTAGCCCCTGAAGTGTCAAGATTTTAAAGTGTTTTTCCTTCTTCACCTCTTTCCAAGAGGAAAGCATAGTAAGCATTTAAATGGGTAAGAAAAAATAAAAAGGAACAGAAATTGAAGCTTTCTTTTCAACTGTATCTCATTAAAAACAAACCAAACCAAACCTAAATCTCAAAACACAACCTATCATTTTCTTCCTTCAATAAGAGGAAGCAGGGGGGTTTCAATTGTGTTTATTATTTCTTCAACTTTGTTTGACAGAATTGCTACTAATGTATTTAAATAAAATGCTAAATGAAAAATGAAAAAAAAATTCTTACACTACTTATACCATATTATTATGGTGACATCTAAGAATCTACAAGGTCTTTGCAAAAATATATATAAAAACAATGAGATTTCCTAGCACTCAGAGTTGAAAGGCGTAATGCACAGAATATTATCTTTTAATTTAATATATTCTTTAGCTGATCTTAGGTAATGAGAGAGAGGAACAGTAGATGGAGTAGTTAATAAAGTACAAGTGTGCAAATTCACAAGTTTGTTTCCTTCAGCAATGCTTCCTGGGAAAGGTCCAGACATTTATATGTTCAGAATAGGCCTCTATTTCTGTTAGGGAAGTAAGTTTTGTGCCTGATATAAATTCTTCTGCTTATTTTGCACTGAACATACAGCTTTTATCTAATGTCCCTTTTATCTAAGTAGTAATTATTTTTCACAGGAATAGTGTTTTCAGTGGCTGTTACAATGTTTTATAATTATATAAAAAGATTATGCAAACTTTATTAGAAATGGTCCATCAAGAAAGATGTTCAAAATGTGCAGGAAGTTTTTGCAGTTAAACATTTGAGTTCAGTGCCTGATTTCATACTTCTGCAAAACAGGAATTTGATTTTATCTGGCCTTATAGTATTTTATTTTCTCTTTCTGATTATCTTCTTGTAGTACCAGTCTGCTTTTTTCACAGTCAGTATCTTACTAAATCCATACTGAACAAGCTCTAAATCAAATTTCTCTTACAGGAAAAAAAATTACAGAATATTTTCTTCTCTGGAGCACTGTTCAACAGTGATAGCACTTCACTTAATATGTATGGAGGAATGCATTTTCTAATGCAGCACCCAGCAAATATTGATCTCTCACCTTAAACAAAATTCAATGAAATTTTCATTGAACAGAACACATATAGACTAAGATACTAGTACTGTAAAAAGTCTCTGACTTCATTAGACTCCCTTTAAGACAAAAGGGATCCAATAATCCATGATAGCTACAATAGGAGCCATTTCCATGTTCCATCAATAGAGAATTTTTCTCCTTTTGGATGCTGCATGGATAGGCTTTAATCACCCTGATGCCTTAATTTTGTCCCTCTTTCATCCAAGGCTTTGAAAATATGTGTAGAATCTATCAAAACATCATGCCTGTATCTCAACATCATGCCACATCTCCACCATATCTACCACTTTGCAAGGCAAACACACTTGTACCAAGGCTTCATATTCCTTCTGTGGAGGAAAATTTTTTTTTTTCCACTTCAGGTCCCTGACTCAGTCCTCGATTCAGAAAGCCATCCTGATTCTCATGGTATATGCACAGTTAGTGCAGAAATGCAGAAACAAAACCTTACTTTTATTAGAGACCATTTGTTAACTTCCATACCAAGAAATGTGATCACCAAAGGGATGGAGTTTTTAGCACAGCTCATACCAGTTCCCTGCATAAAATTGGTTAGCTACTAAAAATTCCCTCTTTTTTCACAGTCAAATTCTCTACTCCCACAGTTAATTTGTACCAAAGATGTGCTTGACAGGGAAATGATTTTTTACACTCATTTGACATACCCATGTTGGCAAAACTTTTGAGCATAGCTCAAGTCAGAAAAGCACTAGAAAATATTCCCCGAGCAAAACATAAGCAAAGAGGAAATTAATAACACTTCTTTAGATAAATTCAACAGAGGACAAGACAAGAATATTTTTTTTCAGTGAAGCAGCTAAAGGACAGATACTATTCAAGGACCTTTAAAATAGCCAATTTATTTATTGTTTGGTAAAAGCTAATGCAAGTAGCTCACTGCCTCTAAAGAGATTCTTCACATACGTGGACAGAAACTGAATTTCCCTCACAGCCTAAGCCTATGGTTCCTGTTCAGACAACGTGCCAATTGAATTAAAAGGCAAATAAGAAATACTCTCACCTCTGTGTCTGGTGTAAGAAGGAGCAATATTTACAAGGACTGTCAAAGCAGTTCCCAGTTCCTTGTGCAATTTTTCTGACATATGCTATTTCAGTGTGATGTTTCCATTGGCACTCTAACCCTTCAGCCAGACATGAAAAACTGAAAAATGACTTTGTGCAATTGAAATGGCAAATCCAGATTTACAGGATCAGCCTTCAGCAAGCATCAATGATCATAAATTCCATGTTTCCATTGTCTTCTTGAAAAATTTATGATGTAGTTTGGCTTTTCATTTTTAAATGAATGCTGAACACACATCGTCAGCGGAAGGATCCCACAACTCTATAAGCAATAATACTATTTTTTAGATCTGAAGATTTGTCCCAGTGGGAAGGTTTGCAGCTTTACAGAGCTGGTTGGACAGCAATTTATTACTTTATTTAGGCTCTCTATTGCATTTTTATTGTGTTTTAGTTGTTTATGTTTTCTTATATACCATCTAGAAATGTGCTTCTAGAAGATGCTGCTAGACCAGAGTCAAGCTGTGCAAAGCAGTGTGGAAGTTTTAAATCATCCATATCCTAAGATCTTTTTGCTGTAAAGATGAAAAAAGAAGTAGGAAGGGAATACATATTAAAATAGGATAAGATTTTCCTTTGGTAGGAAAAGGAAAAAAAACAAAACCAAAAAACTAACAAAACCATGAATACTCCTGGACTTCACTTTCCATCTCATCCATAATTTTAGAATCACAGAATGACAGATACCGTGTTGGAAGGAACCTAGAGAGTCATCTGGTTCAAACATTCTTGGCAAAACACAGTCTAGGCAAAATAGGCACTGCTGGTAAATTTACTTCAAGAACTAGGACCAGAGATACTTACAGGTTCATAATTACATTAGTTTAAGAGTTGGTCTAAATGATGTTATGTAAGTTTTGGTTGACAAATGTCAGTACAAGAAAGACAGTGAGAAGCTGGGGCATGTCCAGAGAAGGGCAAGAGAACTGGTGAAGTGTCTGGAGAACAAATCTTATAAGGAGTGGCTGAGGGAGCTGGGGGTGTTCAGCCTTCAGTAAAGGAGGCTGAGAGGAGAACTTCTCACTCTCTAGAAAT
Source organism: Heliangelus exortis (assembly GCF_036169615.1). NCBI lineage: Eukaryota > Metazoa > Chordata > Aves > Apodiformes > Trochilidae > Heliangelus > Heliangelus exortis. The sequence goes on along the minus strand of NC_092429.1, from coordinate 25,340,047 downwards.
ACCTGAAAGGATGCTGTAGTGAGGGGGAAGTTGGTCTCTTCTCCCAGGTAATAAGAAATAGGACAAGAGGAAATGGTCTGGAATCGTGCCAGATCAATATCCCAAGTTGAAATTAGATATCGGGAACAATTTCTTCACCAAAAGGATTATAAGGCCCTGGAAAAGGCTGCCCAGGGCAGCGGTGGAGTCACCATCCCTGGAGATATTTAAAAGCAGATGTGTCATTTAGGGCCATTATGGTCTTTGCCAACCTGAATGATTCTGTGATTCTGTTTGTAGCTACTTTCCAGAACACCAACTTTCTGCTTTACTTAAGATATCACTGCTGCATGTAGACATAGCATTTTCCAAGAGATAACATTTTTTTTCAGTAGAAAACATTAATTTAATTTAAAAGAAGCTTGTATATGTATAGGATTACTAAAAAAAAAAAATCGACGGATAAATTTATTTATGTAAACTATAGTAATTCCACAATATTTATTTGAAGTGATGAGAAATTAATAGAAGGATGCTAGGAGTAATTTTTATAAGACCCCTGAATAGGATTTCTCTTGCTAACACTACATCTTGGAGCTCAGGAAGACAGCTCAGGAAGACAATCAAACTTGCCTAACTTGAAGTGTTACTACTGGCACCACAGATGGCAGTGTCTGTTTTTAGACTTTGCTAAGTCAGGTATTCAGGGCAAGAGAATCAAACTATGTATAGGTGTTAATTATATAAGCACTAAAGGGTGACCCAAAATTTTGTTACACCGACCAAAGAAACTGCAACATGATAAATTCTCTGTCAAGGGTCTTATCAGTTCCTTGAGCTCAAAGAGAAGTTGAGAAATCCTGCAAAACCATCATACAGGAAAAAAAAAGTAGAAATGGGTGACAGGAACTTTGGCATTTGCTTCTTTGCTGCTTCCTTTCTGCTCATCATCAATAATTATTTTTTTTTCTAATGAAGTGTTGGTCTCAATAACTATGCAAAAGACTACAAAAAGTGGGATAGCTTAACAGGTTTGATCATTTTATCCCCTCATATTTGAGTACAATGGTGGGCAGCAGCAGATTAAATACCATAGTCTGCTGATAATTTGGGGGGAGTAGGAGGGTAGAAATATGCTGGTGAGATATATATTTACACCTGAGAAAGACTGATTACCTCATTGTCTTTTTAAATACAAAAAGAGTCAAAGAAAAACTGATACATGGTACATACCCCCTGCCATATGTTCACTTCTCACATGAGCATTGCCATTATCAGCATCTTTGCTCCTGTACTTGCTTCTGTGGTAACAATATAGACAGAAGGAGGAGGTGTCAGTGTTGCTGTAGCAATCATTCTCTTGCTCTTTTTGGTTTATGAAGGAAACATGAAGCATTGGGAGCTTTTGATATTTTAATTCTTCCCCGGCTTGTTCATTTGGGGTTTGCTTTTTAGTTAGTGATTTGCTTTTTTGGCTGATTCTTCTTACAAAATCATTCTTCCAATAATTCTTTTTTTTTTTAATCTCAAAAACAATAGTTCATAATAATAATAATACTATTTTACTGTGTTGTCTTCTGTGTCTAAGGAAGTTCATTATGAAATCACCAGAGTGAGCATAGCAGTAAAGGGTATCATAAAGAAGCAGGGCAAGTGTCTTTAACAAAGTCCTCCAATGTTTCTTGAAATGATTCTGTATTTAAAAAGAGAGAATAAAGCAGAAAGCACAGACCTCATAAAAAGAAGAATTATTTTTTGTTAGACTTGTAAGCATATTATAGATTAATACCACCTTTTTCAATGGCATACATAAAAGAACATGTGGTTTTGGTCTTATGTATTTTAAATCAAAAAAAGCAAAGACAGTACACTTGAAAAAGCAAGTAACATACTAAATTTGAAAGGGATGAGTTGTCTTCTAAAGAAATGAATCCCTTGTGGTGGTTGTGTGTAGATGGACCACTATACACTAGGAACCTGGAAATGTATAAAGTAAGACATGGAAGAGTACTGAAACTATCACACTCCCATGTCTCTGTGGACTGTGAATTGTAACATCAGAGCACAATTTTTTCAGCTTGTTTTATCTCTTTTAAGCTCTTAAAGTGAAGTGTGATCCTTTTTACTCCATTTTGCCTTGCATCAGTTTCATGGGACTGTGTGGAAGAATGATGCCTAAAGGAATTCCCTTACAGAGTCCTTCAGATGTTTTCTCCATTATGTGAAAGGATGACTGAATACACGTTATCTTAATTTCTGTCCTTTTATAAGGTTTTATAACATATAACATATGTATATAACACAATACATTGTATTTTATAGTAATACTATTTTTTACATGTCTATCTTGCAAATAGAAATACCTACATAATTTTTCTTATTTAATGAAATATTAAATTAAAAATGTTTAAACTTGTATTAAACTAGAAAGTTTACTGTTAATTTAAATATTTAAGGGATTCTCAATCAAAACCTTTTTTTTAACCAGCTGATGCATACTGCAGATACCATTTTATATAACAATTTATGTGACCTTCATTCCCCCCCCATTCCTTGGAAACACATACCTACAAAAATCTATTTTCATACTTTGAACAGGTGCCCCCTGCCTCTGTGTGTGCAAATCTCCTGTTCCAGTGAACCATTTGAGGTGTACACATTTTAATGGCATTCTTTAACACATAGAAGTAGATATGATGAGTTCTGAGCTGCATATTGCAATTACTGTGCAATAACCACAGACAGTGCCTTGTAGTCATCTCATTAGTGAAGAGTCTTCATGGAAGTACTTGAGAGGTTGTGACACCATTTAAAATATATCAGCAAACAACTAAGATATTTGGGAAGAAAGCAATCAGAGCAGCAAAGAGGAAAAGTTGACTACCTAAAATAGTGATGATCTCTGATACCAAACCCACTGATTATCCTTTACTTAAGCGCTGAGACTAAAAATCTGTAACTTTCAAAGGCTTTGCATGATGCATGCTCACAGCTGCTTGGAGCAGTGCACAGATGGATCACAGACTGCTGTCCGTCTAGGCCATGGGAATAGCAGCAAATTAAGCATTTTGTTGCTCTTTCCAAAAGTGGAATATGCCTGTCAACTTTCAAAATAAATGGGTCTTTATGTCCAGGTCCCATTGGTGCCTATGAAAGGGGGAGAGGTGGGGACAGGCTGGGATCTCTGCCTGTGAGTGGGGCCAGAACCTGGCCAGGGAGGAGCATCTGGGCAGACACAGCCCTGGGACAGTTGTCCAGGGACCTGGCAGAAGGACATCCACCTCTGGCTGTGACCCGGCTCAGAAAGGTCCAAAGCCAGGCAGACAGAGCAGGGCTGGAGACCAGCACCATGGCTAGAGGGGCTGACATAGAGTTTTGGGTCCCAAGGTGGGTTTTGGGGTGCACAGGTACAGCTGATGAGGGTTGTTGAAGCCTGTAAGTGGCATTTCAATGCAATGGTCCATTCTATTAATTGGAGGAAAGAGAAAAAAAAAACTTGAAATAGGGCAGTCATCAGAACAAAACATCCCTCGCTGACAGGTTTGCCCTTCATTCTCCAGCTAATTGCCCTTCTGATCTTCAAAGTCTTTGTCATTCTCAAGCGCTTACAAGTAAAATCAAAATTTCATTTAATTTCTGCTAATTACACTACATCTCAGTAGTTTATGAAATTATCCTTCTTTTTTCATTATAATATTAATCACAATACTGTTGTCCTATTTGATGCTGCTTCTTTATCTAGCAATAGATTGCCTACATCAATTGCTACAAGCCTTATTATTGTACTCGTTATAATTAAATTTTTTAGCTATAGTGAAGTCCAAAGGCCTCATACAAGGGAGGAATAATTTGCAGTGGACACCATGAACATGCAGAAGAGGATTTCTGGAGTTTAAAGGTTCCTCTGTCCTGATTATCCAGATCTTTATCCTGTCAAAAATAATAAAGCTGTTTGAAAGTTAAAGCAATTTTGATGGCAAGAATATCCAGCTTGAAAAACCTTAGAAGTCTTTCTCTAATAATTAGTTGCTTGTAACTGATCAAAGCAGGTTTCAAATACTCTGCTGCAGCAAAACAACTCAAACACAACAAGAACACTAACAATATGATATTATCCTTAAGATTATAATGTAGGTGAAGGAGAGAAAGTTTGTCTTGCATATATTACAGTTTGTATGATCTCCCTAGAAATACTGGAAACATTTTTTTTGTTGCTTCTTCATCCTGCTACCTCAAAATCAGACACAATATTTTTGAAACAATACTGAGTGATGAGACTAACTTGGCCCACACAGTGGGGCAGACAGCTGTCCTGCAGATGTGATCACTGGAAGATTTATAGAAAAGAAAACCCTTCGAAGATTAAGATTTGGCAGGAGAAGGCATCATGGTAGGTAACGTTGGAATCTCACTTATTCTTACCTGCTGGCACAGTCCACAAAAAGCTCTTGACATTTATTATAGATTAAAATAATCAGTTTGACCCTCCTAGACATGTAAATGGGACAGTTCCTGAGTTCATTCTGTGCTTGAATGAACTTAAAACAACATTATAGTCTTCTCAACATAAACAGAAGTTCCCTTTAAAATACACAGCACGAAAGATGAAGTCTAAAATTGCACCTATTTAAAATAATTAAAGAGTGGGTAAGAAAATGATTTCCAATTTTAAATATTCCCTGTGCTGTTTTTATAGTAATAGGACAAAGACAGGCTTCCCTACAGTGTAAACCAGGGCAGGAAAACATCCTGTGTATTTTAATGTGCCAGGTTCTTAACAGAAGTAGCTATGCTAGGAGTGTAATACTTGGCAATAGGAATATCTATTCCATACCACCTTGCTTTAGGACATTAGATAAATGGTTAAAAAAATAGATTAGAAAACTCACTGTGATTGAGGATGTCTATCACTAACTCTCAGCTTTAGCCTACTATTCTCAAGCCAATGGCAGCATTATAGAATTAAAAATGTAGTATTTTAAACAACAGTCCCAGAACAATGCATCATTTTTATTTGCATTTCTTGCAGCCTTCTGGCACCTTATTATTCCCCTGCATACAAGGTCAGTAACCTTAATGAAATACCAGAAGACAGGTTTTATATACAATTCTAACACTTCTAGTTTAAGAAAAAATATTGTAAACTTCTTACTGCAGACTGTATTATTGGCTGTTTGTAAAGAATTTCACTTGGGAGAGCAGCTGCTGCATCAGTGAACTCTGTGCCCTTGTCTTTATGTACAACTTATTATTTTGGGATGCTGTTCTGAGATACAGATAAAGAGCAGACACTTATTGGAATTACCAGCAGGATTAATAATCACTGAGTCTCAATGGTTATCCAAATATTTCAAATATATTGCTCAAAATATTTCCCTCACCCACTGTAAACATGCAAATGAAATCACAAATAACCATATTTTCTAGGGCAATACCAGCTTTGGGCATGCACAGCTTGTCTGAGAGAACAGACCCAGTTCCAGATATTCTGTGGGTGCTTCTGAAAAACCAGTGTGAGTGGCATGAGATATGTGTTGAAGGAAGATGCTGTAGGAAGAAGCTGGGGAGAAGAGCTTTAAGTGCAGTAATCTTGGCTCCCTGGCTCCCACCAGGTCTCCAGTCCAGCTCTGGTCTCTTCCCCTAATCTTTGATGTGCTATGCCCAGTGATTGATCCTCACATTTTCAGTGTATTCAGAATGAATGAGATTTAATTACAGCAATGACTACAAAACTTATTAAGATCAGGTGTGGGAATAGTAAAATGTTCAGGCCCTAAGTAAGTTGAAATCTAACAGAGAAATTACAAATGGAAAATAGGAGAACATGAAAATATTTCATTATTAACCATGCCACAGTCCACTGTGCATACTCCACAGCAATTTTCGTCCCAGCTAGTGACACAGATTCACTGTTTTGATGAAGTCTTTCAAAAATCACCTTTGCCACTGGATATCCCTGCCTCCCCAAAAGAATCCCCATTCTTTCATTATTTACTGGATTATAACCAGATATTCTGTCATCCTATTTTCCAGGATCCCACCTATAATACTGTGATTTGGCAGACTTCTTCGCTAGCAAATGAAGTCTTTGGTGATACTGCTCTCTTAAGAATAATGTCATACACTTCTCTAATAAAAATCTTGTTAGGGTGATACATACGGAGGTGAAACCTCACAGATTTTAACCCATATAGTCAAATTTTAATTATGTTTTCTATTTTATAATAACTGGAGAGTTGGGGTTTTTTTGGGAGGGGAAAAATTGTTCTTAGCAGTTTATTAAATTGATAGGCTCTGTACTGAAAGGCTCCAGAGAAGAAAAGAGTCCTTTTATAAAACTTTAAACCACCTTTTTGAAAATGAAAATCAGCAATGGATTTTTTGAATAATGAATTATTTCTGGGAAAGGCTAAGAAGCTGATTTGTGATTCAGAATGACTGACCTGATGCACTTTTTCAAACAGAGCACGGAAAAAAATTATAATGAGCCTTCCTAGCAATGGTATTTAGCATCACTATACAGTTACTCTTCATACTTAAGCTATGGATAGAAGTGACATTGTAGCACTCTATTACCATGCTGCAGTTCTTGCAGAACATTTTGAAGTTTAACTGCAAAAAACCAAAACAATTCAGTGTCTAGAAAATCCATTAAGACTGTACAATACTTGAATGCAAGATGTGTTTACAAAGGCACTAGTCAGAACGTGGAAACACTTTCGTTTATCCACAACTGAAGACCCAAAGTCAGGGCATTCCAGCACTGTGTCTTAGGCCCTAATGTTACAAACATCGAAAAGAGATTTTCCCTTTATGGCCTTGACTCTGCAGCCTGCTTATAACTGTCTTCAAAGCACACCTGTGAATTTCCCTGTTTCAGAGAATATGTAACTGCTGGTTTTAGCGTTTAGCCTCATTCATAAAATGCACAGTCTATAATCTACCCTGCAATTTAAATGTAAATAACATTTAAACAAGGCTAATCTGGAGGGCTTTTGTTTACAGAGTAGTATATGGGAAAGAGCTGTTGAAGGTGCTGTAGTTTACTACTGTGATTTCCTTTTCACATCAATCATCTCTCCAGATGGTTCAACAATTAAATGGCTGCAGAGACTATAACAAACTAACTTTATCATTTAAATACCCAGGATAGTACCTTTGAGCATAAGAAGTTGATAGAAAATTATAAAAATATTAATTAAAAACTGTAGGTAGAATGAAATTATTAATCAGTGGCCTGCTGCTTATAAATAGTGCTTATACACCCACTATACCCACCACAAAGTACTCTTGTGGTGGAGGTTGTTCTTATTTAATATTTTTCCAGTGTAAATCAGACCTGGCCAGATCTTCTCATGGCTGGAGGAAGCACATTTTTCCTTTCCTTTCTCATTTGGTACAAGGATGTACAAGAGTAACTGTATCTCCACTCAGAGAAGATATCAAAAAGTTAATCATGAAAGTGGGATTTTTCACCCTTTCATAAAACAGTATTGCAACAGATATGTCATGATCAGCCATTTCTCTGAAATGCACTTCATGCTTTTGTCCAGTTCAAAAGGGACTGCTGACACTTATTTTTCCATCTTCCCAGATGGATTATTAGCTCTGCAGCTTCAATTTAAATGGATGATGACACAATCCAAAGAGAGCTTTTTTCCCCTGTCCTGCAATCAGGATAGTGATTCTGAATTGTGTTTAAAATGATTCTCCACTTTCCTTTTCCTTGGCTGTAAACCAGTTCTCATTATTTTACAGTACACTGTGACCATGTTCTAAAAAATACCATGAGTCACTTGGATGGTCCATTTTATCTGAATTGCAGAACTCTGAATTAGAATTTATCTTACCTGAACAGAAATGAACAAGATTTAGAGATCTAAAAAACCATTTTGTTAGAATTTAGAATTAGAATGGAAATATTTTTTTTCAGTAAAAAAGTATACCTTATTTTTGACACATTTTTACCTGTTTTCTATGAATATAAACTCATTTGCCACACAAATATTTTTCTGGTGCCTATTTCCATGTTCAGTTGCATAAATTCTTATTTAATCTGTATACCAAGATGACCTTTCTTTCTCCTAAGAAACATCTGTGAACTAATATAATTTTGCTTTATTATTTCCTTGAGTCTTTTTTGTCTCTACGTTTGTTTTTTTATTTTTGAACTTGTCATACTTGTTTGCTGACAAAGGCACCTTTCCTCCTGTGATCACTTTAGTTTTCCATTTTTTCTTTATCTTTCTGCAACTGGTTTCCCACAAGTTAATCAATACCTGGAATGCAAGCTTTTAAAATTTCTATGCTGTCAAATCAAGGAGTTGTGAAAATACCTGTTTCTTACAAGCAAAATTATAAACTAGCATACAGAAATAAGACCTTTCAGGCATATTCCTGTATACTTGAATCCCATGTGATGGCAGTGGGAGCTGAAAGAATAGTTCAATGAATAAGCAAGAAAAGTCAGCCTACTGAAAAACACCTTTTCAGGACGATATAAAAAGTAAATGAGACCTCGGAGCAAATGGAAAGCATTTCCTTGCTTTACTCTCAAAATCTTTTTCATTCAAATGAAAAAAAAAATTCCAACAGTAAATCTGATAATGAAATGTCATATATTGATTAGAGTGATTTTTTGAAAAATCATCAATCCTTTTTAAAATTAATTGCTTTTATTCAGGAGTTCATTTCATATTAAAGCTACCTTTTTAATGCTGTCAAGGTTTTAACCATAAGAGTTTGCAGATGCCTGTTACAAGGCATCTAAGTTGTTTGGCTGTTGAATTCTTTGGGAAAAAAAGCCAGATTGATATGTTGGATTCTTGTTCCTTCATTACTGCCTGTTTCATGTGGAGCTGATAGTTATAAACCTGTTATCTGATGTGGCATCCACTGACATCTCAGCTAATCACAAAGTTCAGATTCCAGCTAATACAGCTGAACCTTAAGGCACTTGTCTAATAAATGGAATTTGTTGTTATTTAGGACATTAAAACAAAAATATACTTGGACAATCATATACTTGGACAATCCCATGGTACCTGTCAGCCCATTTCTCCAACCTGTTGATGTCCCTCTGGATGGCACCAAAAGCCTCTGGTATATCAGCTACTCCTCCCAGTTTTGTGTCATCTGCAAACTTGCTGGGGTTTCAGAATCTGCCCCATGATCCAGGTCATCATTAATGAAGAAATTATACAAGAACAGACCCATTATTACCCACTGGAGCACATGCTACGTACTGGCCTCTGACCAGACTTTGTGCCACTGATGACCACAAAAGTTTGTTGGCTTTCAGTCCAAATTTCTTTGTATGTGCAAGCTTTAAGGAAGAGATTTAAGAAACATTTGGCTTTGTAAGAGTAATGAGAGAAATTTTCCCTAGATAAAGATACATGTCATGAGACATCAGAGAGGTGTTGGGAGAAGAGTATTTTCCTTCGAATAACTTTTTTATAGTCTGATGTTCCCATTGCTACATTAAGTCAATGTTAAAATATACAAATGCAGAAAAACTTCTGACACATTAAACAAAATCAATAGACATATCAGTTATTTACAGTCTTAAAGGGAAAAATTGTCTTTAAGCTGAGAAGCATCTATGGCACAAATACACAAATCAATATTGCTGTAGTCATGAGGGAGAGTCACTGTTTGCAGTGTGCTGAATATTTATGAGCTCTCCAGAATGAATGAATTCTGCCAACAGTGAATGAGTTCTACAAACAGTGGCCATGATCCATGAGTGATCCTGTGATTTGTTCTTGTAATCACTATGTTTGAACATTAAAGTATGTGGCTGGTGTAACTTCATAAGATTGACAAAATGGAGCAGCTGAGGATTCTTTTTTTCCAAAATGCTTTCTTCTTAAACTCCCCTTTCCCAAATGACTTTGTGCCCACTATTACTTGTGAGCCAACGTGACTTTTTTTTTTAATTACAGCATTCTTATATGATAATTTTTTTTTCACTTGGGACAAATGCCTCTTGATCTCAGGCACCTTCATATACAGTTATTCTGTAGTTTCATGTGACTTCAAAATTGATAAAAGAACTCACTAGGGATTTTGGCACTACTGGCTTCCTCCACCCTTTTGCTTCCCAAGCTAATGATGTTCTAAGAACCTCTGCTTTGGGCCTACCTCACTGAACTGGAGATGCATAGGTACTGACAACAAGAGATAGCTTTATGACATTAGAGAGGAAAACTGGTAAATTAGTGTTTTATAAGCAGAAAATAAGAAAAATGGAGTTGTTGAAATATAACATTTTATCCCTGTGTTACAAGTGAGAAAGAGTTGGCCTCACCTAAATTCCAGAATGCCATAGTTAAGCTTTTCCCTAATAGAAGCTTCTGCCACGACATCAGATCACCAGAATGAATGAGAAATGTACATAAACTTTAACGAAATCTAATGTGACATGTTTTTAAAAGCCTAATGTGATAATAGATAATCACAGAGCTGTGATTAGTAAACTCAGTTTGTCTGCACTATGAATCAATAAGACAATATAAAATATGTCCCCTTCCACCAATACTCCCCAGCCCCCAGACACATGCAAAATGGGAGATTAGGTGTTTTAAATGCAGCATTTTCCTTCTTGATTTCTGCCAGGTTTAATTTTTTTGTTTTAATTTTACTTTATTTTATCCACAGTTTCTTCCAGAGTACTTGCATTTGTGGTTGCCTTTTCCAGCCCTATCTCCCAGGAATTTTCAGTGACACAGAGAAGTTATCAACAATTTCCTGAGCAGTGAACAGAGAGAGGTTTCCCACACTCATCTACATTTTAAGTGTGTTAAAGATAAAAAAAAAAAAAAGAGAGAAAAAAGACGTTTCAGCATTTTCATTTTAGATTCTCTCACTTCTGTAAAAATAAGCTTTAAAAAGGTAGCGTTCTGATGAAAAACATTTTACTAGCTCTAATCCTTTTGTTTTGTCTCCTACCCTCCCCATGTTGCTCTCCCATTTATTTTAAGCTAAGCAGTGCTCCATTAGCACAATCTCACAACACTTTCAAAGACAGACCAAATAATTTAATTGTTAGATTATATGACTGAAGCCGATTCACCATGAGCAGAGGGATGATGATAGGTGGGGGAATCCTAGGAAATGTATCACTGTTTTTCTCCACTATCTGGGGAGGACTGGTCCCTTGTCACTGTTGGGAAACACACCATGAGGAACCAAAGAAATTCCCAGAATGTTCTGCAGACAAAAGGGATTATTGCTGGCAAGGTTCAATATGGTCAAAAGCATTTGGTGACTGTACAATAAACATACTGTGAGAATGTAAAATGTGATAGGTAGGAGAACAAAAGGTAAAGAACTGGAAAGATCACAATACACTGGGGGATGGGGAGACAACAAGCATGGGAAAACAGATAAGAAGCCTCTCTTTCTGCTTTCTGGATATCTGTGGATATTCTCTATTCTGGATGGCTATGGGTCAGTACTAGTTAACATCACAACAGCCAGAGGGTAGGAGAGAAGATCTGAGTTTGGCAACAAGCACTGGAAGCTCCTGTGTTCATACACAAGGAACAGGGGAGCTTATGGGGTCATCTGTGCATCTGAAGCCAGCTCCTGGAGTGCACCCAGCTGCATGCTCATCCCTGCATATCCTGCAAGTGGACTTCAGTGCCCATCAGTTAGAGGGGAGGAACAGGATCAGGTCATCCATGTTTGGATGTGTTTGCAGAGTGCCAGCTAAAGCCCAGTTTTCTGTCAGTGCTAGTGGGGATGGTTGGCTTTTGAAAGTCTTTTTTAAAAAAGTCTTTTTAAAGCTTTTAACATGCCTTTTGAAGGTGGGTAATAAGTGGTGTGGGCATGCACCAGTGGGGAACCTGCTGAGCCTTGCTGCAGGCTCCAGCTGGAGGCACTGAGCCACTGCAGCCTCACATCTGTCACACAGCTGGATTGAGCAGCCCCTAACAAGCATCAGTGAAGCCTTGTCTTGCTCTTGTTGCCAACAGTAGCCAACGGAGTTGTGGAAAATAGGATGCCAATCAAAGTGACTGCAACACCATGTATTCATCATACTGGTGATACAGCACAGTAGGATCTCTGCTTAAAAATTAAGAAATCCAGTAACTCAACACCTATCAGTGATCCGCTGGTGTCTGGTTTAACTTCGAACCCTCTCACCAGCACCCTTTAGCAACTGGGAAACCTTTTTTTTTGCTTCATTAAATTGGCCCTGAGAGCAGCATGAGGAAGGTTCAGAGAGCTCCTTTCGTTCCTCCAGCCATCTGCCCACTCTTGAATCCAGGCTCTAAAAATCCGTGCAGTTGTTGCATTTTGTTTCTATCATGGATTGTCACAGGCCCTAACATTTACTCTGAAAGTTCTGCAATGGGCTACACTAAATCAATTTTTGGTTTTATACACCTGCTGGATGTCCTCCTGCTTTCACAGAAGAGCTAAAAATTAAATAGGTAATCAAGTGTCTGTAAGACATATGTGCCAGACTAGTTTACAACTTTTATTTCACTCCTTTTTATGAAGCAAGTCTTTGAACTGACTCTTAGCTACTTTAATAACAGCAATGAGAAGCCTATTAAGCCATTAATGCCATCATTTAGCTAGAAAGTCAAAGTTTACCAGGCAAGAGGACATAGAATATTGAGTTGGAAGAGAGATTTCAAGTTTAGAAAGGTGAATTTTTCTATGCAGTCACTGTTTAGAAACATGCAGCTTAAAATTTAGACAAAAATAAGGTCAAAATTACACTTGTAGTATGGTTAATACCAGCCTGGATGAATAAAGAATTTCTAATTAATAGATGTGAAGAGCATCTTATCTGGTGCCTTGACACTTTCCAGGAAAGTTCAGAATTATTTTACAAATTACTTTATCTGCTATGCAGTAGATAAAAAAATATTTTCTTCCTACAGAAGCAATTTTCCCATCCAGCTCTTTGTAATACATTTTCTTCTATTAGGACGTGCTTTTTAGATTAGACATTACCAAGAAAGAAAAATAGGTAGTAATCATGCTACATAATAGAAAGCATTGACAGTTAGCTTCTGATGTATACTTGACAGGAACTTAAAAAATAACTTAATTTTACCTTTTATCACTTTTGAAGAGGCCAGTTTACTTTTGTTTGGTTGGGTTTTTTTTATATTAACAAAAAAAAAAAAAAAAAAAGAAAAAACCAAGAGCTAAGCTTGGTAGTCAGCATAAAATTGTGCTTTCATGATTAAACTTCCCTGGGACAACATCCAAAAAGGGAGTAAAACACACTACCCATGTGGCAGAGAGTTTATAAGCATGAAGGCTGCTGGTGAACTGAACAGTTCCCACTGTTCTCACCCTTCTCTCCTTGAGTTCTGTGTATTCTGGAAACATTGTAACCAGAAAGCTCTAGATTTTTTTTCTTCAGGATTTTTGGAGTTTCCTCCAGGCATTCAAATTCCACAGATAGTTTCTAAAAATCTTCTTGTTCAAACATCTCACTGAGCTTCTTCTTCTCTGTGTTTTTCAAAAAATACCTAAATCTGAGCTAAAGACCTGCACTTCTCAGGAAAGATCCATTGCCAAAAGGATTTACTCTAACATAACAAATTAAATCAGAAGGATTCCAAATATCAACTTGCAGCAAGTATAAGCTAAAACTGAGAAGGGGTAATTCTCCTGTTTGTTTAAGATCTAGATTACCCCCTTCCCCCATCCCAGGGGCAGATAAAAGGGGAATGAGGAAACTCAAAAGTTGTAAATTAAAACCAAAACAGGTTTACTAGAATATGAGAAGGGCAGGAAGACATGGAATTAGGAACAAGTATATACAAATATATATACAAACTGACCTCACTGGTGGCCAGGAGAGGTGTCTGAGGGCTCGTTGTGGCAGGGCTGACACAGGAGAGGGATCCATGGCTCTTCCCAACACCAATGGATGTGGATTCTGAAGAGCAAGTGGTGAGTTGGAGCTAATGGAGGGGAAGGGAGCAAAGAGCAAGGAGCATGAAAAAGAGGGGCCAAGCTTCCTGTTCTCCTCACTTACAGAGTATGGGCAAGAAATGGGAGGGGATGTGGACCCCTCGATGTTCTCCTCCTCTTGGATCCCTCAGGATCCTAAAGACCCTCTATTTGGGTCCTTGGATTGGTACCAGAAATTAGCATGGTGCACTCAAGTGGTCACAGCCAACAACAGCAAAACCCAACCCAAACCAAACCCTTCAATTTACACTGAATATGACAGAGAAACTGAATTTTAAATAATTCTATTGTTTTTTTGCTTTTTCTTCCCTAGTTTGTTTCTGCCCTTTTTCTTTCTCCAGAGCCTATTCCAATCAATAATAATCTTTCTACTGATTTCAGTAGACAATGCTTCAGTTCTTAAGAAAGTTATTGATGCATTTACATTTTCTGATCTGTAAATCAGCTGCTTAAAACTAATTTATTGCAGTCATGAAAATCCACCCATTTTCCAATTCTTGGCTTTTATAGATCAGCTAGAATTGTGGATTGAATACAGAAAAGCTGCTAAGGAATCAATTGGCTGAACAAGTAGAATGGAAAAAAACAATAGGAAAACTCAGTGATCCACCACATTAACATTAAATATCAATAAGAACAGAGGGGCAAAGTACACATTTTTCTCTGGATACATAGAACCCAAAATCATAAGGGAACTGGTTTAAACCCCTTAACTCTGAAAATAAACAAGTAGGGAACCTTTTACAGACTTTGACTATTTTTTTTTTTTTTTTTTGTATAAGAAAAAAGTTATAAATTAAAAGGCTTCAGTGTTTGAAATATTTTTTCTAAATACTATTAATATATTTGTGGATCTTCCTGACCTTACAGCTAGCTACACATCCACACTCATTACTTCCCATTTAGGGCCAGACAAGCTGTTATACATTCCTTAATTAGCAATAATGAGCTAATGGCAATAGCCATCTGCTCTGATTAAGTGAATCAGTTACAAGAAGCCATTTGTACTCGAGTTTGCTCAGTGGCTGTAGGTGTTGCATTGTAAAAGCCTTTCTGAGGGAGGTATTTAGAGCCCCCTCTGGTTGGGAACACAAGTTTTCAAGTGAAAAGTTATGTGCTCTCACATTTAGAGGTTGGGATTAAGATTAAAGGAGCTGCTCAGTTTGTCTTTTCATAATTATTTAAGAACCAAAACTCTGTAGTTTCTTAAAAGTCTTTGAAATCCCTTACTTAAATCAGTTATGTCAATAGATTTAAGAGCCCATGAACAACTTTTTCCATAGCAGTAAGGAAGGCAATACAGGTTAGAAAGTCTTTTTAAGGCTTTTAACGTGCCTTTTGTAGATGGGTAATAACATTAAAAAATCTTTTAATCTCTTTTTATTCACTTTGAGTGCTAGAATTTACACTTGGATTAATTCCCTTTCAGTTATTTCTGTATGCTTCATTTCATTGTGTGAAGATTACCATTTTTTGAACATTTTTATATAAAAATAATAAATTGTATAAGATTTATTTTTACTAGGTAAAACATACCTGCCAGTAAAATTACATAGGAAATAGATGCAAAATCTAAAAGGCTTCATTTTAGTCCTGTCTCTATTAGTGATCAACAAAATGTTGCATGAGTTGCTTTCTGTGCCTTAGTTTTCATTCTCTGGTAAAGCAGAGTAACATTTAATTCCTCTATCAAGCCCTTTGCTATTTATAGAAGATAATAACAAGAAACTACGAGGAAAATGTCTTAGTTGTATTTTTTTTTCTGTGCAGGCTTTGTATTTCTTCTGTATCCAGAATGCTGGAAAACACTGAAAGATGACGAGATGCCTGGAAAACCAAGGCAATAAGTGAATTACTCATGGATATGCTTATTTTGGTGAAATGGTGGAAAATAACCTTAATCCAAACCCATAATTTTTGGTAAATCTTACATCACCAGTAACAGTTTGGAGCTTTGTGAGGCTGTAACATTTTACATGGCAGATACTATGACCTAGAAATATATTTCTACAAAAACTATCTCATGGCAAAATCTATAATGAGTATAGAGAAGAATGCAAATTTAACTTTTTTATTTATTTTATTTTTGACACAGCATGTTCAACAGGAAAAATAAGAAGTGACACTAAACTGATTCTTATTACATTATTCAAAATGTGCTTAACTGGACATCAGGTTCTGTAGTCTGGGTTGCTGTTACATTATATAAATTATTAATCCATGTTTATTGAATATGGGCATTTAAGAATCTAAATTACTGATGTAAAATGCATATGCAACAATACCCAAACAGCAGACTTATTGCCTGCTTATAAGAGAAATGAAGTTTGTAGATTTCTTTCACTAGAATTGTAACAAGCAGTGTTCTGCTTCAGGGCAATTAATGCCAAGTCAGACCTCAACATGGAGGAAGTTCTTGTCTTAGTTCATCTCCTGTAAAACAAGAAATTAGAAACCTTCCTTGTTAGTATGCTGGGTTATTTTTCATACTTGGTTATGTTGTAAATAATATGAGATACCCTTTATTTCTGATGTTCACAGTGCAGCCAGTTTGAGTTGGATTCAGTAGGTGCTGCCACAGAAAAAAAATACATCTTCCTGGGTTTTTGGGTTTAGAGCCATTGTTTCTTGTCCTGTCACTACAGGTCCAGGTACAAACAATCTTTATCTTTCTTAAAGCCCCCTTCATAAACTGAAAGGCTGCAGAAAGGTCTCCCTGGAGCCTTCTCTTCTGCAAACTAAGGAACCTCAACACTCTCAGCCTTTCTGCACAGGGAAGGTGTTCCTGACCTCTGGTAATTTTTGTGGTCCTCTTCTGGACATCCTCTACCAGGTCTCTGTCTTCCTTTAATTAATGTTCATAATAGAAGTTTTATTTGCAGATTTAAAGGTAGAACATACAAAAATTAATTTCATAAAAATATATTTCCTTTCTTAATCATAGACAACCTAAAATGAAAACAAAATGCCTCTCTTTTCCAACTCCAAAACCACTGGAAATTTGGAGAATCCTGCTTAAAAAAAAAATGACCATGTAAAACTGTAATGAAGTGTTGATTTCTCATTCTGAGTTTTACTGGTTTTGAGTCCTACTGTTTTGAAATTACTTTCAAAATAAAATTACTCATTTACTTTGCAGTACCAACTACTTTAATGGAGTAAAATATATAATGTGGCAATGTGTGCAGTTAATGTTATTAGCAAGCCAGTGGAAGATGATAGGCTTAATACTGGCTTCTTGTCTGAGGAATATTTGTTATTGAAAAATATCCAATGCAAATTACTGCAACATCAATTAAGGCAGATGTCTGGCTGAGCTCTTAAGAAACTCTATAAAAATTCTGATAAATGGCTAATTGTATAATGAAGCAAACATTAGATGTTATTTCAGGTCACGAATAAAAGGTACTTGATAAAATTTCTTGCCAAAGTTTAATTTTAAGGTGCTCTTGAGATGATTAATACCTGGAAGAATGTTCAGTGTTTTAGATGGCCCTTAAAAATAACATTGGTGTATGGAAACTGGCTAGAATTCTGTATCTTCCATCTAATAAGAACAAGTGAGTTCATCTTTCCAGTTCTAATGTTATATTTTTTCTCAGCTGATTTCTGGAAAATGCTCATTTCTGAAGAGTTTGCACTTGTCCTAGATGAGACATTTTTCTGTAGAAAAGCAGCTATAAAAAGCAGGTCATACGTTATAAATAACTCCAAACAGAAAGGTACAATAAAAACTTCTGTTTTCATGACCATATAAGCCAGCTTCTCTCCTATTGCCATAAAAAAGACTGTGTACAAGGGCAGAGAGTTATCCATTTACCTTATTAAAAGAGATGTGTTTTGGACAGAATTCAGAATTAGGGACCCTTAAAAAAAAAAAAAATCCTGGATTTTCACTGTTAGAAATTGACATTAAAGCACTAACATGTTGTCTTGTTGATAAATACTGATTTTTAAAAATAATTATCACTGAATCTATTAAATGAACCAGAAGATGAAGATTGAATTGTATTTCTCTGACAGCAATTAGGCTGGTGATAGCTGATTTTTGTATCCTTATTGAACGTTAAGCCAGTGGAAGCATTTTTCAGCCTGAAATTTGTGTAGATTAGGTCAGGATTTGACCCTAGAAGATTTACTATACAAAGACAGGAAGGAATTTGTTTATCAGATGATATTTTATTAGGCTCAGCAGCAGCTCTGTCTCTGCAGATCACTTAAATTTCCAAAGGTCATATATTTCAGAGATGACATATTCCAAGCAACAAATCAGCTAATTTCAGTTTCATGTAAAATCTTCAGCAAGTTACAAAGTTACAGAATCTTTAGATAAGGGAAAATAATTTGAAATACTAAAAAGAAAGATTTCTTAAGGAAAATGCCTGTAGAAATGGGTCAGTATAACAAGGTGGCCTTCATTTCAGGAAACATCAGTCCTCCAGGGCAATGTCAAAACCCTGTATCTTCAACTCATTGTAGAAAGCAGCAAAGCAAAAGAGAGGTAACAGGTTTGGGGTTTTTTTCCCCAATTATTATGTCTTCAAAAGAGTAAAAGAGTTCCCTAATGGTTTATCATTAAGAACATGCCAATTGCTAAATAATTCTTATCTTAATACATTTTCTGAAATTCAGACAGAAATAACACTCCCTTGTGGAAATGAAGGAAGCAAATCTGAAATAAAGTAAATGATGAAATAATTTAATAAAAATAAGTTTCTGATTCCAGATGCTACAAGGCAAATGATAACCTCGGAAAAGGTTTGGCTAGATTAATTAAAATAAACATCTTTAATATCTATTGAATAGTATTCTGCTGACTTTGCTCTAGAATTCTCTTGGCAAACAACACGAGTAATTAAGGCTAAAGCCAAAGATCACTTCCTCCTTGATTTGACATCATTTTAGGCACTCATGTACTGAATGTTCAATATAAAGTAGAAGCAGGAGTTAAGTCAGTAGGGTGTGCTTACTACAGGTTTAACATGGGTTTAGGCAGAATGTTAACATCTGTGTTTAAAACTGAGATCCAGAGCCTTCCAGCTTCAACTGTAACAATATCTTCTGTATGCCTAAATAAATTTGGTATATGCTACATATCACATTATTATATTCAGGTTTCTATACATGTTATCCCTGAGATACATTCCTTCCCAAATCAGACATCAGGAAGATTTGTGCCCATTGTCTGTTTGTATCCCTAAGTTCAAGGGATGTCCAACAAAAAATCATCACTCCTTTTGCTGAAAACCTAGCCTGTGATAGTTTACATTTTAAAAAAATTTCTCTCTCTGAGTCCTTGATATCTGCATTCTTTGAAACCCATGTACACCTTATAAGAATAACTTATAAGTTATGGGAATAACTTATAAGAATAACAGAATAACTTAATCACCAAACTAGCAAGTGATCCATGTAGAAAGAAACCGTACAGACCCCCTGTACCACCAAGACTGAGAAGAGGATGGAAAAGGGAACCAGGGAATGGTTCAGTGATTACTGTTAGGCCAATGGAATCTTCTGGGTTTAACCCCCTAGGATTACTTTTTAATCTGACTGCCTACAATTCAGAGGGTCTGGAAATCAATGGAAGGCTTCAAATACACACAGAAGAAGAATATCAGAGGGCTACATAAATTATAAAAGTGATTTGCATTTGATGGAAATTTAAATTTCCCAAGTGTTCCTGAGAAAAGTGTTGTGTTGATGTGACAATATTATTGTCTGCAGAAATAGTGCCACTGAGATGCTGTAAGCCTTTAAAACAAAGACCTTGAATCTTTGGAGCAAAATGTGAATTTCAGCAGTGGAAGATATTTTTTTTCCAAAAATCTGAGAAAAAAAAATTTATTGTGAATATATGATGTTTATTTTAATTGGGAAGAAAATTATTTCTTAAGAAACTTGTTTTTTATTTTTATTTTTATATAGAAAGACATTTAGTCAATTCATTTCCTGAACTGAGTTTAGTGTTAGTGAAGTAAACATTGTCAGGATACTAAACACAGCAAGTGAAATGAAGCAGCTGATATGATTAATGGGATTTACATTTTTGTCCCAAATCAAATCAAAATAAAAATAAATCCCAAAGTAAACCCAGAGAAATTAAGATAAACCAGTTTCATTCAAGTTTCATATAAAACTTCTTAAGCAAGATCACATTGGCATGATAGTATGTGAGATCTAGAGTAGAATATTAGATTTTTTATGTCGCTAAATAACAAGAAATTTAAAATATTGCAGGACTGGATTGCCTGTATCTGACATTGTAGTGGTCTGATAGTGGAGTGCTCATGATGCTTTAGACATGACATGTTCTCTGTGATTTCTTTATACTCTGATTAGATATTTGAGTCCAATTATTACGTATGATAACCAACATCCTTTAGGGTTCAGTAAATGTTACAGGCTGCAGAAATAAGTACTTGCTTGTTTTCATGGCAAAAAATAGTCATGATAGTCAGAGATTATCAATAGTCAGCTAAAGTAGTAACACTTGAGTTTTTAATTCTAAGAAAATACTTCAAGAAGGTTGAAGAAGTCTAAAGCATGACTTGGAGTGCAGAAGAACAAAAAGAGAATAAAAGAGATTATTACTTAAAGTTTTCAGTTTGCACTGCAAGAATCCTCATTAGCAGGTAGAATCTAAGTCTTACCTCTGTGACAGACACAGTCCCATAGAATCATGGAATATCTAAAGTACTGTGTCAGAGTCATACATTTATAACTACCTTTACAGATTCCATGGCTAAGATGAGGAATACATCCTGCAGAATCTGAAGATTCAGTGTGTTATTAATTTAAATATACCAAAAGGCAAAAGAAGACTGACACTGAAACTTCCCTTCTGTGCCAGGAAAGATTTGCTTTTGCAGGATGTGAGTAGAATTGAAATATTGATTTGAAGAAGGGTACCCATTTTCATTAAATGAAGAGAGGCAGAAATATTTACAAGGATGTTGGAAGCTTGCTTCACATTTGGTGGTTGAGACAATAAATAAAGCAATAAAATGTCGCTAATTGAATGTTTTGTTACAGGAAAAAACATACTGATAAACAAGCACCTGTTCCTATACATTGAAGATACTGACAGGCATGACTAGCTTTTTCTTGAGAAAACTACATGGACTTCAGTGATCTAACTACTCACAGGTATATATGATGACAAGAGTTTTCTGATACTTATTTGAATACTTTCAGAAAGTACTTAGAAAATCCAAAGAAATTAAGCATTCAATGTGCTTGCCAGGTACATGACTCTCAGCTTTCCTGACAGGCTAAAGGAACACCAAAACCATAGAAAAGACAATTTCCCTGAACATGTTTGTTCATAAATTTGTTCATATATTTTCTTGTTAGAAAATATTTTACCTAATTTGCCAAAAAATTAATGTAGTTTGGAACATATATTTTCTTATAATCGTGTTCAGTAGAGAGTCTTTTTAGGTCTTTTCAAAACCTTAACCTTTTTATTTTTACAGGAATTTCAAATATCTCATTAGTTACTAAGCTCAAACCACCTACATTCTCTGTTGGATTTTTTTATTTTTGGAAATTAAAAAAAAAAAATTATATATTTATCTTTCCAGAAAAGAAGAAAAAAGAAAAAAAAAGGAAAAAGAAGGAAAAATATTGAAGGGGAGTGACTTACTTCTTTGTCCTGTCTTGTTAGTGTTCTCATTATTGTCATCCAGTAGATAACTGGAATGAAAATTATAATTTTTATGACCCATATCTTTTCTAAGAACATAGTTCTGCTATGCAGTAGTGACACATTTAAAGCAATTCACAACATAAAAAAGCTATCAGTTTTCCTCAGATGTCTTAAGGTCCACTTGATACTTCGTTACAGCAGAAAGCAGATTATCAATTATATTGATTTATCTGTTAACTTGATACAATGCCAAGGGAGCTTAGAACCTAACAGATTGTTACCTTATCTTAAAGGTGTTATAAAACTGATGAAACACTGACAATTATGAAATCATAAATATCAAGGTGAAAATTACTTTCTTTATTATATGAATATGTAAAATGTGCAAGTTCTTTGTACTGTAAAGAAATAGCCTACTAAGGCAATTTTGGCCACATTGTTTCCTAGTGGGAGAAATCTCACTTGCTTTACCTCCATTTAAATGTTCTTTTAAATTAGCATCAAATGAAAAAAGAATTGTACATAAATTCTGATGGCATTTTTCTTGTACAATCATATATTTAAAAAGAAAATATCAAGCCTTATTGGACAGTAAAACTAACTCTCAATTTCCACAGATTTTTCCAAAGAAATTTCTATAACTCATATCATTTTTCCTCAAGGTGTAATAGCAATGAATGTGTTAAAAACATAAAAACATTTTAGTCTCTCAAAATATGACAGAATTTGTTAATACCCCTTAGCAAAGTCATAAGGAAATAAATTAACTTGTTTTATAGTTAATTCAGTACAAAGCGCACTTTGTAAGTAAAGCATTGTAATTTTTTTTTGTTCTGAAAAAAGAACTTACAACATATCTATAGATTTATTTTCCTGAGATTTAATATTTAACCATGCTCATATGCTGAAACATGGAAGTAGTTAATTTCATAGTTCTACCTGAGAAATATCCTTTACTTTTGTTAGATCAATCTAACTATTGAGTGGTATCAGCAGTAATATTATTATTTCATGAAAAATGAGTATTGAATGATCCATAAACCTATGAGTTCACTTTCTCTTTTGAGACATCAGGCACATTTATGGTAGATTCTATGTTGAAAAAATGACTATTTCATACAATCTGTAAGATGTTTATAGCTAATGTTAGGCAGGTTTTTCACAGAATTACAGAATCATAATTCTGAACCTTATCATCTTTTCTCTAAAAAGTTCTAGACTAGATTTTATTTAAAACTGTATTATGTCAATGTTGAAATTATGTCTGTCACTTCAGAAAAGGTGATCTTGCTGTTTGCTAGAAAGGAATCTTTACTGTCAAACACAATGTTACCAATCTTGTGTATATTTATATTTATTTCTTGAATCAGACTCATTTAAGCTACTTCCTTACGATATTCTATTAATAAATCTTCATTTTCCCTTGTGAATTGTAGGAATATAAAGATGAAGTAAAAATGCACTTATCCTGTGTCCTCTGAAGTCCTAAGGCAGCTTTCTGTAAGAATTATGAATAATTTTAATAATTCTTTTACCACTGAAATGGTTCTGTGATTCTACAGTTATGTTTTCTGTTCAACAAAAAAGCTTTAGAGTATTAAATAATCATTTGCTTGTGAAGTTAGGACAGTGAAAGTGTCATCCTGCTTTCATCTCAAAAGTTCTTTTTTAATTTTGACCTAAGACCATTTACATTCTCTCTTTCTCTCTCTCTTTTTTTTTTTTTTCCTCTCTTCTGTTTTTTCAAGGGGTAGGATATCTTTTGGTATATGAATCAGAATTTTAAAGAACTATTATATTTCTGACATTAACAACCACAGCAAAAGCAAAAATACTTTAAAAACCTGAGAAATCTGTGTGCTGTGCAAAATAAGCTACAAATTTATTCTGTTTTTCTATCAGATTCATATATAGACACCACTAAGAAGGAAAGAGCATTCAAGAAGAACATTTCTGCTGAATTGTAATGAATGCTTAAAAATATGTATATTTTTTAAACTAAAAAAGCTGTGAGACTAAATGTATTTTTATTCATGGGAGTATATAAAGGTTAGACTGAATGATGAATTCATTAAATACACAGTTGTATTTCTTACAGAAAATAAAGCAGAACTCAGAAGTTTAATACTATATTTCAAGTTGAATCTTTTGCTTTCCTTGCTTGTTTATGGGCTTTTTCACAAATCCCTTCTCCTCTGCACAAAGAAAGCTCCCAGTGCAGTTAATTAAAAGAATTCAAATTCCAGCAAACCAAAAAAAAACCCCCCAAAACAAAAAAACCCCCCAAAAAATCCCAAACCCAAGCCAGCCTGTAACCTAAAAAGGGAGTAGAATAAATGAATCTATTCCTCTGAATTTCTCCTCCCCCCTCCCCTTTTATTTTTTTCATAATTTACAGGTTAGGGATGCATGAACAAGTGCTGGATGGTTTGTACATATAAAATAAGCACCAATAGTATACAGAGAAGTGTGCAAACAGAGCTTTCATCAGGTTGATGGAAGACTTTATGTTTTTTTGAGAGGAGACCTATCTACCTAATCTCCCCTTTCATATAGTGAGTAATTAATTTGATGGTAATAACTAAATTGAGCATCAGTTTACAAATCCTGATACTGAATATTCTTTTTCTAAAACTTCCCTTTCTAAATGCTGCCATTCATTCAGACTAATAATGTGAATTGGAATAGGATCTTACTATTTCTTGTGCATGCAGCTACCACATTTTGGCAGATAATAAAATAAATTTTAAAAAAAACCCAAAACAAAACCAAAATCAAATTTATGACATAATATGCCACAGGTTTTCTTGGAGCAATATGACTGAATAATCACAGTCCTTCCAACATTACTTTTGTAAGATGCAACAAAATGAAATTATGATAAATTTTGACCTTTTTTTGTTTCCTGAAATTCTGTTTTGCAAGAGTTGAGGTGTTTCACTGATACAATCTGGAAATCCAACCACAGACTTTATGAAGCACAATTTAATCTATTAACATGCAGAGTATGTACTCCCTGTATAGTCATTTATTCTATAAGCAGAATCTTAATTATTGTCTTTTTGCTGATGACATCCAAATATAATAGGTATATCAAACAGTTCATGATGACTTAGATAAATCTGTCTCTAGTCTGGAAGGATACTTATTAGACATTAAGAGTGTCTGCTAACATTTGGTACTTAAAAGAGAATTGATTTTATTTGACCCATTGCCTGCTAAATAGCTGTTCCTCATTTATGGTACGGTTTGTTGGGAATATAAAATTGCCTCCTCACTGAGTAATTTTGGTGTTATGTTTGACCCTGAAACTTGTTCTAAGGGCCACATTGTTAAGTCTTCATATTTACACGTCAGGAATTCAGCAAGGTTAAGGACGTTGCTGTTTCAGCAGGATCTACAGCTCTTGATTTATGTCCTACCACATCAAGGTTGGAGTACTATAATTCATTGTTTGCAAACTTTTCCTAGCTGTTTGTTGTACACATTTCAGCTGTATGGAATTCAACACCTAAGCATTTGCTAGAAATAAGCTATGAGAGGATATCTGAGGAGTACTTTGGCTGGCTGTCAAAATGATTCTGAGCTCCGTGTTTAGAAATTATGTCACTGAGAAATGAGCTTGTTTGGAAAGCAGAGGTCGTTCACAGAATCACAAAATTACAGAATGTTAGAGGTTGAAAGGGACCTCCAAAGATCATTGAGTCCAACCCCCCTGCCAGAGCAGGATCACCCAGTGTAGGTCACACAGGAATGAATCCAGGCAGGATTTGAATGTCTCCAGGGAAGAAGATTCCACAACCTCCCTGGGCAGCCTGTGCCAGTGCTCTGTCACCCTCACAGTGAAAAAGCTTTTCCTGATGTTTACACAGAACCTCCTATGCTCCAACTTGCACCCATTGCCACTTCTCCTGTCATTGGACATCACTGAGAAGAGCCTGGGTCCATCCCCCTGGTGCTCACCCTTTAGATATTTATAAATATTAATGAGGTCTCCCCTCAAGCGAAGAGCCCCAGCTCCCTCAGCTTTTCCTCATAAGGGAGATGTTCCTCTCCTTTAATAATTTTGGCCCTTTGCTGGACTCTTTAAAGCAGACCCTGATCCTTCTTGAGCTGAGGGGCCCAGAACTGGGCACAATATTCCAGATGTAACCTCACCAGGGCAGAGCAGGGGGGTTGGTGCCATTTGAATACCTAAAGCAGATTACAGAGGCTTCAGTAATGTTTAATTGAGTGAATTTGTGTGAATTTTCAATGTTCTCCTTACAAATTACCCAGAATTCCCTTTTCCCCCCTAATAATAATACTTAATAATAACTAATACTTAGTTATTTCAGAGATCTGCTTACTTAATAGTTTATTTAATTTCTTCAGAAATCCCCGCTAGGAATTGCTAAACTGCTTGAACTTGGATAGGCATTTATTTAATGACTTAGAGCTAAGTATTCTACCTGAATCTCTCTTTGTTTTTCTGAAACTCTCTGGTTTCAGCAAATGAGCAGTGGAGTTGAGGAATGATCAGCTGATATTTAGCCTTGAAATTAAAGAGAGATAAAGATAGATAGTAAGCCTCAGTTTCATTATTGATCCCTAAATGTTGTTAGATTACACAGTGATACACTTACTAACAGGCAAACCTTACTGCTCAGAATGCTTTCCAATTTTCTATTTATTTTCTAATAAACTGAATCAATATACTCCTGTCATTTTTCCCACTGGGCCTATTTATGTTAAATTTTTCTAAAAATGTGTCCTGCTGTCAGCCCTGATCACTGCTGGGCACATGGCAGAAAGTAATTTGGTAGTAGTTTGATAAAATATGGGGTTAATTTCACATTCTGTGTGCATCAGGCCCCTACCATTTGTCTACACATTTCTTTGATGTTGTACAACCAAAAGCAAGGGCCATATTTCCCCCATGAAGACCAGAAACATGACCAGTTGGAACAATCTGGAGGTACTTTAGCAATGTTTCATTTGTATGACATTTTGCTCTTCATGTTGAACAAAACCTTTGAAACAGTGAGGAGAAACAACTAATTTGAAACCTTGTTTATCTAAAGAAAATTCGACCTAAATTACATCCTTCAAATGTTTTTCCTCTACTAAAATTAATTCTTAAGGGCTATTGGAAATAATGAGACTAATTAAAACCTGTGCCCTTGCTCATTGAGTTTAGCTAGTCACAGAAACAAAAGAACTAACAATAGCAACATAAATATTAACTAATGTGTAACTGATTTTTTTAAAAAATATTTTCTACTGTCATTGAAGAATAAGAGACCTCTTCATTTACATGCATTTTACTTCAGTCTATGATTCAATAAACTGTACTTATGTAGAAAAGGTGGAACAAGTATATTTGTAAGTGATGCATTTGCTTACTTTGGTATCTTTTGTGTTCTTTTGAATTACATATGAATTACGTATCCACTTAATAAATAAATAGAGTAAAGACAGTTTTTTATTTCTTTCCTGGGTTGCGCTGTAATTGTATGTGATTTTCTTAACAGATACTGCATGACTGAAATGGAAAACAATCAAGCTTTAAGTGTTTGGAATATCATATGTAAGGTTCCAATGAGTCAATACACAAGCTATATTTGTTAAGAAAATTATTCCACTTAGCAATGACATAAAGTTTAAATGAGGGCTGTACTCCTTTTATTTTCAGAAAGTCTGGTAGCATACTAAAAAAAATTAAGATTTTTTCTCCCACCCTTTTTCATTTCACAGGACAGAGCACTAGCATGTCTATAAATGAATACAATCTTTTTCTGCAGAACTTAAAGAAACAATAATAATATTATTCAGCAATGCCAGGAGCAACTCCATGGGTGTACTGTTAAATAGTAGAGACATGTTGATCTTAACATTACACAGAAGATTAATTTTATTGACATTCTGTTCCATGCTGTGTATAATGTTCTTGAGAACCCAGAATTAGACGCACTCTACAGAGGTGTTATTAAAATAAAGGTGGATGTGACATATCTATATTAACATAATATTGAAAACTTCTATAATAAAGGCAAGGTATTGCTGAAGCTAATTTATGAGAAATGAGGCAAAATTATTATTTAGATTTCCCACATCTTTCTATTATAATGCCTTGTAAATAAAATTAAGACATCCTAGAACTCAGGTATGGCCATTGAATTCAGTTCCTTCTGTACAGAATGGAAAACAAAAGCCTCAAATTTTACTTTATCAAACCAGAAGAAACTTCCAAATGCAATAACTGGATGCCAATAAATGCATGAAAGTTCCTAACTCCCCATCATTTTTAGAAAAGCTATGGTCAATCTGAAGGTTTTTTTTTTTTCCAAACATAGAGAAGTTAAGTATAGAATATGGATATTGTAAAAAAACCTACTAAATACATCAGAAGAATATTTATGCCCTCTATGTAATTTTCTGTAATTGAATGCAAACATAGTGGAAAATCAGTACTTTAGCACCTATAGCTCGGCCACTGGAACTCTTAAGACAAAACAGCCTCAAGAGATGCAGACACTCAGGTGTATCTGACACCCCCCATCAAAAGAAAAAAGTCTCAGTGAAAACCAGCCAAATATTCATGGTGTCTTCTTCATCTTCCAGTAAACATGTGGCACATTTTCATAGAATCATAGAATCATAGAATCATAGAATCATAGAATCATAGAATCATAGAATCATAGAATCATAGAATCCTAGGGGTTGGAAGGGACCTCGAAAGATCATCTAGTCCAACCCCCCCTGCCAGAGCAGGGCCACCTAGAGTACATCGCATAGGAACGTGTCCAGGTGGGTTTTGAATGTCTCCAGTGAAGGAGACTCCACAACCCCCCTGGGCAGCCTGTTCCAGGGCTCCGTCACCCTTACAGTAAAAAAATTTTTCCGGATATTCAACTTGAACCTCCTATGCTCCAATTTACATCCATTACCCCTTGTCCTATCACTGGTCACCACTGAGAAAAGCCTAACTCCATCTCCCTGACACTCACCCCTTACATATTTGAAAACATTGATGAGGTCACCCCTCAGACTCCTTTTCTCCAAACTAAAGAGACCCAGCTCCCTCAGCCTTTCCTCATAAGGGAGATGTTCCATTCCCTTAATCATCTTAGTAGCTCTGCGCTGGACTCTTTCAAGCACTTCCCTGTCCTTCTTGAACTGAGGGGCCCAGAACTGGACACAATACTCCAGGTGCGGCCTCACCAATGCAGAATAGAGGGGGAGGAGAACCTCTCTCGACCTACTAACCACACCCTTTCTAATGCACCCCAGGATGCCATTGGCCTTCTTGGCCACAAGGGCACATTGCTGGCTCATGGTCATCCTCTTGTCTACCAGGACCCCCAGGTCTCTTTCACTTACACTGCTCTCCAGCAGGTCAGCCCCCAACCTATACTGGGACATTGTGTTGTTCTTCCCCAAATGCAAAACTCTACACTTCCCCTTGTTGAATTTCATCTTGTTCCTCTCTGCCCAACTCTCCAGCCTGTCTAAGTCTCTCTGAATGGCAGCACAGCCTTCTGGTGTGTCAGCCACTCCTCCCAGCTTAGTGTCATCAGCAAACTTGCTGAGGGTACATTCTATACCCTCATCCAAGTTGTTGATGAAGATATTGAACAACACCGGTCCCAGTACCGACCCCTGAGGGACTCCACTAGTCACACACCTCCAACCAGATTCTGCCCCATTGACTACAGCTCTCTGACTCCTTCCTTTCAACCAGTTCCTGATCCACCTCACTACCTGATCACCAAACCCATACTTGATCAACTTATCTACAAGGATGCTGTGAGAGACGGTGTCAAATGCTTTACTGAAATCAAGATAAACCACATCTACCGCTCTTCCATCATCTATCCACCTAGTAATTTCCTCATAGAAGGCTATGAGGTTAGTCAAACATGATTTACCCTTGATAAAACCATGCTGACTGCTCTTGATGACCCCCATGTCCTTGATATGCCTGGAGATAGTGACAAGAACAAGTTGTTCCATCACCTTTCCAGGGATAGAGATGAGGCTGACCGGTCTATAGTTACCCGGGTCCTCCTTCTCGCCCTTCTTGTAGACTGGAGTGACATTTGCTATCCTCCAGTCCTCAGGCACCTCTCCTGTTACCCATGACTTACTGAAGATGATGGAGAGTGGCCTAGCAATGACCTCCGCCAGCTCCCTCAGCACCCTTGGATGCATTCCATCTGGACCCATCGACTTATGGATGTCCAGATTACTCAGCTGATCCCTAACCCAATCCTCATCTACTATATCAAACTCCTCATCTATCTTGACTACTTCTGGGGCTAAATGAATCTGGGGCTCATGCGGAAACCCTGCAGGAGTAAAGACAGAGGCAAAGAAGGCGTTCAGCACCTCTGCCTTCTTTATATTCTCTGTCACCAGGGCTCCCAGCTCATTCCTTAGTGGGCCAATATTGCCTCTAGTGTTAGTTTTGCTGGCTATGTATTTGAAAAAGCCCTTTCTATTATCCTTAACCTGACTTGCAAGGTTAAGTTCCAAGGAGGCCTTAGCTTTCCTAATTGCCTCCCTACATCCTCTGACAACAGTCCTATATTTCTCCCAAGTGACCAGCCCCCCCTTCCATGATCTGTAGATTTTCCTTTTCCACTTAAGTTTTCCCAACAGTTCCTTTTTTAACCATGCTGGTCTCCTAGCTCCCTTACTAGATTTCCTAACCATAGGGACGCTCTGATCCTGTGCTTGCAAATAGTGGTCCTTGAATATTGACCAGCTATCTTGAGCCCCTTTATCTTCCAACACCCTGTCCCATGGGATTTCTCTTAACATTTTCACTAGAAAGAATTGGCAATAAACTGTACTGTTTGTTGAAAGTGACCCCACAAAACTGATCAGACGTATTTTCATTTCCCAAATCAGCACTGTAAACAGCATAAACTTCACATAAATTAATGAATATATAAGGACCCTCAGTTGTCCTCACGTAACACACTGAATTCAATGAGTGAGGTTAGATTTTCTGATGCTAATTTTTGGTTGGTTAATTTATTTAAGAAGTAAATAATTTCTCAAACTAAGTGAACATGGAAACTCATCTTGGAAATTTAAGGGAACACTGAATTTTATTAATCACTATTTTATATTAATTTATTACTGTTATTATTAGCTACAGCAGCTACTACCAGGGCAAGAATGGACAGCAAACACAGGAACAAAATGCTGTTAAATACTGACCCAAAAGAAAATCTGATCGTGTCTTAATTTAGACACCCACCAGGAGAAAAAAAAATCTTTTAAACTCTTTTAAGCTAAGCTTTGGAATTACTGCTTATTCTTGTCTCCATCTCCTGTGAAGTCTATGGGAGCCCAGCAGGCATTACTTTCAGACAGGAATTAACAGGACACATCAGGCTTTATTAAAAATTATTTGTTTTTTCTATAAAAAAATTGAAATGGAAATATATTCAGTTGGTATGGCTAAGGAGAGATGAAGCTCATTCAAAATGCATACTGTTTTATATCACCATTATTCCAGTACAGGAAGATCAGAATATTATTGGGGAAAGAATCATCTTGGAACACAACTTCAATTTAAATATTAACAAGACTTAAATTTGTACGTCACTTCTGGAAAAAGCAGAGCTTGTAAACACAGAGATGCTATTGAAAATTTACACCCGAATTAATTTCCTCCTTGATATCTCTCATGAATCACCATGTTTTTTTAGTCAGCAGAATACAAAGGAATGCTGAAAAAATTCTTACAATCTCACAAGATTTTGTCACCTGTTATTCAACTTTATGTACCCTAACTATTGTAATTTTCTCCGATTTCTTCAAAATTTGATCTTAAAAACATTACTTCTTAATTCAGCATCATATATTAGGCTGAGAAAAGTAGTATTGGTTTTATTGCTATTTTTAAGGTGCATCAGAGATGACCAAGGAAAAATACATTATTTTTCATACACGTTTAAAGGAAATGAGAAATGGATATATTCAGACATTTTTGGAGTCGGGAGAGCTATTCAGGAACCATCCTTGGGGGAAGGTCTCCATCCTTCCAGAAACAGCACTTCATCAACTCAGAATATATCTCAATGCCATAAATTAAGGAAAACTGAGCTCCCTAGGAAGGTGGGGAGGGAGCATGGTATGGCATGATCTCCCTAGGAAGAAGCACTAAATAGTTCAGGACTCTTCTGCAAGTGAAAAGATTACATACGGAAGGTCTACAAGCTAACAAGTGTCACAGAAAGGATAAATAGAAAGCAATTCTTCACTCTTTCTGCTAAAACAAATATTGAGGCACCAGAAATGGTGCCAGAAAATCTATGAATATACAAAAAGAGAAGGTTCTTCAGTTTGACATTGTGATTAAGCTGCATAATTATTTTTCTCCCAGAGTTTTATAGATAGGAAGAATTTATATAAGGGTGTCTAATGAAGTAAATGAAAAGTAAACCTTCTGAAGAGATGTAAAATACATCTCTTCCAACTTCTCTTCCAACTCTTCTCTTGTTCAGGATATCACTGTAAATTAGGAGAGTACAAAGTTTCTCTATGTTTTCCCTAAGCATATGCAGTTACTGAAGCTTCTAGGTATTGGCCACTGTTTATAAACATGTATCAAGCTGTTTTTATGGCTGTCCTTGAGTTCTTACTGAGATTTCCATCTCATTTTTTCCTCCTCTTGAGTGCTGGGCCCTAAATATATCATGGTTTCCATTTGTAAGTCCCTCTCAGCAGCTAATTCCCCAAGGTTTTTGAGAATTTAAGTGTAAATAGCATCTTCTATTACCTTCTCACAAATATTTTGGAGTATACAGTATTATCAATTGAACAATTGTGTCTTCTCTTATTACCATGCCCTTTTTTCCACATACTAGCAGAGTCAGAAGGTTTAGGCAGAGGCTTTCAACAGAGTCCTGCATTATTTATGGGCTAATTCTTGTAGTGGAACTTCTGCCTCTTCATTTCTGGAGTGAGTCAGTATTTTCTAAGGAAAGTCTCTCTTAAGAACTCCCCTCCTTCCTTCAGCTGAAAAATGGCAAGACTCCAGCTTGAGGTGTAAAGAGACATCATGAAGCACGATGCAGCTCTGTGGGGGATCTGATACTTATGACAGCTGAAGGTGGGAAGGTGCCAAATTCAGAGCCTGTCACAATCAGAAAATCCTGAAATGTTAATCTTGGTCACTTTATGTTCACTCATCGGTTCATTGTGACTCCCATTTCTCATCCTGCCATGGAATTTCAGTGCATCGCTTTCTTCATTCTCATCCGCCGTGATTTTATTTTTTAATCAAACTGGAATCCTTCTGATATATTAGCTGCATCTAATGGCCAAAAGTATTCTGACAGGCTATTCCAAAAGAGAAATGGAGGCTGGAGGAAATTAACTACCCAATGCTCTTTTTACACGAATCCTGTTTTAGCAGTGCTCTGAATTCTGTTACCTTTCCAAGTGTCATACGCCCTCTCAAAGCAAAGCTTTTGAACTCAGGTCTGCCAGAGTTCATGTTTACTCAAGGATGGCTCATCAATACCTACTTGAGCAATATGCTCTATTATTTTCAATTTTTAAAAAAATCCTACAGTGTCCCATATTGGCTCCAACATTTTTCTATAGGAAAAACAATCCTTTCCTTTATATTCTTGAGACATTTTGTTCCCAAGAGGAGTGTTTCTGGTATGCGCACACATATGTCTAAAATTTCTTGTTCTGAATTTCTCTACCCTAATTAAAAAATCGACCCTGTATAGACACACAGATTTTATTGCTGCTTGGACACTGTATGGACTGGTAAACTGCTACAACCTTTGAGTCAGTCTGTAAACTGCTGAGGAATATTGTCCCCTGTTACATGGTTGGTGCTGGGCATGTGGGAAGGCTTCCAACAAATACCCGAGTTACTGGTTTGAGAATTGGGTCATGCAGTCAATTGGAAGAGCTTTGGGTACTCTGGAAACTTTGAACTGGGATTCTGATTACTCTGAAAGTGCCTCCAAATTTAAATATTGCTGGACCCAAAGG
This sequence comes from Heliangelus exortis, assembly GCF_036169615.1. Taxonomy (NCBI): domain Eukaryota; kingdom Metazoa; phylum Chordata; class Aves; order Apodiformes; family Trochilidae; genus Heliangelus; species Heliangelus exortis. The sequence goes on along the minus strand of NC_092429.1, from coordinate 25,306,455 downwards.
AAAAGTTGACTTTGATGTTAGTGAGTTATCTCAAAACAGCTGGAGATACAGTACCAGCCTATCAGTAAACAGCATCAATGCAAGGCAACCTACACATCAGCAGGTCTCAAGACAACATTTAGCCAAGAACCAGATAAGCCCAAGGCTTCTTTTTCCTTAATTAAACTTAATTAGGTTGTCTTTCTGAAGTTTCTTCATGAAGGAATGTTTGAAGCTGTTAGAATAGTGGGTGGAATTTTCACTGAGTTGTTTTCAGAGAGAGAACTGCATTTACAGCAGGTGGGCAAAATGTTTCCAGATTTGTTCATTTGCACAGTGTCTGCACTTAGGTTAGGGTGGTTTTGGGGTGTCTTGCACTTACACGTATCTTTGTGAACATACACAAAAGCAAAATATACTGTTTCACTTTAAAATAAACTCTCATAGATTTTCTTGCTATTTCAACATCTCTGTGGCTGACAGAATTACTATTCTGATGATTAATCCTGTACCATTCAAGTGTTAATTTCTGATACTTGTGCCATATTCAGATGACTTTCATGCATATTCAAGAAAGGATTTTTTTTTTTTTTTGCATACCTCCTGATTACCATCTTGCAATAAACACCATAATGTTTCTATTATTGGGTCACAATACATTTCCTTGATAATAAGTCTTCTCTTTGCTTAAATGAATATAAGAACACAATTATTATAACTCTGTATAATACAAATTTTAACAGACAATCATGAAAATACAATGATGAATTTTATATTGGCAGTTCATATTTATGGCTTAATGAAGCTACTCATCTTCTACTCATGTGCAACTGTATAGTAATTTCAGACACCGGACATTTTAAGAAACAGCTCCTATTATCAGATGATATTACTGTAATAGACATTAGTACTGACTGAATAGCTTTCATCTGATAAAATTATTTTTTAAATAACTTATTTATTGGTTTTATTTTATTTATCTAAAATAAAGCCAACATTAGGAAACGACTTCTCTATGTTTTATCTATATTAAATGCATAATTCCAATTTGTTACACTGCAAGTGTGAATGACATATTTGATTGCTCAAAACTTTGAGTACAGGAACTCGGAAAGCCCAGAAATCAAGTAATACACACAGCAAAAATAGGGGAGTTTTATTCATTTGAAAAACTACTTTTCGTAGTATTCCACAAGTAACTTAAAGATTATTAATGTTAAAAACTTTATGTTCAAATGATAAACTTTATGATATAATGATAAGCAATTTGTATTGCCATTTTTAATACTGTATTTAAGAAAAGAACTAGGCAAAAAAGGATTTATTCTTTGAAGTCTAGGATAAAAAGTACAGGTGTATTTTCTATTCTGAAGAAATCTGAATTTTTAAACAGTTTCCACCTCCCTCCCCCTACTACCCCAAGGTTTTTGGCACAGGTTTGGACTGGATAACAAATAAAGAAAGCAAAGGAGTTGATGACCAATAATCTATAGGACTGTTGTTAATTTTTCCTCTTTTCTCAGGAAAATTTTCCTGCCACATTTTTTCTTTTTACTTTAATTATGAAAGAGCCTTTGACAACTTAGCCCTTTAATGACTAAGTAAAAACTGTATGCAGTTAGCTACCTACTATTATACAGAAGGATTCTTTGGCCCTTCTTTTTGTGCTTGTTTTGAGCATCATGCTTTTTCAGAGTACAAAGAAAATTATATATATGTACGGAAGAATTTCTGACATGGAAAATGCAGAAATTTATAGGATCAATGTATGACTGCAGTTTAAAACAAACAGACTTCATCTAATCAAGGTACCAAATATTTCCAGAAGATATTTTGGTCCATGTGATGTTAAAGTTAAGTAAAGAGGGAAAAGTCTGTGTTTCACACCATGGCATTATTCTGTAGCCAAACTCTCTTACACTACACATGAATAATTACCCTGACTATTGGAAGAAAAAATTATTTTGCCTTCCCATTTTCTCCAGTGGGAGGAACTCATTGTTACCATATTTGAAAGTAAGGTCATGAGATTACTGAATTTTACCATATAGCATGTGATAAGCTTCAGTTTCAAGGTTCAGATTTGCTCTGTTTTCAGGGGGTTCACAGCTTATCCAAATTCAGTTATTTCTCTCTACAGTTGTCTGTATCCACAGCTACCATTTATACCCAAATTTAGATTAACATCTTGCATGTAACAGTAATGCATGGTCTCTTCAGCAGGGTAAGACTAAATGCAGTTTCAATAATAATAATAATAAAAAAATATCTATCCTTATCTGTTACTCATTCCAACAACTCTTCTCTCCTCCACTGCCTCCCGAATCATTCAGCTCTTTCTTCTGTTTAGAGCTCCATCATTGCAAATTATAGATCTGAATGATGAAATACCAGAAGCAATTTCATATTTTTCATTGCATTAATTTGCATTATTGCCTTCACTAGGAAATAGTCATGTAGTTTCTGATTAGAGTTCTTCTATCAGAAATCTGCTGGGTCTGTAATTGCTGCTGAAGCATCAGATAAGGCTATTTTATTTGTGAGCTATTCTTAGCTCATACTACTTGGATCTATTATACTTCAGCTTATTTTTTTAAAAAAATTAAATAGTGCATTGATGGATGATGGCCTTAATATAATTATGAACCCTTTGAAAGTCAAGGAATGCTTGGATGAGACATAATTCAACTTTCTAAGTGGAGCAAAGCCACCTTTGCCAACAGACTGTCCAATGTCCTAAGTAGAACTTCAAAGTAGAAACAATGGGGGGAGACAGACAGTGAGAAACTATCAAGGGAGGAAGTGGTGGGACATGTAGGCAAGCAAAAAAAAAACCAAAAAACAAAAAAAACAGGTGATGTAAACAGGAAGGACATGGTAATCAGCAGAACCAGACTGTGGGAGATGGCAAAGTTAATGTGGGTGATTAGAAAGAAATATGCTCATGAAGTTACCTTGTTTACCAGAAGGATGGTAGAAAACTACTGGAAAAGAATGGAAAACCACCAAAACCTTGGTGGAAGGAACCTGGGAGGGTCTTGTGGGTGAACCCTGGGGAAGGCTAGAGTGCATATATGGACCCGCAGATTAATAAAGTGTGTCTCACTTTGTCTAATCAAAGAAAATTTGTGAGTTTGTGAACAGTACACCACACCAGACTAAACTGGAGTTACTCCAAGTGTAGGTACATAATTAAAGAAGTGTCAAACAGCAGGAGGGCAAAGCTCTCCTATTCTTCCTGAGGTCTTCTTTAGACAACTGGGCACAGTCTCATGTTCACAGGCTCTGGTTCTCTTTAGAGATTCAGCTGGTGCTGAGGAACCACCCTACTATCTACTGAAGGGACAGCAGAGCACCAGCAATCCAGGAGATTACTGGAGTACATCAATGATAACTTCATAAGACAGCTGACTGAGAAGCCAGTGAGGTGAGTTATCCTGCTGAACTTCATAGATTGGGATAAGGAAGGACTGTCTGGGGATGTGATGGTCAGGGGCAGTCATTATGAGGCAGTGAAGTTCCAGATCCTGAGAGAATGAAGCAAGGCAAAAAGCAGAACCACAGCCATGAGTTATTCAGCAGACTTATTCAGACATCTGGCTGAAACAATCCCATGGAAGACCGTCCTGGAGAGAGGAGGTCACCAGGAAAGAAGGTGGATTTTCAAGGATCTCCTCCTCTAAGGTCAAGAGCATCCCATCTCAGCAGTCAGAAAATCAAGAAATGATGGCAGGAGGTCTTCATGGATTAAAAGAGTCATGGAATCATATAATGGCTGGTGTTGGAAGGACCTTAAAGATCATCTAGTTCCAACCCCATAGGCAGGAAAAGAAGCTCCCGATAAAACTCAGATATGAAAATGTACCGCACAAGAGTGGGAAGCAGAGTCAGGTGTCATGGAAGAAATATGGAGACATTGTCTGTATCAGGAGTGGGATTAGGAAACCAAAACCTGGTGAGGAACATGAAAGGCAACAAGGAAGACTTCCACAGGTACATCAGCAGTAAGACAAAAACTAAGGAAGATGTTGGTTCATTCTGGAATGGGGCTTGGGACTTGCTAATACAGGATAGCAAAAGGCAGAGGTTTTCAATACCTTCAGCGCACAGATTGGTTCCTTTGATGATTGTTGTAATATGAGAGTATGCCAGATACTTCCCTGTTTGAGATGCAGCCTTCAAAATATTTGAGTTAAATTAAACTTGGTATTTTTTCCCCTTTTTCTTAGATCTATAATTTTTCCTCTTTCCATCTGATATCTGTTTATTGGTTCACAATGGGGAAAGACCAAGAATATTCATTGTATACGTCTCTTTAATCCTATTTCTCAGACCACACCTTGTCAATGCACTTAATGCAACTTCTTAGTTGTAGAGAAATAGAGGATAAGGAAAGGTGAAAGTGAGGCTGTGATGGAGATAAATTTGTCTTGCAACCAAGGGAATGAAAAGTGTTTTTGTGATACATCCTAAGGAGAGCTGAATGTTCTGTACTTTGCTTGCAACACCATCTGCAGATTTACCTTTCTGGATTCAGAAATAGACAGCTAGAGTGAAAATAAAGAGGAACCAAAATGGGAAAAACAGAACTATATTGATAAACAGCTGTTGTGTTGGGTTTTTTTCCATTTTCTTTTAAAATCCTCTTGCAGTAAGACTTAATGAACAGCATATGCTTGTTGATATAATAGCAGAAGTAGTCCAGATTTCTATCTGGCATCATTATCGATTAACTTGCAGAAAGCTGAAGGCCATTCAGCTCTAAAGATTTAATTCAACCTTATTTGTAGATATGCACAATTAGAGCTGGGAAAAAAAAAAAGTGAATTAATAGAATTGTGCTGCCAAGATTCTGCTTTCAGGGATGAGGTTGAGTGCAGTGATCAAGACCTAAACACGAGATTGGTGTAAGTTTTAAAATTTGTGAACAACTTGCATAAAGGTTTAAGACTCAGACCAGGAGAAATTTTTATCATTTCTATGTGCTACTATAAAGTCTTAGAAAGATCAGGAAACTGAGGCTGTAGGAAGCTAATGTCAGAGAGCATTAAAAAAAATAAAAAAAAAGATTGGAAGAGAGACAATATATCAATTTTAAAACAGTTACTATGATGCTAATTACAGGGAAAAAGTAATTAATGAACTGTACAAAAATTAATGAGTGGTTTTGAATACCAGTCACATAATATTGTGCAACACAGCTCTTTCCCAGTATGTGTGTGTGTATATATATATAAAATCTTATTTACAGTGCATTAGTGTATGTGTATGGAAGCCTCATGCTTCAGAATCTGTTTGTTTGTTTAATATAAGTATCAAATTTGGTTTGATGTCCATGGAAAAGTTAATAAAGAAATTCAAAGTTACATCTCAGAAACTAGTTGAAGATGGAAAATCATAAGCGCAGAACTACTACTGACAGGGGGAGCACTTCATCAATGGTCATCTCCATTGGGTCCTTCTTTCTTTATCTAAGAAGAAACTGCAGCAAGTGAATGAACCAAGTGAATGAACAAGTAGGGGAAATTGTTAGGGAAATGCCAGTGCCCACCTCAATGCCATAACATGCATAAGAAATCCACTTTGTACTAAGTTACACCTCAAGTGAAAAAAAAAAAAATCAAAGCTATTCTCTGAGTAGTAGGGTCATATATAACAGTATCACAGGATCATGGGATGGTTTAGGTTGGAAGGGACCTTAAAGATCACCTATTTCCAACCCTTCCTACATCTCCCACTAGGTCAGCTTGCTCAAAGTCCTGTGCAACCTGGACTTGAATTCCAGACCCCTGTATGGGTCTGAACTCTGCCAAAGATACTTAGTAAATTTTAAGTGGCCAAGAAGAAGTCAAGTGGCCAAGAAGAAATCAAAATCTTACAACGTAATTCAGCTTGGAGAGAATGTCTAAAAGCAACTTGGTCCAGCTGCTGGTTCCTGAATACAAGCTTTACACAATCACAAAAAAACCCCAAAAACAAACCGCCCAAAAAACCCAAAACCCAAAACCCAAATATTGATGACTGTGGGTACAAATAGTATTTAGAAGCAACAGGGAAGTGGCATTCCCTACGTAAAGCAGTCACATTGTGACTGGGTTATACCTCCAATTTGAATTCTTGCCCTTCAGAAATTTTGTTGAACAAGTGGCTCACATAAGAGTGATGCCCAGGCCTGGAGAACCAGGCATATAAAACTCCTGCAGGCCAAAGCTATGTCATTAAATTTACAGATGGATATAAAGTAACTATTCCATGCTGTATAAATATGACCCATAAAGTATGAGTTTAAAAGCCATTTCTGAAAAGAAGATTATTTTAAATTCAGAAAAAAAAAAGAAAAAATCATTAGGTAGCTATTGAAATGAGATCAGTCGGGTCTCTTTTTATGAGATTACTCATAAAAGTAAACAAGGAAGTAATTCATGGAAGAGAAAGTTTTCCATCTCTCCAGGCTAACTGAGCACTTAATAAAATATGCTGTTCCTCACTAAGCATTGTTTACTTAGCATCATTCTCATATGAGTGCTACAAATGACATTAAATTTCATGACTGTAAAGTTGAAATCTCAAAAAAATCCAAAATACCAGTCCCCTGGGGAAAGTCAGGTACAGATGTGCTTTTCATCCAGCTCAGAAATGAAACTCTTTACTTTAGGGGGCAACCAAAATGCTGCCTTTAGTTACAGGTACTGAAAAAAACAATTAAAAGAAATCCTGTCAGTTTCAAGAATACCCTTTTTACAAAACCAAACAAAACCAAACAAAATCAAACAAAAAAACCAACAGAATCTCTTGACTACTTTTTTTCTCTTTTGGAAACCTGAGCTGTCAAAATATCTATTTTGTCAAGATGTATGTGATGTACAGTGTGGCACTTTCAGCTGCCATTTAGCTGGATATAAATAATAACATTTTGAGCTTAGGTTTGACTATGAGTTTAAATATTATTTAATTATTATTAAATTATTTTCAGATCTTAAATATATTGGGTAGGATTTTTAGACTGAAAAAGTCTTTGTGTACAAAATTCCATTTTTCCATGTAAAAATGAAAATATCTATATAGAAATTAAGGTAGAGTTGTTGTAGGCAAATGCAATATGAGCCTCATCATATCTTGAGATGAGTTTGAAAAAGATTTATTATTTCCCATGTTATTCTTAGCAAAAGTAGAGTTTACAATTATAATTTCTCCTGACCAGAGGGTTTCATATGCCACAAAAAATATTACAATAAAAATATTTTTTTCTTTTCTGTGTCACTTTATCCAGTTAAGATGTGATGTGAAAGAAGATTCAAGATTCAACTTTATAATTGTTAGACTTCTGCAAAAAATAAGCTCGACTGTAGATTATTCCCTAAATGCATTTACTGTTCCCATAGAAAACTCAGCATTTACAGGCTAAAACAAACCAGTCTATTATTTTTCACAAGGGTAATACAATACAAATGTTGAAATGTTTTACATGGATACCAACTGAGGATTGCAATAGTTTAGTTCCAAGGAATAAAGGAAGAACTTAAAGGATTGAGGGAAGGGCTTTTTAAAGCATGTCATACACAGTTGATATGAGGTCCTCATCAGCCCATAACATTACTGACATTTTATGGGTAAACTATAGTGGTTCAGCATAGAAAAATTTTTTAGTATAGGCTTAGGGAATGGCATTCTGGGGGTCATGGGTTTGAGCCCCATTTTAATTGCTGTTATGTGAATTGCTGCATAAAAAACAGTGGTCAGTAAGTGTTTTTCAGGATAATGTTGTAGTGGTAAAACCAGAGCCAGGTTTGCTGACTGGCACCCTGTAACTTCCTCAAAACTTATATTGTTAATCTGCAACCTTTGGACATGAACTGTGACAAAAATATCTTTCTCTGAGAGATTGTTATGATAGATGGGTGTTTGCAGTCATGGACTAAATGAACCCAATGGAATAATCTTTATATATTATATATATGTACACAGATTTTATGTATCTATATATGTATATAAATTTATATATATATATTTGGGGACAAGAGATAGAGGTCACTGGAGCATAACACAAACACATGGTATGGAATAAGGGATGGAAGGGGGAAGCTGTGGAGGCAGTAGTGGCAGTGCTCTCTTTACAAGCAGCATCCCTCTCCGAGCAGCAGCCGTCATTCCCCAAACAGATGTGCTCACTCTTGGAGTTGGGATAATTGTCTTCTGCCTCCCCAATATATGAGAAATGTTAATAACACCCAGCAGGAAATTCAGAAACATAGTTGGCGAATGTCATGCCAATGCAAAAAAGGGCCGGAAGGAGAACCCGGAAAACTCCAGGCCCGTCAGCCTGACCTCAGTGTCTGGCAGGGTTATGGAACAGATCATCCTCAGTGTAATCACACAGCACCTGCAGGATGGGCAAGGGATCAGACCCAGTCAGCACGGGGTTAGGAAGGGCAGGTCCTGTCTGACCAACCTGATCTCCTTTTATGATCGGGTGACCCGTCTGGTGGATGAGGGGAAGGCTGTGGATGTGGTCTACCTGGACTTCAGCAAAGCCTTTTACACCATCTCCCACAGCATTCTCCTGAAAAAGCTGTCAGCCCACAGCTTGGACAGGAGAACCTGTGCTGGGTTAGGAACTGGCTGGAGGGCTGGGCCCAGAGAGTGGTGCTGAACGGGGCTGCATCCAGTTGGCGGCCGGTCACTAGTGGTGTCCCCCAGGGATCAGTGTTGGGCCCAGTTCTATTTAATATCTTTATTGACGATTTAGATGGGGGGATTGAGTCCATCATCAGCAAATTTGCAGATGACACTAAGCTGGGGGGAAGTGTCGATTCGCTGGAAGGCAGGAGGGCTCTGCAGAGGGACCTGGACAGACTGGAGAGTTGGGCTGATTCCAATGGGATGAGGTTCAACAAGGCCAAGTGCCAGGTCCTGCACTTTGGCCACAACAACCCCATGCAGCCCTACAGGCTGGGCACAGAGTGGTTGGAGAGCAGCCAGACAGAGATGGACCTGGGAGTCTGGATTGCCAGGAAGCTGAACATGAGCCAGCAGTGTGCCCAGGTGGCCAAGAAGGCCAATGGCATCCTGGGCTGGATCAGGAACAGCGTGGCCAGCAGGTCCAAGGAACTGATTCTTCCCCTGTACTCAGCCCTGGTGAGGCCACACCTCGAGTCCTGTGTCCAGTTCTGGGCCCCTCAGTTCAGGAAGGAGATTGAGGTGCTGGATCAGGTCCAAGGGAGGGCAACTGGGCTGGTGAAGGGACTCCAGCACAGATCCTATGAGGTGAGGCTGAGGGAGCTGGGGCTGTTCAGCCTGGAGAAGAGGAGGCTCAGGGGAGACCTCATCACTCTCTACAACTCCCTGAAAGGAGGTTGGAGCCGGGGGGGGGTTGGTCTCTTTTCCCAGGCAACCCTCAGCAAGACAAGAGGGCATGGTCTCAAGTTGTGCCAGGGGAGGTTTAGGTTGGACATTGGGCTGCCTAGGGAAATAGTGGATTCTCTGTCTCTGGAGATATTTAAAAAGAGCCTGGATGTGGCACTCAGTGCCATGGTCTGGAACTGCAGCGGTAGTGGATCAAGGGTTGGACTTGATGATCTCTGAGGTCCCTTCCAACCCAGCCAATTCTATGATTCTATGATTCCATTAATCCCTCTCCCTTCCCTCGTAGAGAAAAGAGAGAGAATAAGGAAGAGAGACTTACAGCTTGGAAACTAATCTCTACATATTCAATGAAAGAGTAATAACGAAAAGGAAAATTTTTAAATATATAAAAATATACATAAGTATACACAAAAGCAATATAATCTTCCTCCCCTTTCCTCCAGTAGCACTCACATCACCACTGAGGCTGCAGGGCAAGCACTGAAAAAATCCTACATGGAAACTGGATGCAGGAACACATGGATTCAGGAGGGCATGGATCAGGATCAAAGGCAGATGAAAGGATGGGATCCTCCCAGGACACTGGCCATGGAAGAAGAAAAACTTGACCCTTTTGATCCCTACAGTTTATACTAAGTATGATGAATATGTGGTGGGAAACTCTGGTCAGTTTTGGTCACCTATCTGCTCTGTTCCTCCCTAAAGGAGGGTTGCAGGTGTGACCCCTTTACTTCCTTTTTAATTTCTGGAACATAAGATGTTTCTCAGAACGAAGCAGTAGCCCTCGCTCTGCAGACCACTCTCTAGCTATATCTGTAAACACCAAGAATTGTCAGTCCTAGAAGCAGACATTGACTGAGAAAATTGCTGTTAAATTCAGCAAGTGCAGCTACTTACACTTAACCGAAAGCAAAATTACAAGAAAGAAAATTGATTCTATCCTGGCTCAAAGCAGCACAACCATTAACTTTGACACTCAGCAGGTGAATATCTGCTTTTCTCCACTGGCTGAAGATGAGAAGCTGCCTTATGATGGGCTTTGCCATGTGCTTGCAGGAGAGTATCTTCTCCAGCTGGTCTCTTTCCCCTTCGTCACTTACTTTGGTGTCTGCTCAGTTGTTTCTCTCGTATCTCTCACCACTCTTGGCTCCTCTTCCACAGCAGATTTTTTTTTTTTTTTTTCTCCCCTTCTTAAACATGTTATCAGCATTGCTGATTGGCTCAGCCTTGCCCAGCTGTGGATCCATCTTGGTCAGTGCTGGGTGGCACTGACCTCAGGGAAGCTTCCAGCAGCTTCTCACAGAAGCAGCCCCTGTAGCCCCTTCACAACCAAAACCTTGACACATAAATCCTATACAAAACCTCTCTGTTTTAATACACTTTCAAAATATGTTAAAGAATTCATCAGGCTTCCAGTTAAACTATGTAATGACATAACAGGTTCTGGTATCCTGAATTTCTTTGCTAAACTTACTGCATTCCTGCTGAAATGGCTTGTTGCTTCCCAAACATTTTCTCTTATTCACACACATGATGTGCTCTTAATATCACCTGAATTATATATCCATTAATTATGAGTTCATTACTATCAAATGATATATCATTATGATGGTCCAAAAATGCTATCAAACTTATAATTTCACACTTGGAGACTAATGACCAGAATTAAAGAAAAAAAAAACCCATTTTCTTGTTCTTCTACAAAACTTATACTGGATCTGTATTAGCTTGAAATAGCTAATATATATATATATATGGTAAAAATAACACCCATTTTGTTTTTCTATTTTTAAAACACAGTCAATTCTTTTTAGGGAAAAAAAGAAAAAAAGCATCACTATACAAGATCTTAGCTTGCCTTTACAAAATAGGGTTTGAAAAAAAATTTTAATTAAGGTAGAACATCTGTAAATTAACTCAAGAATTATTTTTTTTACTTCTGTTAGTATCTGCAGGTACAAAAAATATTTGCAGATAAACTACATATTCAAAAGGCAAACCTTACCTCCTAAAATACATAGCCAAAACATATCCATGATTCATTGGTTCATTGTCAAAAACTGTATTTCCTAATGTGGTGTTATATTTGGTGGCAGTTTCTGTAAAAAGCCAGCATTTCAGATAATGATCACATTATTTGAAAAACAATTTTGTACAACTCAGATTTCACTAGATTGTTGTATAGTCATCAGAGGTGTGCATTCTTTCTTTTTATATTTTGTAATAATTCATCATTTTACAGGCATTTAAAATAAATTTTCAGCTGAATTGTGCATAAAATTTTATATACCTCATTCTGCATATATGCTAGGTATATGTTGAATCATGTCTGAAGAGATAGCAAGGGGGATGATGTGTCCTAAGGAAAGGTAATGCTTTTCATAATATATCAAAAGGAAGAAAACCATCTGGACTTTGAGGACAGAGGATCAATTTGAAATAAATTAATATATATTGTTATTTGTAATTTGACCACATTCAGCATTGTATCCCTGTAAAAAATAGAAGCACAGAATACTGTAAGGCAATCTTTAAGTCCAGCCTTTAGACTAAAAAGGCATTAAAAATATATTCAATTTCAGTGATGTGTGGGTTATCAAACATACTATGGCAGGTTATACCAGTCTCTGAGACAGACTATATATTATGTAACCTGTGGTCACCTATTCAATGAAAAGGAAAGGGCACATTGGAGAAAAAAACCCAAAGAAAAAAATAAAGTCAAAGAATTTTTAAGAAGACAAAGCCAAATAATAATAAAAAAAATTTACACTGGACACAGAAAGAAGAGGGCAAAGGATTGGCAAAGCCACTACATCTATACATGCTAAGAGGACTTTCAATCATCTGAGTCTAGTACACTTAATTCATTTTCTATTTGTTATTCTATTGGCAACCAAGCTCCCTACCATGCATTTGTCAGCATTGAATTGCATTTGCTTTATGTCAGAAACCCATCTATAAAGGCCTTCTGCTATTTTTTTTCTGTCATTGTTCACCACAGCTCTGAACCTTGGAGTATTGAGTGTGTAGGGAATATGGGAACAAGTATGGGTATATTTTAAAGCTTCATCAAAGTGAGGAATATTGCCTTTGAATTCATTAATGCCATTATATGGAGGATTTCTGGAAAGTTGGTTTGTTGGATCACTTTCGCTTGCCTGCATAACCCCATGCTTTCCCACATTTCTTCAAAAAATAAAGGGCTACCCTTAAAGTGAACTTTCTAAAAGGTCTTTTTCCTCAAAAGATTCTCTCTATACAGAGTATCACTTTCTAATACTACCATATCATTGACACTTAGTAGAAAATGCTTTCTGATGTGGATTTGAGGAACAGCAGGGGTTTATATGGTTCCAACAACTGTCAGGTCTCCAGAGGTTGTCTTCTGATGTTTGTTAACAGTTCTAATAATGAGCAAGTCTGTTATGGAGAAGAATCAAGACACCGAGTAAAATCCTCATCTCATTGCTGTCAAGGAGAGTTTGATTACTGTCTTCAGCAGGCTCAAGTTTTCTACCTAATGCCATAGGGAAAAACCTGCACTTTTTAAATTAGTGAATGAAAAGAGTTTTGTCTATAGTGTGTAGAGCTAGGTTTGTGTTTCAGCCCATGCTTAGGAATGATCAAAATTGTCAGAGCAAAGAAAATAAGATTAAGAAAAAAGGCTGTACCCTCATCCACTAAATCTACCCAATATTCAGAAAGACTATATCCTTATCAACTAAATAAACCTAATATTCAGGGACAAAGGTAAATTAAATTGTTACTCATTAGACTACTGCCTATATAGAAGCTAATTCAGATATCTTCATATTCCACTGAAAACTCAGTGTAGAGATAAGGTCAACAAGCTTAACATCAAAGCATTTGATATTGAGTATCTTGAACCTGGATATACTGCAGTACCCACTGTCTTTCAAGAAACCTGATGTACAGAAACTGAAAAGAATCAAGCAAACTCCTCTTTTCTCTTTGGTTTTGAGAACTATATCAGTGGCTGTCATATATATACAGCATCCACTGTATAGGACACTGTATATGTCATATGTATATGACATATGATACTGTGTCCCTTTTATGTGGATCCTAATTGGTTCAAGAGATAACACTAGGTTATTAATTAATAGGATATTGCTGTTTCTTAGACTCACTTGGTAGAATTTTCTTAAATCCTACACATTCCTAGACACATTCCATGTGTCCTAGAAAATATATGCAGTACTTTCATAAGAAAAATTTGCACTGATAACAACATCTATTCCGCACGGGGTCCTGAAGCCCATATCTTCAAAGGTGATTCTGTACCTGAATTCTACAATACTACATTCTACATACTTCCCACTGAAATCAGTTGTGGCCTCTCATAGTTAATACTATAACTGTATGGAATTGTAGAGAACTGTGGCATTTGCCTACTCTTCTCATAAATCAATCTCCACATAATAATTATTTAGATTTAAGCTCTGGTATGAAATGTAGGATTTATTTTCCCCTAAAATAAAGCTAATATATGTAACAAGTTTCCAATTCACACTATGATGGCATTTTCTAGAAACCCTTATCATTAGTACTAAAAATGTTTTACCACCTGTCTCCTTCATTCTTCACTCATTCATTTTGCTGCCTGGACTCAGGCTTTTTACTTATTGAAGAAAGAGAGAAAATAAGTATAAGGAACACAGATATCCTCATTTCAGCAAACACTCTCCACCTTCTGTCTCCTGTCCCCTAAGTAAGCTTCTTTTGCATGAAATCACATGCTTTGATGATGTATACCATCAGTAATGACATAGGCTAAAAATAACTCAAACACCAGATTGCATGTCCTGTAAACTGTTTACTAGCTCATATATGAAAACTCATTTTCCTTTTGTCCAGCTCCAGATTACTCTGGGAGGCAAAATAACCAAACAAAAACCTAAACTGAGAACTCGAAAACAAAAAAAAAAAACCTTCAAAAATCAGCAAAATTTTTTTTTGCTTTTGTTATTTTTTTACTTGCCCTGCTGTCATGCAAAGATCTCTTCACAGCTATCTGGAGCTGCTCTTCATAGGTGCTTCAAAAATATCCATATAAAAACTGCTGTGAGTTAAGAAATTAAGTGAATCAAATAAGAGCTGTACAGATCTGTGGGTTAAAAAAAAAAAAAAAAAAAAGCACTCCAATTCCATTGTCTGATAAGCTCTGTTAGATCTGTTGCATTTCATGCATATTAAAACTGGTTGTAGTGCATTCTAAACTATAAATCCTGGACTATCTGACTAAATTAGAATAGATAATTTTAGAAAGTCATACTAATTTAAGCATTCAAGTGACTAAGCATAGGATTAATCACATCATTAAAAAAAAAAAAAGCCTTGATTTTCTTCCAGTGTTGGGATTTCATTTTTTTCCAATGGAAAATCATCCTGTTCAGGAAGAGTTCTGTGGAAAAATATGATGGATATGTTAGGCTTTTTGTTCTACAGATTACATCAGTAGAATCTTTTTGATAATGGCACAAGAAATGTGATACAAAGCTGTAAGAGGGAGCCCTTCCTTTGCCTTCATCAGGACTTATGAAGTTAAGTATACACAGTAGTAAAAATACTGCTTAAGGCCTGAAATTATTTTTTAATTATTGTCTTCTTGTTTGGCAATGCTAGAAAACATAAAAATAAAAAAAAACATGCATGTGTACATGCACATAGAAACACAGCCACATATTTATATGAAAGTTGTAAATTGCCAGAAAATAGGATCATATTTTCATCACAATATAGATTATTTCTGAGGCATACATGTAGAAATTGACAGTGCTTAACTGCAATATTACAAATGTCTTTATTTGCCTGTTTAGTACTTTACTAATATTGTGATCCATGGAATCCTATTCAATGTGTATTTCAGCATTCCTTACAGCAACATAACCAGGTTAGATTTCCAGCAGCTACCAGGCCGTTTCCCACCTCCGGTCTTCAGTTATTTCTTCAATCTGCAATGAGGAAACAAAAAGTTTAATATTTTAAAAACAGTTGCACCTATGTGATGGTAGAGTTCAGCAACTATCCCATCCTTGGAAAATGAAACAATGGGTAGAAGCAAAGGCTACAAGTACAGAAATAAATTAAATAATTAAATTAAATAAATTTTATTTGTTTGGGTTTTTTTGTTTTTTTGTTTTCTTTTTTTTTTTTTTTTTAATTTTAGGAAACTTGATTAGAATGTTTAGTACTAGAATAAACTGTTGGAAAGAAATTGCACTTTGTATTGGTACCCATCTCAGAAGGCTTTGTCCAGATGATGTTATAACTTGGTATCGGTTTTCAGCCCTGCAAGCAATTTGCCAGAAACACAAGTAAAACAAACAAACTCTAGAAACCTGGTCTGGCAGAAAACCACCTGATAAGCCTTTAAACACAGGAACATTTCCATAGTATAACTGTGATGTTTTGCTCTGATAAGCAATACATTTGAGAACAAGCAGAGCACTTGCAGAAGAGATGAATATGCAGTGATTGATGAGGATGTGTGCTTAGAGTGTGCTAATGAACAGCAATCCATTAGTGTAAACATATAATTTCTCAGTCATTACCTGTACATTAACATTTGATTTCATATCTTGTCAACAGCAAGTTGAAACTAACACAGTTGAAGAAAAATTCATTTAAATGACTTCACAGCAGAAAAAAATGGCCTGTGTCTTAAAAGAGCATAAAAGGACACAGTAATTTTCACCCTCCCAGGAGGCTGTGGTACTGGAATGGTTTATTGGTAAGACAGCTTGAACTGTGTCTGCCTTCCACATGATTGCTGAACCTTATTTTCCATTGCCGAGCCTCTTTTAACCTCTGCAAATGCGAATTCCTTTACAGTTTCTGTAAAGTAAAAGTGACAAAGGTAAAAAATACTGCCTAAAGCCAGTAGATATTGAAACTGGGAAGATGGATATTTACCCTAAGACCCTTTATTCCTGGGAAATAATCCTAGCAGCAATGAAAGTGAGTAACAGATGGGATTACAAATACTGAAATTCAGCTGCTGACAATAGATGTTCATAATAAATACTGTAAAGAAGATAGGAACAACCAAACATGAAACTAGATCTCACAGTACATTTCACAGGATAAGAAGAGCATTAATTTTACAAATCTCCAGATTTCTTTCTGGTGCTGACAGACAGTAAAGGAGAACAGTTTTATAATAAACATTTACTTATCACTCTTAATATCCTCTGTTCCCTGTGTGGCAGGGTTGTGTGTGGTCTTTACCAACTTTACAAACAGGTGACTTTTCTCTGCAGGTCACTATTACAGATTTTAGGAAGATTAGATACTTTGGGAATAAATGAATGAATGAAACAGTGACTACAAATCCTGAAATTTTAGCTGTCAAAATACAAACTTTGAGATACTGAATACATAAGAAATCTGTGAATATTATGCATACCCCAACCAAAGGAACTTCAAAAGGGAATACTCAATTATGCTGCATATAGTCCTGGGCAGACACCTGCATTTGCCTAGTTTTAATATGGTTTTAGGCTCCCAAAATGTTAACAGTGGCCCAAGAAGTACCAAAATTTACACAGTTACATAATGATTGCTAAACTGCAAAAAAATTGTCTTTATAAAATAAACTTTTGAATAATACCACCATAAATACATTTTAATTTTCAGAGAAATTTGCTGTTTAAGGTTGTTGCTTTATTTCATTTCTGATGCTTACCTTGGTACTCAGTGAATGCTCTTCAAATTCAAACCACTTTTTCTGGCCTCTGTTATATATGCCATGGAAAACATTTCTCAAGTTTTATTTATTTTTGGGAGAGTTACTAAATACATTATTTTAACAATATTGGATGAAGTATCACGTCTGTTAAAAGCAAATTTAATGATGCTCTGTGAAAACAGTTCTCTAAATTTTTAATTTGTCATAGATGATTTCTTCACAAAGGAGCTTAATCCACAATTTTGATGGTTGACTTACATTTAAAAAAACCCCAAAGCTATATAAGATTTCCATTAAAGATCCTAGATAGCTAAAAGGAGGAGATTCAAAAGGAATATGGATAACAATGCTGTATCAATTTGTTGAATTCTTCTTCAATTGGATATTTCCCAAGGTCTATGAACACCTGGATTGCTTGAGGAACAACTGATAAAAGAAAGGAAGAAAAAGAAAGTGCAGCTGGAAGTGATTTCTCATGTGAAGCACTAAGAAGAACAAAAAATGTTTGAATTGCTGGAGCAGCTGGAGGGATATCTAAATATGAATAAACTCAATCTGCATTTTAAGGCTTTATGTGTTTTATTTGTATCTTTTTTGAAGCTTTTTGTAAAGGAAAGTTTCTTTACCATAGAAGTTAATTACAGGTCATACCAAAACTTTATTAAAAATTAAAAATAACTTCATTTAGCTATACTGTAAAGAGAATAAAAAAACTAGTTTATGAACCCTGAACAAGCAGCAACAAGAGAATAGTGGTGCAACTATTCTCGAGTAGGTGATGTTTGTTCCAACCACTCGTTACATTATGACCTCTTAACATTTTTTTTGGCAGTACTGTGAGAAGAAAGAAAAACTTTTCTAATTAGACAGGCAGTGTTGACTGCAATACAAAGAGTCGTGAACTTAACTTAAAAATTTAAAGAAATGGTCAGCAACAGTACATACAGAAAAAAACATGCAGTGCATAGGGGGTGATGTAAACAGATAATTGTTATAAAGACTTATGAAACGATGGTATGCAAGATGCTTAAAAGAAAATGAAAAAAAAAATCCGTCTCAAACTCTTCCGCATAGAAAAAAAAAACCTTCCAAATATAATTAGCCTTTTGAAGATATTTTTTGGACTGCATTAAAATGTCATTTTAGCATTCTGCTTCAAAAAAAATTATTATGAAATTAGAAGGATAAGAGAAGACAATTAAATATCATTAAGGGCTCAGAGAAAAATACCCATGTGGAAAAAATTGCTACAGTAAGCCTTCTTTCCAACACATTTTGTTCCCATCTCACATCCTGAACAGCAAAGTGAAATACTTGAAGACTGAGAAAAAGACAGTGCAAAGTGGAAATCTGGAAGTTAAAGAACACTATGTAAAGGGAACAAAATGTATCATACACATGGGATGAAAAGCACTAGGTAAACTGAAAAAGAAAACTGAAATAAAAGACAAAAATTATCATGAAGTATCAACAGCAAAGGAAAATATTGCATGTGGACAAGTTCTGGTTGCAGAGAAAGATGGAAACTTGCAAGTTTTCAGTGCCATGGTGTCTCAAAGAGCAGCAGCAGTGTAATATTCCTGGCTGTCAACAAAGGAAACTTATAAAGCAGACAGAAATTATGCTGAATTAGTTATAAGTTATTTATAGTACTTAGTACTATAAGCACTATAATACTAGTTATTTATTGTACCTAGTAATCAATGGTCAAAAAAAGAACTACTGACTAGTAACGACTTGAACCTAAAACCTCAGACACTTCATTCAAAAGCAATTAAAAAAAAGTAATTTAAAAAGTCAAATTAAAGATCAAATAACTTCTGGAAATAATATTTAGGAACGAATAGTTTGAGTAAGTCAATATGTTTTATTTAATATTTCTTCCTTGAACATGTTACTCCAGAGACTGTGATTTACTCCACTGATAATTTTGTGAACTCTCAAGAAAACCCAATTTAAATATTTAATTGCAATATCAGAAAAGGTAAAAATGCAAAAAGATCCCACTTCTAGTACTTTAAGGAATTATCTGTGTACACGGATATGAAGACTATGAAACTAATACAGAAACACCACATAAGTCATGTACCCATCCATTTAGTATCACTCTCAGAGTCACCTTGCTCAGGGATCCGGAGCCTGAGAACATCAAACTATGATGTAAAAAAATTATGACTAGCAAGTTGATATTCTTCTTCCTTATTTTAAACCTGGTCTCTTCACTTTGTTGGCCTGCAGCAGATTAATGGCAGAGCAATACCCTGTGACATCTGAGAATTTATCTTTTTATGTCAATTCTATGATGTTTTTGGCTCTTTCTTGCATTTGGATTAATGTTGAAGCTGTCTCCTTGTTTTTTTTACTTGCTCTTGGAAAACTTTACCTGCCCATTGATGAATATTAGCAGTTTATGGAGACATCTAGACATTGCCTCTGAAAATCTGCAGGAAACTGAGTAAATCTATGGCTTACACGGGTTCTAATAAGAGCTCACTGCAAAATGTACAAACTATTATCCAAGTATCCCACACTACTGTGCAAATATTAATAAATGAAGCTTTGTGACATTCAAATGTCACACAGAGTTGGTGGTACAGGAATGCTCAAGGAAATGAGTAATTTCAAATTGTGATCTTACATAGCTCTAATTATAAACCACCCTTATTATTTTCTGTAACATTTTATGATATAATTGTATTTGGAAAATGACTCTATTAAGAGGAAGACATTTACAGAAGTGAATAATCTTCTCATACGTGAATTAATTTCACTGCAGGTTATTGAGCAAAACAGAAACTTCAGAAGCAGAGATCAGTTAACTTCTTTAATACATTACCAACCTGGTTATTTTGTTAATTTATGATCTTCCCACGTTGGTATCCTTATTCCAACAACAAATAAAGCACACAGCTTCTTTCTACACTCTCATGGTTCATCCCCTTTATGTTATGGTCTCATGTGGGTTTCAGTTCTTCAGCACCATTTTGCTTTGTTTATTGCAAATGCTTTGTAGGTTTTATTTATTATGTCACTCAGCCCTACTGGGTCATATGTGATTAGTTAAATATACATATTGTATGACTTCAAGGAATTAACACAAGGGGTTTTGTGAAGTTGTGTTGACACCCACCCAGCTGTTCTTTTACCTACCAAGAGGACAGAGGGAGAAAATATGAAAGGCCATGAGTTAAGACAAAACCATGGAGGTCACTTACTATTTAGCAGCATGGGCAAAACAACATGACCTAGGCAAAATCAATCTAGCTTATTACCAAGGAAAAATAGAGTTAGATGATGAGAAACAGATAAAAACTAAACCACATTCCTCCCACACCTCCTCTTCCAGGCCCAACCTTGCCCTGTCATTCCCAGATCTTCTACCTTCTACCCCATGATAGGATCAGGGATAATGGAGCATGGGGGTTTGCAATCAGTCCAGTTTCTATTTACAGTTTAACTTGTGTCTTCTGAAATACAAAGAACATTACTCAGTTTACTAGAGTTGCAGCTGGACTAGAAGATCATTGTAAAACCCTTCCAATGGAACTATTTTATTCTATTCTATTTGACAAGTATTGCTCTGATGTGCACTGTTGATTCTTAATTTTTCAGAGTCAATTTCTGGGATGTTTGCTCCCAATAAACAACATATGAAGAAATTAAACAGTTATATGAAAACTGACTTCTAAGTTGTTTCTGTTGGTTTCACTAAAGTTCAGTTTTATTCAAATTCTTTTTCTCTTTTGATAATTTTTATTCCTAATTTCCCATCAAAGTGGGAAATTAACCTATATGAAGGACTAATATAGCTATGTAATACTGCAAGTACAGACTGCATTTTCCATGTTGATTATGAATGTAATCAGGTCACAATAATTTATTCCTACTTAGCCTCCTACTCTAACAGTCCTCCCTCATTTGTAGCTTTTTCTGGTTTTGCTAATTAATCATTGATATTCTTATTATATTCATAGTCTGCGTGCAGAATATTGCAATAGTCCTAGCTACAGATTTGGTTTTATTTTAAAATTGCTCATAAAATTTAAGCATAGTAAGAATATAAATCCATATATTATTTTGATTAAACATTTCACATTTGAAATGTGAAATAATCACAGATAGTGATACTCACTATTTGAATATCAAAACCAAAGTAAAACAAAAATCCAAATATTACTGTTGCTTCATGCATATTTATGGAAAAATGTTCTTATTCCAAAATCATAGTGAAATCATTGGTGTTTTAATTTTTTTCAGTGTAAGATGGACAGCAAATTTTTCTACCACACTATATCATTATAAGCAATAATCATCTGTTCAGTACCTAATAATCATCAGTACCTAAAAACATCACAATCTTACATAGATTTTATTTTGAGGGAAACCATGTATGGTTACCTTCCTTTTATAGAATGAACCAGATAGATTAAAACAGGAAATCAATGATCATGTCCAAGACTGAAGTTGTGATTTCCATGTTGTGAGACAAGCACTTTAACCATCTGACATTCCTTCATTCAGCAGGTAGCGCTTGGACCAGTTAGGCAAGTATACTTTGTCTAAAAGTTTTTAACTAAAAAGTTATTTTTAAAAAATTTGAATTATTAGAAAGGGAATCTGTAGAGATTCCCTTTTCCTGATGGTTGATGATTTTAACCTAATTGTTTTTCTTCCTTTGTCATAGTCCTTTCTGTGTGTTGCTTTATTCTTGGGTCCAGCTACTGGCAATTGGGAGGTATCTTATCCATTATGGCCTTTTTATGCTGTGGAAAGATCCTCCCCATACTTTTCCACCTAAAAAACCCCCAGCCCAAACAACAAAAATACCTCCAAAAGAACAAACAAAATTATTCAACCCCAAAACCAACACCGAAAATGCACAGAATAATAAATCCTGATAAAAAATTAGAGGTTCTAACAAAACATTTATAATGGGTACTAGGACTCTACTACTAGGTTAATTAAACCATAACAAGAGGGAAAATTTCACTGCCTGTTTGGTCAAGCAATATTATCAGAGAGACTGCAAGAATAAATAGGCAAAGTAACTGAATTACTGTATCATATAGAAAGATAGAAATCCATGCTAGTCTTGTTCTGGTCTTACAGAGTGATTCAATCAAGACTTGGCTCATACCAAACAAATTCAATTAACAAAATTTAACTAGTAATAAATCAGACAGAATTATGCAACATGTTCCATTGGAATCAGTTCATCAGGAAATAACAAATTATCACAACTGAAATATTTGTACTTTCAAATAACATCAAATCAATCATTCCTCATACAAATCTACAAAGCTTGAAGTGAGGAATATCATTGTTTTTCTGTATGTTAGAACAGTTCCAAGAGGAACTGATTTTGCATTATTCATCTTTATGTCAGACATACCTTCATAACTTCTTTTTTTTTCCCCTCACATACCAGGTCTGCTCAGGTTTTCTAAATACATCTTTCCATCAAGTTTGTGGACATTGAAATCATGCTTATTAGATATCTTCTGAGGAGCTCTAAGAAACCAGTTATCTGATGAACTATTGAGTCACTGTTGCCCAGGCTCATTGTAAATTGGAGTTCGACAAGAAAAAGGCAATGAGTTATGCAGTAAACTACACTAAAAATTGATTATTGAATTGCTTTGCAAAATGATGATCTGTTTTTCACATGGAACAGTATAGAAAAATGGATTGGGTTGTGTTCATGGGAGATAAAGTTGTTTTTTTATTATAAGAACGGTGTAATGTTCTTAGCTCGATAGAATACTTGCAAAACTACATCCTAGTTGAAACAGCATAAATATTAAAATGCTACTAATATAATTGTACTTATATATATACTTATACCTAAGTACATATACTTAAAAAGTTTTACGGAATTTGTATCTTAAAAGTTGCAGAATATATGTATTGTAATTATATGTGAGATGTGGCAAAGGCTGGAGTGAGAACATTCTGGAATAGTTAAAGGAGGGGCCAGTCTATTTTCCTGTCAAAAATGATCAACTGATTTACTGGAATAATTTAAAAATATCCAGGATTTATGATTGAAGAAAGATGATTTTAGGTGTCAGCTAAAATCCATGCTAGTTCCACTGCTTGAAAAATTAGAGAGATATTCAGCTCTGCCTCCATAGGGTGCCACAGCTATGATCCAGCTAAGACTTGCAATCCAAAGTTGTTTTTGCCAAAGGAAATACCTCAAATGAGTATCTATCCCTTTTATATCCCTTAAGGCAATCTCTGTTTTCTTCTCAGGTTCTTCCTCTGAGTTACTGAAACCTGCCTGAAGTTGCAGGGTACTAATAGCCACAATTATGGCCAACACAAATAATCAAATACTGCTGCAAATTTCCCTTTAGTGTTACATTTAGTGTTGCATGACTAAAAACTGAGAACAGTGTCAAAAGCATTCTTTTCAGTCTGTTTTGATGATGGCTTGTCAGAAAAGCTCTAAACATAGTTGTTTTAGCACTGGCTGCTGGCTATAACAAATTTCCTACCAGAAGGATCACTCCCTGCAGTGCCCCCCAGCTGACCTGCACGCAGATGATAATTCTGGGCAATCAAATGCTCATGCAGAGTCAGAGAGAAGAAAGAAGTGAATGCAAAGCAACTTTTCCATGTCCACCGGGGTAACCTATTTATTTCAAGGCTTTTATTCTGTGGCTATGCCTTTTGTGAAAACCAAAATGCAGGAGGAAAAGAGTTACTGATGGAATTGCTCAATGTACAAGCACCGGGATGGTGCAGGGTTGCCCAGCAACAGTAAGTACCACATTTCAGAGTGAAGGAGGTCCAGCTACATGGAAATAGGAGTCAGAGGCATATTGGTAAGTGCAAGACAAGCCTATGTTCTCAGTGAACTTTGATTAAAACCAAAGCAGAGCAGCCCTAACAACGGCCTCTTTAACTCACAAGATGGAATCAAATGCTTCTCTTGAGGAGATGGAGGAAAGGACAGCTACACAGTGGCTTAAAATTACACAGCCAGGGTGAAACTCATGTTTGCATGCAGTCAATCTTCAGGAAAATGATAGTGCTCAGATATATATCTCAATTATGAAAGAACTTCAATACTGACAATAATGGCAATGCAACACAAGCAAACTTTTCACACTGCTCCTACAATGAGTCTCCAATTTGTCCTGTTGGGAGAACAGAAAAGAAGAAACCATTCATTTTCCACACCCACTATGTCTATCATGCAATGGCCAAGTAGGCAGCAGTCACAAAATCACAGTATGTGAAGGGATGGAAGGGACCTCTGGAGATCATGTAGTCCAAACCTCTCGCCAACCTCATCTGTCCATCCAGTCTTGTCATTGTAGAAGGCTATCAGATTTCAGAATGTTCTCAGAAATTAAGTCTTAGGTCAGTATTCAGGCAGAAGATGCTTTTATTTTTTCCTTCACACAGAAAGTGTGCTTGTGTATATCTAGAGGTTTCTGTGATGTATGTATATATAAATATACACATAAAAATACCTTATAAGCACATGGAACCTATTAAAAACTACCCTATGTTCTGTTTTTCCCTTATTTCAGCTTCAGGTGCAAAGAAGGTGGCCCAGTGCTTTTATGGAGGAGGTAACTGAAAGCAGCAGCATTTGACATTGAACTTTCACTGTGCCTGCATTTCACTGAACTCTCTATAAAACGATTTCCCATCTACAACAATGCCAACATGGCAAACCATTCTTCCAGTCACAAATAGCCTTATGAGAGCAAAAATATAATATTTGCTTGTGTTTGATATCCTGTAATCCTCTTAAGATCATTAAAGGCATTTGCTGACACTTCAGCTTCTAGACAGTCAGGATAGAAACATTTTCCCTTTCCTTCATTTAAAAATGTTTTGAACTGCTAAATCCAGAGAATGCATTTACCACAGACATATATCAATGGCCAAAGTGGACATTTCTTTTTTCCCCATACCTCTATTTCTTTTATTATTCTAAGTATTAGCATCACTATTTGTAATAGTATGTATTAATATTAGCATTAACATTAGTGTTATACTAAATAAATTGTCAAGCATGGCTATGGTGAGGCAGACCATGAGAAATTTTCATCCAGATGGCCAAGTCTTTTTACTGAAGTTAAAATATAGTTTGGAATGTGGTCACTTTTCCTGCTACCAAAGGTTCCATTCTGTTGTAGCAAAGTAAGATTGGAGTGCAGGTGGACTACAGAAATTCCATTTTGTTCCTTTGAAAGCAGGTAATGTGATCGTGGTTGGATTGAATTTTATTGTCTGTATAAAGCTTGATCAATTCAACAGATAAAATGCACAAAATATAAGAAACATTCTACGATTGTTCTAGTGTTCAATATGTACTTTTAAAATCTTTGTTAGAGAGATGGGAAAAGAAAATAAGAAAATCTGTATGCTAGCAATAACTGGCATTTCCCTTTCAATACACTGAACCTTTAATAAAAACTAACAAAGATAGCAGACCTTTTTCAACTTATATATATTATTGTTTAGAATTACTAGGAATTTAGGCATCCTAATGAGACAGAAGTCTAAGATGAACTGGCACAAATGATTGTAAATTAATCAACTATAATTGTTCTTTCAGTTTAAGGAGCACTTTAAAAGGATAAAGAAAACCTGCCCATCTAAGTTCTGGACTTGGTTAAGAGATACCAACAGAAAATAACATGTTTTAAAATGCACCTTTCCATGTTTCTCCTTCTATAACCTCTTTTCTGGAGAGTTTTGGCTGTATAAGGGGACACAGCTCGATAAAATGTAAAAGTAACAAAAGTCACATTTTATGGAGGCAGAGTGTTCAAGTTATAGCAACCAAGAAAGAAAGGAAAAATAATTTATAGTGTAATTTCTGTTTTTGAGGTACAGTCATCAATATTAACTGTGATATGCTTAGTAGATCTGAGGAATCAAAAAGGTAGCTCCCCCAGTCTTCATGACCCTTAAATGCCGTGTCCAAGAGATTGGCCACAGATTTTGTATACCACAGTAAAAGCCCCACAGGCCTCTGCTAACTTTTAGTATACAAAAATTCCTTAAGTTGAACAAAGAATCTTAATGAGATTCAATTAATAAGAACAATTAAGAACAATTAATAAGAACAATTATTTTAGCAATTTTTTGTCACACTAAAGGTTTATCAGAGTGTTACTAACTGTGTTAGTCAACATTTAGGCTGCCTGTTCCAGAGGAAACACTCATATTACTGTTGGCTACAGAGATTCATAGAGCTAAAAATTATAAGGCAATATAAAAACTTTATAAGGCAATGAAAAAGATAAGCTAATATTTCCAATATTAGGTACATTCATTCTCGTAACAAAGGAATCACCTTAAATGTTCTGCATTACTGGTTTCAGAGTATGACATTTCAAAAGGTTGACAAGGCAGGTGTGCTGAGAAAAGTAGAGAATTTAATTGTAAGTGTGATCACACCTTTTAGCAGAGACATTTAAAGATGAAATGGAGAGTGCAAAACCTGTACAGAGCCGACCTTTCATAGAACACTCTGACAAGTGCAAAATCTTTCCAAAAAGACAAAAATCTTTAGCACCTTCTGTCAGCTGCTTAGCAATGGAGCCAGAGAAATTAGTGTATAATTTAGGTTGCATGCTAAGTAATAAGTTTATAATTAATATGACTCTCACTCACTCCTACTCTTTCCATTTAAAAAGAAAACACATTTCAACATGGTGTATTATTTATCCAGAAGTTATCTAGGTTAATAAAAGCTTAATTAGGCATTACCTAATTTAACAGTGAAAAGTTTTAGCACCCACACTGAAGTTCAGACAATATTTTGCAGCCAGAACTTCAGGTTTCAGGTTACAGGAGATGCTCCTATATAAGGCCATTCCAGCAAGAAGAAGAAATAGTGAAGAACAATTCAGCAGCAACTTGGTAGCTCCATGAAAAGCAATTATAGAGTCTGTTAGAGAGGAAATAAATTTGTCTTAGCTGTGCCATTCAGACATATATTAAAAATATTTTTATTTCCCAGGCCTACATCTCCAGGGCTAAACCTAATGTTCTTTCTTATTTGCAAAAGGAACTGAATAATACTGAATGACCTAAACTAGCAAGACCTTGTTGTGCTTTCCAATCTCAGTGTATTAAAGTTAAAAATAAACCAACTCACAGACCTTCACTTTAAAAATTACCTTGATAGCTCTGCACGCTTTTCCAGCTTGTCTTGATTTGTTTTTTGTACTTTATTACCCATCTCTGTATAAAAGACATTGCATTACATCAAGCAGGAAGCTTTATCTTTTGGACTAAGAAGGTAATTTTTTTTCTAAGTATAAGTCTATTTTCTCTGAGTCAATAAAATATATTAGCAAACTCTGAACAAGATATGCAGTTATTTGGTACATTTTTGCAGTTGAACTCACAAGGCAATCTCAGTTATGTTCCCTTCTAGTACTGCACCATGTATACTCAGTAAAATTCTGAAGTGTTATTAAAAATACGAAATAAAAAGACAATGCAATAAAGAATTAGGAAATAAGGAAAATCTTCAGTTTATTATTGCAAAATTTCAAGAAAGATGTATATACTGAACAAAGAAACATTATTCTCAGAAAGGCAGTGACTATACCAACTGAGAGTGTTTTGCTTTTCCTGCGAGGTTCAATAATCCAGAGAATTCTATGCTTTATAAATCAGAAAATGTAGGAATATAAAGTCATTTTACCCTCTATGTAATATAATAACTAAATATGAAATTCTCATTCTCTTTCTCCTACCTCATAAAAACTCCAGATAAAGATTTTGCCTCAATTAGAGAGAGATTTAGGAGTTTGAATTGGCAGAGAAATAAAGAAGAGGACTACCCCCGAGAGGATATTAATTTTGTTTCCATTAATTTTTCCCTAAAGAGTCAAATTTCATTTGTTCCTGTGTTCTCTATCACTTACTGAAGCTATAAGGAGGGGTCAAGAATTAATTTCACCACATCTTCAGGTTTATTAGAATAGTCATGCCAGACATTGGATTATATTAACCAGCCAGTGGAAATTGTACTCTGAAATATTCAACACTGGAAAGTAAAACCGCAAGAATAGAGGTAAGTTTGAAGACCCCATGTCCCTACAAAGGCAGTTATTTCTATAGACAATTTTGCATCTTGGTATTTGTAAATATGCTGAATGATGGGGCTCCCTCTTCCCTCAAAGTCTCTGTGGCAGAAATGATATTTTTGCAGACAATCAACGCTTCTGACTTGTTCGAATTTATTCCAGCTTTAATTCCATAAAGCACCAAAGAGGCAGGCTTAACATATTGCACTGTTTTAATTTTGTGTCATTCAGCTGTCTTCAGCAAGACTGAATCACATACTCAGGTACTCAAGGGAAAAAGTTCAAACTGTTGGGTTAGTGAGACATTGCAATAGGATGCCTGGAAAGGTTATGGGGTTCTGCAGTACTACATGACCAGAAATAAGGAATTGATGTTTTGTAAAGGATGCTGAGAACATGTGACATGCAAAGGGCATTATTAGGAGTGAGCACAGCATAGCTTGACTCTCATAATGAAATTTGCTTCTTTGGAAGAGGGAAAGAGGACTTTGTTGCAAGCAAATGGACGAGGAAAGGACGAAAAACTAAGGGGTGGTTTTCAAGTGATTGATTTTTTCATTGAAATGCAGCATAAAAAGATATCTGCACACAATCCTAAGCAACTGGTTGTCTATGGGGTTCTGTTTAAGCAGAAAAGATAGATGAGATGACCTCCAGAGCTCCCTTCCAACCTCAGCCTTCTGTGACTCTTTCTACCCTTGAATTTTTTTGAGATCTGACTGGATCAAGCTCTGATCAAGTTTAGATTTCAAAACTGCACCTGCTTTGAGCAGGACATTGAACTAGATACCTTCTGAGGTCCTTTATGTAGCTAATGAACAAATAAAATATTTTATTTTAATAAAAACCAACCAACTAAACACAATCCCCTCCCCCCAAAAAAACCTACATACTAATTTGTCAAAACGTGTCTTATTAAAAGACCTATCTACTTCTGGGTGCATACAACTTTTTTCTTCATTTTACAAATAATCAGTCAAAACTAAATAACTCATCTGCTCTTAGTTCCCCTTTAACTGCTTTCAAATCCTCAATACAATTCCAGCATTGCCCAACATTTTAAAAATAAATGAAGAAATATTTATGTTATTCAGAGTTCAAAACACCAGTTTCTTTCTTCCTAAGTGCTAAATAAGGATTTTAGCATATGTAAATCTGTGTATTGCATTTGTGACTGAATCTCAGTATGAAATTTGATTTCTCCTGCTAATTTACAACTCAAATACACTCACTGCTCTCCTTTTTTTTCAATATCGAAGCTCTCTCTTTGTAACAAGGTCTTAAAGGAACAAATTGATGCAGATAAATCTATTTTTAAAAAGCGCAAAGAAGAAATTTAATGAGAGATAGTAAAAGATTTTTAAGGGAATGGTTTTGCTCAAAACTATGAAATAACTAAGTAACTCTTCTTTAATTTGCAGAACCATTGGACTTCTGACTTTTATTGTTTTTTTCTCAGTGTTAAATCCTGATACCCATCAGGCACTGATTGTAGAATACTTTTAATTTTAAAGAATCTTCTTTCACAATTCTGGAATTTCAGCAATAGAATTTGAAAGCTCCTGCTAAGAGAACTGTTTTCAAGACCCCCTCTGGCCAACATGGCATTAACTTTATGTAAGAAAAAAATAAATCTTCAGATATTGACTCACTGCACTATTGTATCAGTGAACTTGGGCTGTACAGCTCTGGTGAACTACACCAAATTATCTGGGCAGGTCTTCTCCTCACCACCTGTAAGATGCACATTGTACCAAAGGTCTTCCATAAGCCTTCAGTTGTGTTTTCTCACACTGTGAAATACATTCAGAATCAGCCATTATTAAATGCTTTATTTAATTCCATTAGCAGCCTGTGCACACCAAACAGATTATTTGCCTTAGCTATTGGTCTGTTAGGTGCCAATTCAGTGCCTAAGGTTTGCAAGTAAATGCACAGCTGTTGATTCTTAGTATAGCTTTAATGAAGGAGTTCAAGGTTAGAAAGCCTCTAGCTGTGAAATTGAAGTTAAAAGGATATTATGGTATTAAAGAGCTGCATAGAGCTCAAATGTATTCATTACTGATTTGTTTATAATCCCCAGGAGCTAAGTAGGACAGTCTGAATGCCTGGGATAGGGAAAAAGAGACTGGCAAAATCTGGTTTACTTGCAATTTTATCACCAATTGACTGGTGACCTTGGTGAAAATATCAAGTCCTGCTTCTCTACTGTTGTCTCTATGTCTACTAATAATGCTTGTCTCATCTGTGAAAATGATTAAAAATTTTGGGGTTGGGAAGGAATAAATAGCATAGCAAACAGAATCTGGCTTGAAGGAGGATTATAGCACTTTTTATATGCTTCAACAGACCAGAAAATGATGAGATATGCTCTTGTAACTACCTGGATACAGAGAATTTCAGTAATGAAGTTATAACTATTCCTAATTATATGTATGTGTATGTATATATATATTTGTACATTAATTCCTTTGTATAGAAATGTAATTCCTAGAAATGACTTTGTCTCTGCATCTCAAACTTGGGGCAAAGGGGATAAGGCATAGAGGGAAATCCATAGTTTACTTTATATTTCAGCACTAAGAGTTGTGTTGAAATCTTCTGAGAATGTATTTTAGAAATATTTATAAAAAAAATTCTCAGGCTAATAAATACAAGTTTAGCTTGTTCTGCCATTTCTGGCCTTCTGTTGCAAAAAGAGCTGGAATTTAGTCAGCAGAAAAATACCATTTTTACAGTGAGGAAATATATACATAAGGAGGAAATATTGGCAGAATGCTCCATTTTTTTTTTTCAAAGTTCTGTTATTGAAGATTGAGACGATCTCTGCTGAAGAAAATAAAAACATGCAGGAGGATTTAAGGTGAAAAATTGATTCCTGTGACACTAGAGGAACAAAGCTTCAAACTATCAGATGAGGATTGGCTGTTCTCTTCTATTTTCATAGAATCAGAGAATCATAGAATCATAGAATTGGCTGGGTTGGAAGGGACCTCAGAGATCATCAAGTCCAACCCTTGATCCACTGCCGCTGCGGTTCCCAGCCCATGGCACTGAGTGCCACATCCAGCCTCTTTTTAAATATCTCCAGGGATGGAGAATCCACTACTTCCCTGGGCAGCTCATTCCAATGTCTGATCACCCTCTCAGTAAAGAAATTCTTTCTAATATCCAACCTAAACCTCCCCTGGCACAACTTGAGTTGAGGCACAACTTTTAGTTGAAGTTACAGCTCCCAGAAATTTGTGTTAGCTGCATCCCCTTCCTAGAAGCAGCCCATGGACATACTCAGTTGTCCAGGCACTCCTAGGCAGCAGAAGAGATGAAATGGATAGGTGTGACGTAGGAAGGGAAGAAAGATTTCCATTTGAAGTACATCTGAAACTCTCAAGTCTTGCTCAGCTAACTGTGTATCACTTGAAAAGCACTTTCATGCTCATGGTAGTGCATAAGCTACCACACTCTTGTGCATTCCTGAATATGAAGATGTAGAGAGCTGATTTTGATACCAGGTGTGTAAGCAGAGAAGTAAAAGATTATGACATTACAGAAAGAGGACATTTTCCAGGTGTACTCAGAACACAGACTACAGCTCCAGTGATGTGGAGACAATCAGTCAGCTGAAACTCATCTTAATGTTGCTATGGTTTCGGAAGTGAACAGTTTAGGACCAAACCTTCTTTTGCTTGACTGAAACAAATGAGACCTTTTACAAAACTCGTTGTTCAAACAGGAGAATAAAAAAAGCCCCAAATCAACAAGATTATTTTAATTTTGCTGAAACTTTTGGTTTTCTAAAAGATTACACAGTGATGAGCCAGGGTCTATGAAAACACTAACTTCAAAAATAATGAATGGTATATAAAATTTAAAAAGATGTAGTTAAATCATAATGAAGTAAGATACAATTCAGAGTGATGTGTATATTTTAATCTGGTATTAAAGAATAGACCCTTCTGCTAATAACATACAGCTGGTTAGATAAATCATTAGCAAAAAAATCCCAAACTAACCAAGCCCCCCTTGTTATTTCATTATGAGTATCACAAGAAAGAATAACTATTAAAAAAGGAAAATGCTGGCAGAAGCCATATCATATTATTGTAACTCTGTAATCTGTATTGACAAATAGAACTTGTTTTCATAAGAAAAAGAATAAGGAAAAAGAATAATTTAGGCCAAAAATTTCATAGAAGTTTTCAATCAAATGTAGATTTAAGAATATGGGTCTAGTCTGGTATCAATTCTTAACATGTAGCTAGAAATCAGTATACTAATTCAGGTAGCTTAAAAATAAATCTTATTTTTCCATATGAAAGTTAAATCTCACTTCAAATTTTGGAACACACACACAAGTACACTGTGACCTCCCATATGTTCTCTGTACTCTCATTTGGTTTTAATTTGGCTATTTCTGAAGTAGGCAGCAATCTTTTATTATAAAAACCTCATAAGGTTTGGCTATATAAGAACACTTAGGCAGTTCCCATTTTTTATTATTTTGTGAAATGGATGCATTTCAGCTGATGTTTAGAAAAAGAGGCAAGCATGATTAAACTTCTAAAAAGCCTTGACTGTGAAAAGTATAAGAGCTTCTTACAATAACTCATGTCTGAAATAGTGAAGGTGAGGGCTGTTTAAAAAGAAACAAGTCTTCAGAACACATCTCAATCCGTAACAAATTGGAGTTTATGTGACTCCTCATATTACGGCAAATTATCAGAATGAAAAAATTGTGTGAGAAGTAACAGGGAAAACACTCAATGTATTTGTACTAACAGTAGAATTATGCACCTGATCTATGGACACATGCAGAGATTGACACAGACACAATAGAAAGGAAAGGAGCTGGGAATCAATTGCTCTGAGCAGTGATTTTTGTCTGCTGTGACCTCCTACTATCTGACTATGGCTGACATTTACCACTGGGATGCAATTAGCATCACTCTGGTATTAGAAGTATTTCTAGGCTAATTATTTTCATAAGAGAAATGTCAAGATTTTTGTAATACTCAACACATTGCTTTTTTGTACTTCATTACATCTAACAGTTTGTTAAAATGGCACTTCGGGGTTTCAGGGAGAGATTTTCAAAGGCACAAATGAGAGATGCCTGTTACTGTAAATGTATCTTTCTTTTTTCTCTGCTTAAAATGTTGTTGAAAAATAACATCATCTCTGCATTCAGTAAGTTTTCATTGTGCTATGAGCTCCTTTAAATTAATCTGAACATTCAGATATACATTACTAGACATGTTGCTCAAATGTAATTCTATATTAGGCAAATAACAGTAGTGTGAATGATAACAAAAATTGAAATACTGAGTTGTTTAAGTTTCTGGTAAAAATTTCAATTATAAGAATTCATTTTTATTCGGGTTCTACAGATTTTAATTCATAATGAATGGTAAATTCCTGCTTTGTCTAGGAAAGGTATACTGACCTTAATACTTAAGTAACTACAATCTCTTAAAGACATAACTATTTCATTTCTCTCCCTTCTCAGCCTCAGGTACTATAAGATCAGGTGGGTGATCTTTAAAATTGAGAGCAACCCTTAGGTAATGAACCAATCTAACCAGACTAGAATGGGTTCAAAAGAAACAAGTGCTGGTTGCTCAGGAAAACATCCTAACCTTCACAAGTAGGACCTTGAATGTCATCATAAGGGAATAGACTAATAAGGGAGCAATAACATAGAAATAAGAAAATAAATAGACTGAGCTTACATTCAAAACACATTAATTTTCCCAGAGTTCCCAGTCACCAGTTTTGTGAAATAAGTAAGACTGCTTACTTTGTATCTCTTACATTTTATCTTCCATGTTTTTCTTCAGTTTAATGTTAATGGGTTGATTTCTTGTTTTTTTTTTTTTTTTTTTGGTTACAGCTTCTCTTGTTCCAGCTAAAAAATACCCTGGTAAAATAAAATGAAATGAACTTGAGCAAACAATCCTTGAAGGTCTGGGATGGCTGCAGAGGCATCACTGTAAATTTTGGATTTTTGTGCTGTAGCAATAATTCAGTCACAGTAATTCATCATTTCCTTCCGGACCCAGAAATCTTTCCTCAGGCCACAGACATCCCAACTTCTTTTCTGATGGTAAATCTAGGGATGTTTCCAGTATTACACCATGACCAGTACTCTGCCGGATCTCTAATGCTTCTGGTAGTTCACAGATGTGTGGGATACCTGTTTTCCTTCAGGATTCATTGGGAATCCTTGAGCAGAAGTTAGCATAAGGGTTCTTTGGAAATAGTTTTAGTATAGCAAGCAAGGTATAGAATATAGGTGTGCCAATTATTCCCCACTGGAAAACTTAGCACATAAACTTGAGGTAGCCTCTGTGTATGCTTGGTTTTTTTCTTTTTTTTCCCGTCATGGTACCTTAGGGTAAGTAGTTCAGTCCTCACGGACTGTGCCCCTGAAACAGCTATGAAACGAAGAATAACCATATCTCTTAAGCTTCTGGAACAGCAGTGTATCAAATTATTGTCTTCTAGTTGACCTTTGTTTCCTGAGATCCCCAGAGCTTTTTATGGTATTGGTAATGGGATTTGAAAGTGGTATTTACTTATTACTTATACTTTTTCATCACAACCTTTATGTTAAGATGAGTTAAACATCTTTAAATGGGCCACAAGGAAGTTATATTTCTGACTCAGTACTGTTCAAATATTTCTGAGGTGTATTCTAGGAGAATGGGCTGGAATCACTCTTGAGATTTCAAAAGTACTAAAGCTTAGGCTGATAGAAATCTTCTTACCCCTACCTCCACAATCCAGACAGACCTAAACCGGTATAAATAACTGCTAATATTAACTTGAAAGTCCTCTGGAACTGCAGTTTGTCAACCTTCAGCATTTTTATCTTTCAGCTCATATACAGATAGAGTTTCTAGAAGAGGGGAACATAAAGAATTGGATCAGGGAAGGTGCAACATGATACACCAGTTCAAAGTAGCTTTGTCTGTCTGCTTGGAAACAATCCACAATAGTTTGTTTAAACTGGAATATGATACAAAACCCCATAGTTTTGAAAAGTATACTCTAAATCTAATGATAAATGTACACTCAGTACATTGCTGTGGAGAAAGAATAATCCTCTGTCATACTGATAGAAATACCCTATTTAATATAATTGAGGAAGACAAACAATCCCATGAGCTATGATGTCAACAAGCCTTTTTGTAATATAAAAAGTTTCATAGTACTTAGAATAAAAAAAAGTAGGACACTGTTAATTTAATTGCTGAGAGATAAGTTTGATCAAAGCTGAAGAATGTGAACTGCATCCTCGAATGTAAGAAGTTTCATTTAGAAAATGGACTTAATAACAAGCACATTTATTCATTGCTGGAGACTTGTGATTATTAATATTAGATCTAAAGAATGCCTTATATTTAAGACTCTTCTATTATCTACATTTATTATCCAGTTTTCTCCTGCCATTGCTTTCTGGCTATGCTATTGCTAAGAAATATGTAACCAAGATAATCATATTATCTTCCATCAGTGCTGCAATCTGTTTAACTGAAAAAGCCATACTCAATATTGCAATGCTGCTCCTGACAGAGGATTTAACTAGAGTTGATTCTCCTAAGAGCAACTCATTCTCCTGACTTCCAAAGAAACAGTGCTTAAAACTGGAAAGCTGCCTCCCTGCCAAAGGGCTGAAACTTCTACTCACAGCCCCAAAAAGCCAAAAGTTCAAGGTAGCACCAGGGACGTAGGGTTCATTTTTGGCTGATATGGATCCATTTCATGCAGTGAAACAACCAGCTAACAGGTCATAAACAGGTGATGCCCTCTGAGATGTATAGTCCATTTTACTATACACTCCACTCAGGTCATGGTTTATTATGTTTTGGAATTTTAAAAATTGTGCATCACAAAGAAGCAACACAATGTAATGACCACCATAGTATGCATGTAAGCATTTTAAAACGAGTAAATATATTTTTAAATGTCTGATACTCTGCTTGAATGTTTCAGTCTCATTAAAAAATAGTCAACATAGTTGGTTAAATTATTAGGATTTATATGAGGCAGAACTTTTGCTGCAGCTTCATTGTCTTATGGCTTTTGGCAGAAAAGGACTTATTTTTCTTTCCTTTGTGTTTTGGGTACAATCAAGATACATTTTGGATACAATTGCCCAGAACAATCAGAATAACCTGACAGTACAGCCAGAGAAAGTCAGTCTAATATCACACAAATTTTCTTTCCTTTGGAATCTGCATGCTGTGTAGGATACTATATTTAGGGGTGATATTTGATTTGGTGGGATCCAGCAATTCCTCTACTGCTTAGTGCTGCAGTTTTAACTCTTTGCTCACAGGAGTTGTAGAGCCCAAGAGCTACTTCTTGCTTAGACCCTTCAATGCTTTATCCAAGTTACTTCTTCCAAAGAAGACCAAGAAGAGCAGATGGGATCAGAAGTTAGGCAAAGAGAAGGCCATGGGGAGTTCTAAGGTCTATTGTAGATTTTGGAACTTTCTTGTCTTTTGCAATAATAACATTCTTAAAGTGTTATGCAAGAGGAAGAGGAGTCTAAAAATGCTGTCATCTCATAAGAGCATGAAATAATGCCTTAAAAAAAAAAAAGAAAAAAGGTTAACTTATGTACATACCCTTGTCTACTGGGGAAATCAGTTTCACAATGAAGAGAAAAGAAAATGTCTCTGATATTTCTGAGAAACAAGCTTACATCCAGGACCAGACAGGCAACAGAACTGGAATTATCAATAATCACCTTTCAGCCTCAGAGTGTACCAAACAGGTAGTGTTATAAATAAAATATGCCTTGTTTTCCAAATCGTACCTTGCTGTGTCTACACAGAAAAATTCCTCAAGAATTATCCATTGTATTGAACAGAACTGGGAAGTGAGGTCTTGAATCTCACTACCTCCATGCTTCTGATCAAATGAAACATCCAAATCTTCTCAGAGGGCTGACAGAATTATATGTGATGCTATCCAATAACAGTATAGAAAGAAGTAGTTGAAGGGAAGTAACATGGAGTGATATTTGCTGGAATCACTGACAGAGAAATGGAAGAGAAAAGGTTGGGAGCAGCAGTAAGTATGGAAAATAGTCTTTGATCAGGTGTCTCGGTTTAGCAGCCTTTGTCTTCATTTAGACCCTTTGGTCTACCCATCCCTACATCACAAAGGAATTTGGGAAATGGAAAGGAGACCTGTAGGTTGAAATGGAAGCAGATTTGTTAAAGTAATAAGAAAAATTTACACCAATACTAATATAAAATACACAGTTATAATCATAGAAATATCTGTGAAAACCACAACTCCAGTGAAAGTGCCATGGTCACAGCAAACAAGAGAAGAGGCCCTGGAAGCATAAGGATAGGAAAAACCCTTCAGGGATGGTGGCCTCTGAGGAAAGAAAACAGTCCCAAGCAAACTTTCCAATTTTTAGTGAGTGGGATATATTTGGCATGCCCTGGTTTTTCCTTCTCCTACCCCCAGCATGTGGCTAGGACAAAACTGTCAAAGCCCTTGATCACTGTGGAAACTCAGGTACCATGGCTGGCCACAAGCTAAACCAAAGTGTCTTATCAATTTTGTTCCCACCAAATCAGATTCTGCAGCCTTCTTAACAAAACAACTTTTCTTAAAAGAAGATTGATTCTATTGCAGAAAAACCAGGAAAGCCTCAATAATAGCTTATGTTGTAAGGAGGTGGGTTTTACTGAGATAAGATTTAAACCAAACAAAACACCTTCTTTGATAATTTTGGAATTTCCCTGTTTATTTATTTATTTTTAAAATAAAGGATGCTCTTTTGAATACACCCAAAAAAGCAATAACTTCATTTCTACCAACTGAGAAAAATAAAAGAATCAACATTTTTCACAGCATATGTCTGGGGATTGTTCCAGTCTGAATCATTGTATAACTTCTGTGAATTATTCACTTTCTAAAAACCACGGTTGCTATCGATAAGACGCTCAAAATAAAGTATTTTTTAAATGTAATGCTCGCAGAGAGAGTAAAGTGTGGCATATTAGATTGAGCTGTCTTATACACTGAATTATGTTGAGATGGAAAATGACAACTTGATGCAGGCTTGATTTAGTTGAAAACTGTTTTAGGGAAAACAAGTTTATTATAAATGTTAAGGAATGATCTAGAGCTAGATACAAGAATTAAGAACTAAGCTATGTCAAACACTTGCTTCAGAAATTAAAATCCTGATTATCTACACTGTCTCCTGAGTGTTCTTCCTCATTGTGCCTCTTATTTTAATACCTGAATTCCATTAAATCGGAGTTCTCTTGGCTGGAATTTGTCATCACCAATGTTTTACACAAAATTCTTATAATATTCATAATAATTTTACTATATTAATGCATTTATTTTATTTATAACTTAAATATAACCAAGAATTTGCACCTAATCTGAAATAATTTCCTCACAAAATCAGACTCAAACTCTGATGTGTGGTGGGGGAAAGCAAATGTGTTGGACTTTAGTACCCAGGCAATTCATCCTCTTTGTTGTTGTTCCCATTTCTAGGTCAGACCAATAGGAAGGCTGAGGTTGTATTCCCACTGTTCCCAAATAAACATCCTGTGCTAAAGTTCTTTACCCCCATTGAACCCATACACTGGGTGTATTTGTTTCCTTTTGTGTGGTTTTTTTTGTTTGGTTTTTTTTTTTGGGTTCATTTGTTGGTTTGGGGTTTTTTGGGGTTTTTTTCCTATTGAAACCATATACCTTTAAAAGCAAAAAAACCCTCCACCCACTGCAGACACATTTGTAGACAGGAAGTCAAATAACATCAGTAAAAAAAAAAAAAGAATTCTTTACATTTTCAATCTAGTAACTCTAACCATGCTATATAAGGATAGATATAAACTAGAGTAGATAAACATAAATTCTAAAGCTGATTGTACCAGCCTTGAAAGTCTGTAATTAAGGTAAAGAAATTCCAGGGAATGATCTCTAAGGAAAAAAAAAAAAAAAGAATTAAAGAAGACACTATTTCTCTACTGTGGATTATTCCACAATAATTAACATTTTTTATTGCTGCATATATTTCTCCAATTAGCTATCTGGAAAATGGGGTCTAAGTTAATTGATTCTGTTGTACTTGTGTAAATCTTAGCTAATTCCATGTGCTTTTGAAAATGGAAGGATCTAGTCATCCATATGGATGGCTTTGATCATTCTAAGCTGCTCATTTATTGAGGTACAGTAAGTAGTACAAGGTAATACAGGTATTTATCTGCAAAATGAGGAAAACTGAACATTTCCTATCTTACTTGGTGTAAAAATATCACCTAAAAATTATAATATGTAGGTACGTGTAATGAAGTGGAGGATTAAATTATTTTTTGGAATTTTGTCTTTAAACAAGTTCACTTCTCTATGAGAACTTACATTTTAGTAAGGCTGAGGATACGTAGGCAGGTGGGGAAACTCGCCACCTAACTTAGTAGCAGGAGGTTGAAAAGGTTAAAGGTACTACAGTAAAGCACATGTCAATAGATGAAAGGACAGATACAGTTTTTCCATACTATTGTTTCTTTTATATGGCAAAGACTGAAATAAATATAGATGACATAAAATAGGAACGATATATATATATATATATGTGTGTATATATATATATATGTATATAAGCACACTGGCAATGGTATTTATAGCAGAATTTATCAGAGAATATTATTGAAAAGGTTATGTTTTCTTAACTTCCATCAACATGTCTTCAGCTGATACAAATCATTAATTTCTTTCATTGAAATTCTGTAATTTGATCTATTTCTACCGATAAGGTATGTTTTTATTTTGGCTGGAATTGTCACTTTGGTGTGATTTTTCTGAACTTTCAGAAGCTTCAGACACATTCTCGAATAAAGCATACAATTGTAAGTCAGAAAAATCTGCTGGTATTTGTGGTTTTAGACTCAGACTATGGAATACTTTAAGAGAGCTCAACAACATGTAGTTTTAAAAGCAGCTAAGCTATGCTACTTTGTGATAAAATACCTTTTGAAGAATATGTTGAAGGGTTTTCCCCTTCAAGTGTTCTTCTTTCATCCAATTAGCTGGAAAAAGAAAACAAACACGAAAACATAAAAGAAAAAAAATCCATAAAACCTCTGAGTTCAGTGCATACAAATTACTCTGGTGCCTTTCTTTTTGACAGAAATATATCTCAGATTTCTCCAGTGAAGGAGGGTGCTTAAAGCTATTGGACTCAGTGGGGATTAAACCCATATCTAACAATTCTATAGATAGCTTAAGGCTTCTTAGCAGTGCCAATAAAATTAAATGTTACAGTGGCAACCAAGTGTCCTGAAATCGTGGTGGCAACATATTCAGGTTCCATTTAGTATGGATTTGGAAGTCAGTGTGATGAGTGGGAGTGAGAGGGATGGGAAGGAATAATAAAGGAGCAGACTCTGGGGCTTTATGGAACAGAAAATGGGGCCTTGGTTTCTTTCCCACCCATCTTGAACTCTTCCCACCTTTTTTTACATTACTTCTATTCTTATCCAGAGTGTTCCTGTAAATATGTCTTCTTTTTGGGCACACAAACCAGCACCAGAATGAATTTAGAACTCTGGGATTTACCATAGGTGTGATTTTTGGAGCCATATTTAGTAATAATCACATGTAATTATAAAGCTGTTCTTCAACATTTATCATACAAGTACCTTTTAATGACATATAGTCTTGCTGTATAACTAATCCAGTTACAAAAAACCACTTTCTGAATTAGTATTATGTCTATTTTAAAGCAGGAAATTTGGTTGCTCACATTTATTTCAGACTAATATGTTGTAGGCATGAAAAATACAGAGCTATCAAACTAAAAATCTGAATGAAAATTCTCAATTAAATCATGGTGTGCATATTATATTAAAACAGACCAAAAAAAAAAGCTTCTGAAGATTGTTTAGAAAAGAAATGGAACTAAACCCACCCCCAACATACCCACAAATAGCATTTCCTCCAAAGGACTATCTGTCATATTACAAAATATTGCAATTTATAGGAAGCCATGCTTAAAGTAATTCAGATCTACCCACAAATAAAATTTGTTTTGTTTTGTTTTTTGGGTTTTTTTAAATTTTTTTTTTTCCAAACTGCTAAAGCAACAGAAATCTTCAAAATTCAGAAACAACCTCAGCTGAGTTCCTGACATTCTTACTGAACTAGGCATAATAGGCCATTTTATGATCTTACTTCACTGGAGCAAATATATACCTTATAGATATATATATTGATTTTTGAAGGAGCTGTGGTGTTTCAGAAGATACACTGTGTGGAGGTCTGAAATATGGAGGCACACAAAATTAGGTTTGATTACTTTGGTTGTTCTGTAGGAAACTTAAGCTTTTAACATTGACAAAATGTATGCGTTTGCTGCTGTGATTTTTTAATTTTTTCTTTTTTTCAAATGGAAGACATCCTTAAGAAAAAAAAACGGTTCCTTTAGTTTAGATCAGTTTTAGTAAGGCTTATAAAATTGTCTTAAAAATTAAATTCTCATAACTCACTAGTGTCAGGGCAGCCTTTCCTATGGTTAGGATGGTCCCATCAGAGACTGAACCTCTCCACTACTACTTGCAGCTTGAAGTGGTTAAAGAGCACGAAGATCACAACTTATAAAGGTCCAGCTATAAGGAAGGAGTTAATTATATTTTTTCTTGTATTTTTCAGCAGTTCAGAAACAGTTCTATTTGACAGCTCTAACTTTGTGACATCCCAAAACTCAGGTGTCCACATTGCAAGGTCAGGGATGCCAAGTGTGCCAGGCAGATTCCTTGGAACAAGACTTTAATATGGCTAATACAAAACACCTAATACATTCATGTTGCAACATAATGCAGTATTTTTCTTTTCTGGAAAGAAAGAAGTTAAAAGCAAATGCTATCTGGCTTTCTAAAGCACAGCCTGAAGGAGCTATCAGATTTTTCTATTCTCCTCAACAAAGAAACAGTTATTTGACTGATACAATGCATTAAAAATTAATAGTTCTGTTAATTTGAGACTTGTTGCTTAAGATAAAACTGGGATTCAAAACACGGCCCTCAGTACATGTTTGCTGGATACCATGCTGGCATCTGTTCTCTTTGTCAATGTCTATTGCACTTGGTTTTTCACAGGAAAACTTCATAAATTATCTATACTTTTGAGTTTCACCTGTATAAAAAATTACTACCAAACCCTTAAACAACACCTCTCTTCATTAGATAGGAATTCAAATATTGATCTTTCAAAATGCAGAATTTATTTGCTGAATGTTAAATGTGTCAAAAAAATGCACTCGTGCATTTTCTAGACCAAATGCTGCATATTTAATTTCTTTAAAAAATTTGTATCAAATCAGCTTTTTTCCATCAGCAATCAAAACTGAATTGAGTAATCCACCTAAGCCAGGTGATGTTTATGATGCTTAGGGAAGTTTATATCATCTCTTGGGAAGAATAAATGTTTTGTCCTTCTTAATTCAAGCAAACATGTGGGATCTTAGTCCTTGGAGGTCAGAGGATGAGGCCCCAAGAGACCTGTGCTGGCTCTGTAGCCAGCTCTGTTTGGAACAGGAGGTGGGACTAGAGAGATCCTCCTGAGTTCTATGCAAACCCCATTATTTTTAGAATTCTGTAATTATTTTTTTTTTTTGTAGGTTTCCAAATTCTCTTTTTACAGGTCTGCTGGAATTAATGGTCTGAATATTCATTTGATAAAAGCCAGCTAGCCTTATTCATGCTGGTGACAGATAGCTTAATCTGATTGACATCAGTGGATGATTTGGCCTTTCTTTTTTGATACAAAGGTCTCCTTTTGTATTTGGGACATGATCCTTGAGTTAA
Source organism: Heliangelus exortis (assembly GCF_036169615.1). Lineage (NCBI taxonomy): Eukaryota > Metazoa > Chordata > Aves > Apodiformes > Trochilidae > Heliangelus > Heliangelus exortis. The sequence continues at coordinate 25,263,478 of NC_092429.1, read as the reverse complement.
AGAGCAGGCTGCTTAATTTATACACTGTAAGTGACAGCACATTCAGTGTGTCAGTCAGATGGATTCCATGCAACATGCCAACCTCCCTTTATAGGTCAACTGCAAAATAAAAGCCTACAAATCTGTTCCCTACAGTTATTTGTCAGTGGATAAACAATATCCCATTTTTTAAAAGATGCTGCTTATGATTTGCTATAAATTTGCTGCTTATGATAGAAATATGAAGTCATCATCATTCACTTCTGTCATTTAGATTTTCACCAAAGGAGCAGTATTATATCTTGTTCAGCTATAAACCCTAAATGTACCTTTCTTCTTCCAGCCTCCACTGTCTCCAGGTGTTTAATTGGGTCACAGTATTCCTACTCTAAAAGCAAGAACAAGAGGCAATTGCACTCTAGCTTACTTAATTTTTTTTAAATTCCTTTTGAATTAAATGGAAGGAAGAACAAATATTACTGGAAGTGTGAATTATATAGAAAAAATCTGAAACTTCCAAGTGGAACACCAATAACTGACTGAAATAACAATGTGATCTTCTCATAATTATACTTTTTTATAATTTTGTCAGAAAACCAAGATGTGATGAATAGCAACAGTAACACAACACAGATGCTCATTTTACACATATTCTGCACTGCTCCAAACTTTGTATGAAACAGGTTTCTTTTAGGTTATATATGTTTCCAAAAACCTTCCATGGAAAGTGTCCCTTAGCCTCTACCAAAGTCTGATTCATTTTTCCATGCTGTATTTATTAATTTGTCTAATATGAAAAATACTAGACAAATATTAGACAAATATTAGACAAATATTAGACAAATATTAGACAAATGAGGCTGGTGAGCATCCAACCTCATGATCACCCACAGCTGTGTCCTCTGTTCCACTGCCCTAAACCCCACATCTCTAGTCAATGGTAATGCAGCATCCTGTTTCAAATGCTGAGGACCATTAATACGGGAATAATTTGTCAATGTTTGCAGAAATAATATTGCAACATGACCTCTTGAACACACACCTTGCTAAAATGAGACATCAAGGAGTCATTTTCTCTTATGGCTCTCAAAAACCTTGTTGCTTAAAGCATCCTTGGCCTTTCTAAAATGAGTATCTGAAACTATTCCCAGTGATCTGTAGTAGTAGTTCATGAACAGAGAAAACATCAGAAAGACTTCAATTTTATTTGATTATTTTGCCCATAACTCTTTTCCCCCATTATATATTTTGAGTCAAAGACATTAAAGTAATGTAACAGAGGAACACTAGACTTGGTCTTTTATCTTTATTTTACTGGGTTGATGGAGAAGAATTGAATGGAGAAGAATTTTTGAGACAGTGAAAATAGAAAGTGACAGGAAGCATTTTTCACCTTCCATCACTTTAAGTATTTTATATTTAATTTTTTTGTAATATAAGAGGTGAAGAGGGAGAGAGCCCTGAGCTGATCTAGGACTCAAAAATAGAGTTGCTATTGCTCTGCTAAAAGGAGTTATAAAAAACCAGCCTACAATCTGGTTAATGACAGTCCACACACAAGTTGACATTTCCTTCTGCAAAAATCAATTGTCAGAAACACATAATTTTTTTTAAACTTGTGTGTCAGAAGATTTTGACTATACCACTTCTCCCTTCAATCCAGAAAGATAAAATTTTAGACTTAATTATTTAGTGATAGCTTAATCCAAGTGGAAGCTTTAATAGAGACTTTCCAATCTAGAACATTTCCTCATGCCCACCTCATTTACTGCATCAATGTAGAATCATACAGTTTCCTATAAATTTCTGTTTTTATTTCCATTTCACTGGTTGTGCAATGGTTTCTTAAAATGGTTTCCTGCAGGAGCTGATGTCACTGTCTTCTGTGTATGAAGTGTGCTGATTGAGCTTATTTTAGGCAAAGGTAGGACAGCAAATAATAAGCAAGTTTAGGAGAAAGTGATAAAAAAACAATTTTATGTCATTTGCAAATTAATCTCATGCATAAGAGTTGTCTGCATGTATACAAAATAGAGAAACAGAGGCAATCTGCCTTTTATTATAAAGAGGAACCATTGACTTTGGTTTTTTGTTCTTATTGAAGAGAACACTACTTTCAGTTTGCATGTAATGGCTCTCTTTCTGAGAACAGCCCATACCTGTCTGACTTCCCAATGCAAATGGGTGTATTCAGCACTCCTAAGCAATTTTAAAGTACACAACTGACAATGATATTAATCTTAACTTCACTGTTTCCCTCAAGCTTCTGTACTGGGTATGGAGAATTAAATCGGATTGAAATATGGTGCGCAAAACATTAATATTGAGGAAATGTCCTCCATTTCTTTTATTCTTTAATATAACCTCTCTTCTAAAAGTTGGTTTATGTGATAATAATCTTTCTAATGCAACTCAAACAAAATGAGAAAAAAAGTTGAAAGAAAACTGGGAAATTTTACTGTTCTTAAAACTGGATTTCATGTTAAGCTTATATATAGTCTTATTAAAACTGATGTCACAATAGACTTTCAACTTGAAGCATCCTTAACTGTAGTCAGAAGAAATGGAGATTGAGAGTATTCTGCATAAACAATGCAAGCAGAAGACAAATTTGAGAGTATATTAATATTAGAATTAAATGTATGGTATTCTAAATATATCATGCCAATTTATCTTTAATTGTTTTGGAGTGAAGTATGAGAGTATTTAGAAGTTTTAGAAGTATTTAGAAGTAGAGTATTTAGAAGTTTTATGCTCACATTTTGTATAGTTTACCTTATGGCAAGTAAGTAATAGTAATTAAGTATTTTATTCTGAAGATTCTGAGTGGAAGTATCTCAAAATAAAAATACAAAATTAATTTAAAAAATACTTAATAAAAAAAAAAAGCTAGATGAAAAAGCATGAAAAATGTATACTTCCTTCTAGACTGTAGCTTGAGTTAATTTTCTTGACATGTATTTGAAAAGCTAATTGGAATTGCAGTAATCTCTTAAAAAAATTGAGATCTGGAAGAAAAAAGGGTTCTATTTAAACCCACATATCCTGTGGCACTGGCCTTGCAGCTGCTCCCTGACCTTATCTCTGATGACAAGGCAATGAACAGAGGTTCTATCAGTCTTCCATCTCCTGGGTAGCAGAATCTCCATTTGATGCTGTATTGTAAGGCAATACTAACTATGGTGCAGTCATCATGTAACATATATTGAGGTAAGAAACTATTCTTACTCCAGAGAAATGAATACTGGTACTAAAATGAAAGTAACAGTCAAAGGCAATTCAATAAACCACAACGACTTTCTAAATGTGAAGGGTTCTTTACAGAGTGGCACACATGAAGATTTGAACAGATCTTTTTTTAAAAGAAATATTAGTAACTCTTTAGATCATCTTTATGCCAAGTAAACTCATAAACCATAAATAGACATTATGCTATCTGCATATGCTACATATACTGTAGCATGACTACATAGGAAATGGTTTGGTGATGAGAATATTTGAAAAATGAATTAATTTGAAAATGAAACTTGCAGATGAAGAGCCCTTAGAATTCACTATTTTCAAGTAAAAAAAAAAATTATATCTCACTGCTAAGTTAAACATGTAGCATTTTGGAGGTCTAAGAAACAGGATGATCTTATGGACAACTTGCAAAACCATCAGATCTCTAATCTTGTTGTCACAACAAAACTAGTCCTGTACCTCAGAGCAGTATCACATATGGGTTTGTTCAGAGGAGAAACAATGAATTATTTATCTTGCATGTCTTTTAAACTGCCATGTGTGTTCAAAGCTGTTGGAAAGCCTAAAATGCCATAAGTAGCTCTGTAGGCGATGGATTGGGAAGCAGAATGTAAGCAAGACCACCCAGATTACATGATGAATTGAATTTATCTCTAGCTACTGATTTATTGCATGATTTTCACCCTAACTGGCAGAAAATCAGTAGGGAAACTGGTTACTATGACTCATTATCTGGTCAAGAAAAGGCAAATGCAAGGCCTCCTGGTCTCTTGATGAAATTGTGGAGCACAGAACTGAAATTCTACTTGAGTATTTGGGAAAAATCACAAAAAACCCTTTAAAAATGGAGGAATGCATTTGCTGAAAAATTGTATGTTTTCCTCAGGAGTAACACAGTAAGGGTCAGCACAGGTAAAACTCATATTTGAATCCTGAACTTTAGAAAGTGTTCCCTAACTCCCAGTTCAGATTCAGGTTAAATAAACCTTGCAGGGCCAGATGTCAGTAGCTCAAGCCAATGAGGTAATAAACAGGCAATGCTAAAAAAAAATATTCCATTGCCAATAAAGACAATAAAGGGCATTGTGATACCACACTTTAAGGACAAAGGATTCTTTACTACGTGGGTTTTATTTTGCCTTTCTTTGACTGATATCTTGTCAAGGTAGTTGAAATGGTGCATAGTAAAATACTCCTTGTTCTTCCAGTTCTGATTTCTGAGGAGGAAGAGGTCATATTAAAACCTGCCACGTATTATTGCTTATTCCCTAAAAAGGGATCTGTCTTTTTTACCTCTTTACTGCTGGAAAAGACAAAAAAATTGCAGATTTCACACTATAGTGAGCGATGTATTTTAAAATGCTGCAACAGCTATACAAACAGAAAGCAACAACTGAAAAGTTTCTTAAAAGTCTGTAGCATCAGGTGTTTCTGTTCTCCTCAGTTTTAAAGACCTCAGAAATATTATAGAGCTAATTTAATTATTGTGACCAAGTTCTTCGAAAGAAAATAAGTAACCTGTAGTGCCTAAGAGTTGGAATTTCCTGTAATTGGCTTCACTTTTATACAGAGAAACACATCCAAAAACAACTCCTTGAATGTGGTATTAAGAAGAAGGAAAGGAATTGAATGACACTTCTGTCCTTTGAAAAATACAGCTATAGTTCACCACTTTTCTGCTGGTATCTAATTATTTTCTACTGGTGAAGTAGAAAAGAGGTGGAGTAGGAGAAGATCACGTTTCATCTTATTCATGCTCTTAAAATACTGCAAACCTTCTACAAAGCTCTGAAAAATTAATTTTCTGATTTTATATGAAAAGTCAAAGTTCTTTAACAGCAGTAGTACTGCAATACTTTTGTAAACAATCTTTCCACAAGTATATAAAATTGAGGATTTTAATAGTGTACTGGTGAAATAGTAGACAGGAGTATTTTGTTGTAAGTCAAATATTAAGAAATAGTCTGAAGATTGAGGTAGACACCCAGAAAAAAAAAAAAAAGAAAAAAAGAAAAAAAGAAAAAAAAGAAAAAAAAGAAAAAAGGGGAAAAAAAAGAAAAAAGGAAAAAGAGAAAAAGCTTGCAACTTTTGTAGTAAAAGTCTGAACATGACTCCACATCATTATAGAGAGACACAAGGGCCTGGAATGAGTTGGGATGAACTACACCCTAGTGAGTTCTTGACTAAAATTCTCCACTTTCACAAAAGCAATTGAATATCATTGCAAATGCCTAGCAGGCAGTGCCTAGAATGCTAGGATTTTAAAATAAATGGGCTTGGCAGGGAGCTTATGAAGATCTCTCTAATCAAACCTGCTGTTCCAAACAGTGCCAGCTCCAAAGCTTGTAGAGGTTGCGTGGGGCTTTGTCCCCAAAAGTTGTGAAGACCTCCAAGCACTGGGAAGCCAAAGCCTCTTCAGGCAGCCTGTGCCAGTGCTAAACCAACCTTACAGTGAACATCATTTCCCCCTTGCTGCACCTTGCTGCCTCCCTCCCTTTTGCTCGCCACGTCTCAAAAGAGTCAGAATGGAGGTAAAAGACAGAATGTTCCAACCATCCTGCTGATCCTCCTTTGGCCCCTCTCCAGTTTAGCATCCCTCACCTACCCCAGGTTCAGGCAGGGACAGCCTCACAGGAGCCCATACAGGGACACAGAGCTCTGCTTTGTGAACCATAGGCACTTCTGATAAATTTCATTAGGAGAGAATGGTTATTATTCTTAGCAATATCTCTGAGTTATGTGCTTTAAGATACTGGAAAAGATTGTAAGTTAATAGCAACTCTGGTAACATATTATTTGCTAACAATTATCTGGGTTTATTAATAGAAGAACATTATCCTCCACTCTTCTCTCACCAAGTAAATCAATCATTTAAATTTTGTTTTCTACCTAGATGCTTGTATTGACCTTATCATTATGAAAACCAAGTACCTCAACACAGAGTCTCTTTTGAAAGGCATTGACAAAAAATATAATCGACATCACTTTAGGGGAAGTGAACATCTTTCCTATGAAGAAAGACTGGGAGAACTGGGGCTGTTTAGCCTTGAGAAAAGAGGGCTGAGAGGGGAATAATAATGTCTATAAATAGGGGGGAGATATCAAAAGGATGAGACCAATGACTTTTCAGTAATAGGACAAGGAGTAATGGGTTTAAGCTAGAACATAGGAAATTCTACCTCAGTATGAAGAGAAACTTCTTTAATGTGAGGGTGATAAAAGAGTGGAACAGGCTGCCCAGAGAGGTTGTGGAGTCTCCTTCTCTGGAGACTTTCAAAACCTGCCTGGATGCATCCTGGTGTGGCCCAACCCTGCTTTGGCAGGGGGTTTGGACAAAATTATCTCTAGAGATCCCTTCCAACCCCTAGTACCCTATATTTATACTCTATAAAAAACCCAAGCAAAAATATGGAAAAATATGGGTAACTCAGTTAATGATAAATATAATCAATAGGAGCAGAGAAAAATAATGGATGTCACTGTCAAATGCTGCCAAGTCTGATTTTTTAAAGTTATTTTTACTACCTTGCCTTTTTGACCTGTAAGCTGTATATAAGTACGGATAAAGACAATTTCACTGCTTCTGTGGAGAAAGAGGAACATGGTAGATTATCAGAAGACAAAAATAACAGGTAAAAGCTATTGAGGATATTGAGGAAACAAATATGACTTGAATATTGAGGAGAGAACTTCTACTTTTGCTAGCAAGAACATAAATTCAGGCTTTGATCTACTCTGTAAGAAGTGCAGTGACAAAGCAAACAAAAACTGATGCAATTCTTCAAGCTTTTTAGTTTCTATGCTATTTTCATGGGCTAAAATTCATTGGTTAACAACAAAATCTTTAAATAAACTAATAAATAAAATATATTGTAAAAATAGAAATAATTGAATATAAAAGAGGGAAGAAGACACATGCTGAGTATAAAAAAAATACATTTTCAAGATGATTCAGGTTCCTCTGAATGAGAAATGAACAGACATAAAAAAGAAATAAGATGCATGCAACAGCAAATATGTTCTATGAAATGCCATCATGAAAACCATGACTGTAGCAGCCATATATTGTGGGAGGTAGGAAAATTGTATTTGCAATTCTAAATGAACAAAATGCATATGAAGCAATATATGAGCTGCTTCTTTCCATCACGTTAGGAATTATGAAATGAAATGAGGGCAAAATAACCATAATTTTAAAAAGACTGAAATGAAATAAAACCTGAATAAATATGAGGAAAAAAATTGCTACAGGAAGAAAGATGACATCCACTCATAAGAAGCATTTAAAAGTAACAAAGAAAGCTAAAATGCTCATGACATGCACAGAGAGAAAAAGAAAGAAAAAAAGATGTGAAAGTACATTTGTTATTTTGTGAATGTAAAATCCACTTTGAAAATACCAAGAAGTTTGCTGCCTTAGATTACTAGGTGGTAGAAAATGTTTTTTTTACTGAGATTTCAAAGTGTGGGAAAGGTACATAGTTCACTCAAAGATTGTGGATATGGTATCTCTGTATTATCAGTGTCCAGAAAATTTGGTCAGAGGAAAACACAGGTCACTAATGGTGTTAGATTTTGGCTAAGAGTTCCTGGAAATTATCACAAACAGCTTTGCTCCTTATTTTCCCTATGTGAATGTCAATGACTTTATCAGAAATCAAAGGGAGTCTTCAGTGGGACCTTCACTAGGAATTGCCTGAGGTCTCCATTGCACTGTGAAGCCCTATTGGAAGCATTATCATCACATTTGATCATGGTGTCTTCATCTATTTGGAAATAATTTCCAGCAGGATTTTCCTTTCCCAGGGACTGAGGGGAGGCTAACCAGCCTGTAGTTCCTCCTTCTTTACATCCTTGAAAATAGAAGTGATATTTCCCTTCTTCCTACCTTCCAAAACTGTCACTATTTTCAAAGATACTTGAGACTGTACTCATAATGACAACTATTTCCCAAAAACCTCAGAGCCCATGTGTCAGGCTAACAATTAGGTTGTTAAAGTGCTCCTTAACCTGGTCCACCAAAGTATGAGTAATTCCTCTTTCTTCTAAACTTTTCCTCTTGTCTCAGGAGCCTGGGATATATAGAAAAATATTTTAAAATATATGCCTTAAAGAAATAACGGCTCTAGAACAACTTCCTACATGATTATATCCTTGTAAGCTGAGTCATTTTCACCATAGTTGTATAGAACCTCAATCAGTAATTAAAAAATTAGGACAGATTTAGGGACCTATGTTTGCTTAGCCTGATGAAGAGAGGGCTCATAATTCTCTCAGTCATTCTCAGACTTTCAAAGAACCATCAGATTGCATAATTGTATATTTTGCCACTTTTCACCAGCACCTTAATAGAAACACAAACCTAAAATAGCCCAGATGTATTTAAAGGTGTATGAAGACTCAGAAGACATATTTTCTAACCAAGGTAAAACAAACTCGGTATAAATTATCTTTGATTAATACATCATGGAATTTCCTTAAAACAAAGCCATAATTCAATGGGTGATCAATTGAGCTTTGAAATCTTGGATTTCCTATTATCATTTCATAGTCTCCAAGGTGAATCCTGTCTATATTCATGTGGGTGAAGGAAAATGAAGGCTAATACTACTGTAAAAATAACTGAATTTAAAGATAATTTTTGCTCTGAATTTTTATTATTCTAGAGGCTTTACTTTTTCTCTTTTTTTTTTTTTTTTTTTTTTCTTTTTTTTTTTTTTTTTTTTTTTTCTGTTAATGCAAGCCAATACTACGATAATGTATTGTCTGGGATTGACATGGTGATGTAGAACAAAGGAGAACAGAGAATCTGCCAGGCAACAATTGAATTTACAGGTTAGAGCTGAGATAAGGCTGTCTACTCAAAATGAAATTACAGACTACATTTCAGAGCTTCACTGCATCTGTAGATAAGAGAGTTCATTTAGCTTTTCCCTGTCCCATGTTAATGTCCATTTTTCAGTTTTGCTAAAGGCCAGTCCAGCCATAATGTAACATTTTTGAAGTAGACTGGCTGGATTGTTTTGAATTACTACAATTCAGAATGTTATAAATCCAGAGACCTGAAGTGTTAATGTGTATGCCTGAAGAAAGTCTTCTACGGTCTCTGGAAAAAACTCCAACTACTTTAATAACTTGGGGCTCAACTTTTCTTTCATTCCATTTCATTCCTGTTTTCTTTCATTTAGTTTTGATTTTTCTTACTTTGCTTTCCTTCCTTTCTGATATCTGCATTTGTATCTAATGGATATAGAATATTTAAAGAGAGGCAAATAGAAAGCAGAAGAAATCAATAGTTGTACGGCCATTAATTGAAAACTACATTTTTTTGCATTTGTACATCCAGAGAGACAGAAGTACATTTCAGTTACCAAGTGGAAAAAACCCTCAGAGCTCTTAGAAGGGCAACTTTTAAATAAACAAGTGTTTGACACTCCAAACTACTATTTTAATTTGCAACAGAGAATTTTAGCAAGATGTTGCACAGAGGACAGGAAGAAGTGTGGACACAATTGCATTTCTAAGGGAAAAACCCATAAAGTTTTCATACACAATACAATATCAATGGAAGCCCTGGAAATAGCCTTAATGTTCTTACTCCAACTCCACTATTTTGTTGAATGCCTCTGGAAGAATTATCTTTGCTTGCCATGAAGACTGAGTAGGAACTGTTTCCCAGGAGAAAAGGATTTTTATTGCCAACTGTTGGCAATCAAGGAATTCACATCCCCTATACTGATACACTTTAATTTATTTTTTTTTTTAAGATGACAGATAGTGACCAATCTAATTGCATCAATTTTTAATTTTAGTTACACTGAAAAAAATGAATAATGTTACTCATGAACTCAGCAAAGTAATTCCAGATTTAATGCACAATTTGAAAGATCACAACTGTATTCAATTGCTCATATATGCATTTAAGTCTATGTTTCTGCTTATTTAAAGAAATTAATGCAGAACAACCACACAGGAAAATTTCTCTTTCTTTTGAAACTTCCGTGCAGCAACATTGTCTTCTCTATAGGCCTGCAATTGTCTTACAGGAACCACCACACTCTCAGGAGTTAAATGAAAACCTGGAGCCAAGCAAAGAACCAAATTATGATGAATATCACCTCATCAGATCTTCAGAACCTGTTACCTCTGAAATTTTTCACCTATATACCTATCAACTAGATCAAAACCAAATGTTGCAGTTTTGACAGTCAGGCAAGTCAGGCATTCCAACTGGTTTTTTTAGGTCACAACAGTCAAAAAACTGAGTCCAAATGTTAAATATCTGTTTTTATAGTATCATGAAGTTTGCATAATTAGCACAAAAGAGCAATTGTTCTGTGAACGTTTGATGAAATAAAAGGTTACACATACATGCCTACATAAACCCTTGTGAAAGTTAAATTTAAGTACCTTGAACTTCAGAGTGAAAATCACTGTTCTATGAATGATGAAAATGTCAACAAGTATGTAATCTGAAAAACAGTAGTGCTATTCCTGTTAAAGCCATTTTCAGCTCTTCAATCATACTCTTCAAGTTATTTCCCAGGTTAATGTCTGGAATGTATGTTCTTGTCTGCTACATTCAAATATTCAGTCATAACTCCTGACTAAAGGCAAAACAGAATCCCCTTTTTTCTAAAATAATGAATATTTAAACTATATTAAGAAAAGGAATAAATTATTCACATAAGACTTAGCAAAGAGTAAATGAAAGGCCCCGATTGGTGCAAATAATTTAATCTGAGAAATAATTTATTACTTGAGAGAACAAGCATAAAAGCAACATGCTGTAAAATGCTCACACTTGTAAGCCTGCCATGTTAATCAAAGGTTCTGTTTTTACAGCCCTTGCAGGGAATAACCAGGACTAATGATTTTACCCAAGCCTAAAATACCTTGCAGGCTGCAAGCTGCCAAGATGGAGGTTGCCCTTCAGAGTGGAGGTTCATGACCTTGCAAGAATGAGATTTTTCATTACACTCATTGAACTGTGATGCCATTAAAACAAATTTAATACATTAATTTCAATTACATGGTAGTTTTATATAAAATACAATGTAGTGACATCATGGAAGGGTTGGGCTATTTTTTGTAAGTCCAGTTCACAGAACTGGAAAAATACTTGAATAACAGATAGAATTATTATTTTCCATTTAATGCTTTAATTTTAAAGTAACTGTTGGAATCCAGATTACATTACTAATATTATATTTTGTCACATATAGGAAGCTGTATGTGCCTCTTCCAGTGATATATTCAAGGAAGGGAAAATGAAACCTATGAAAAAGAAACAGGAGAGGAGAGCTGACCCTAAACCCCCCCTGCCCATTCCCTGTGCCCTGAAGGGGAGGCAGCAGTGAAAGAGGGGAAGATATTTAAGATCTGGCCTTGTTTTCTCTATCTCCTTGAAGAGTAAATTAGGGTTTTTTTTAAGTCTTAAATTGAACCTTTTACTGTAATTGGAGAATGGAAACCTCCCTGTCCTTGTCCTTAAGGTGAATTTTCTCCTCCCTGTCCCACAGTGGGAGTGAGGACTGAGCAAGTGGAGCCCTGGTTGGTACCAGCTGGGCCTAAACTGGGATCTTTCATTTGGGTCCTGGTGATGTCCCAGGCATGATTTTTCTGTCCTGGTCCTCTCAAACCAGGACATAATTACACTTTTTTATTACTGGTAATATAATTGCTTTCTGGTAAAAATGTAACTGAAGTATAACTACTCTGAAGCTTTTCCTTGCACATTACAGAGCTGAAAGGGAAGTTTTTATTGTTTACAGGATTTTATATGGCACCAATAAGAATCAAAAGAGGAAAGGCAATTAAAAACTTACTATATAAAAGAGATTATCTCCCCCTCCCTGTTCTTATTTTCAATTAATAGGAAGAACAAGAATAAACACAGTTTGATCAGCGTTGTGAATGGGCATTGATGGAACACAAGAGCATGAAGATTTTAAATTTAAAAGAGAAGAGAAGCATTGTGGTGAATGGCAGCATCCATCTTGGAACTGAATTGCAAAATATTTACCAGAACAATGAAATGGTTGTGCATCCATTGATTCTGTTTCTTCACATAAATAGCAAAATGAAGGTAAGAAACCATTAATTTATGGTGGCTTCCTTTGATATTAAAAAAATAGTTGTCTGACTTAGGTTGTCCATTGGGCAAAAAGATTTATCAGAAGTGACACGTGAGGGAATTATGTCACCAGAATCACAGCTGGTCTGGTTTTTGCTAAAAAGCCCAAATTGAGTTCAGATTATTATTTATAATTGTGCCAAAGAAAAATAGCTAAAGCAGAAATCCAGAACAAAGTTTTATCTGCTTTGTCTGGATCCACACCAAGATGTCCCTAGAACTGCAGTGTTTTCTTCAACACAAAAATTGTATATAGTGGCTTATGCAAACGACATCAGGATTTAGTGTGTACTTTTTACAGTGCAGCATGGAAAAGATTTAATTTAATTTTTTATTTTAAAAAGCCCACAGAAAAAAACCCCAAACATGGTATTTGTTTTAAAATGTCTCTTTTCATTGTACAAATACCATCAAAATATGGTAACCTACATTAATATTTACTCCTTATACCACATTGAGTGATAAAACATTATTAGGAATAATAGGAATTAATAATTAGGAATAGAGGCAGAGCAAAAACTTCAGAAGGAAGTATGGGAGGAACAAGGAGCACATGGAAAAATGTCAGAAGTGATTTTACATTCTTTTCTAGTATGTTTTCTAGTATGTTTTCTTGTAGACAATGTATTACAATAATATATTTTTAAAATATTTTCTTAGTTAATAGCCCTCCTGATTTAAGTTATTCATTATTACTACTATCTCTTCTTGACATAACATAAATCATGTTTTCTGTCTACTAGTAGAGCTGTCTGAGATCTGGTTTCAGCTAAGTAGACAATTTTCAAAAGCATTTAACTGCTTATTGGTTTTGTGGAAGTGATGTTATCAGCAATCATTTCACTTGAAAACAAAAGCTTCTGAATTCTGATGCTTCTATATGACATCACTTTTGAGTTGTTGTATTCATAGATACTTGATGCTTACTTAAAAAAAACAGTAGTGAGATGCCTACAGTCTTCTAGAATTATAGGAGACACCTTATTGTACCTGTAGGTGACTGATTATCTTTGAAAAGATCTCATCTAGAAATTATAACATTTCCTATTTATTTCCTTATTTATTTTCCTATTCTAATTATAACATTTCCCTTTAAAAGTTTAGATGAAAGTGTTTCCTTTTAACATTATGTTCAGTACTTTTTGTCCTATTGGTGCTCTCTTATCAGTTGCAAATCATAAATCATTGCAAAATTACTGACAGGTTGTATCACTGACATGATGTACCCTATTCTGGGACTTAATTATATCAGCATCCAATGGCAACGTGGTTAAAATGGGTTTGTCAGCATTTTCAATACATGTAGATTTTTTTCCAAGGTGGATGAAAACTTAATATGTCAGTAATTTCAAAAAACTGTATCTGCTTGATCAAACACAAAAGTTGCCTGCCAGTATTTGGTTTTGCTTTTCAAGAATACGTTTTATTTATTTTGTCCAGTAGGCATTGAGAACAACACATTAGTTTGTGTGTATTTTTAGAAGCTCCTATTAAAAACCTGTTCAGTATTTTTCACTTATTTAACTGCTAATTATAGATAAGATTCATGGCTGTTGAAAATGAAGTGTTAAATATATTAGTGTACACACAGAAGTGCTCTAAGGAAGGAAAGAAAAAGTCATAAAAAATAATTACCTGCTATCTATGCCTCCAGGGATTTTAATAAGTGAAACGACATTGTGGTTTTTTAGAGAATTTTTCTGCCTTTATGACAGTTGTGAAAAACACACATTAATAGAGACCTTATTTCTTCCATGTTTGCACATCAAACTTTTATTCATCTTAGATTTCTCCCCTGGTAATTTTTTTCTGTCATATCAAAGAATTTCTATTATTGTAACATATACTGTAGGTGGTTCTGAATCTAGAAATTAGTATATTAATTTTAACTGTGATTAAAAACTTTAGCTATTTCCAAGCTGGTTAATTTTTTTTCTGAATGAGGTAGGAACTACAGAAAAGAGAATGGATTAAATCAGGTAGCAGAGATTACTTTATTGTTAAAATATCAAATTAATCAACGAGATTCACAATTTCACAGGTGAAAACAGTACTGATGGTACTGAATACTAATTCCTAGTTGCTGATAGTCCAGGGAAGGTGTCACTTAATGGCATCAGTAGTAATAAAAGGAATCATATGTTGGACATTTTGCTGCCATTTCATTCTGCAGCAACAAAGTCAATGAAAACTTGGACTTGATGATCTCTGAGGTCCCTTCCAACCCAGCCAATTCTATGGTTCTATGGTTCTATGAAAAGCATTGATACAGTTAGCTGTTGGCTCAGGATAATATCCATCTGGAGCACTCTGGCTAACACTGTTTTATACCTGGGATATACTCCAAATTCAATTTACCAAGAGACACTTCTCAGCACATCTGGTAGAACCACCTCTTCCACCTTCTTTGATCTCTTTGCCTTGTGTGCAGCTCTGCACGATCTTAATTTCTGTATATTTTAGACCATTAATACCTGCTCTTTCTTCAAAATTTCACCCCATACTAATGAAAATGTTTCTGACGTTTCCTCTATATTTTAGCTATTTCTGTGAGAGCTCTGCCACTGATTTTTGTCTCAGTGAAGTCTTTACAAGATTTAATACATTGTGAAAATGGGCGTTGTAGCACCTCAGTACCTGCCCCTTAGTGTGGAATGCAATATGCAGAATGCAGTAATTTCCCTCCAAATGATGTCTAAGACAGTCCCCATGATAAGCAGTGGATCTGTCCAGAGCCAGGCAATAAAAAGCACTGTGTGCTGGTGGAAAGTCTTAAGTTCCTCTCATAGCCTCTTTTTATTTTGATATAACACCTTTCAGAGCCACTACAAGTGAACAAGAGGTGTAAATACTATAATGACTGGAAGTTCTGGAGAAAGAGAGAAAAAAAGTCAGGGTTCTCTATGAATGCTGTGCTCTATGAATGCCTATCCTAATACAGGGCTTAAACTGCCTCCCTTCACATTTCTCTTTAAAAGGAATCAGAGATCCAGTGGATGGTAAACTCATGTAAACAGAATTTATCACTTCTAGACTGTAAACTAGTACTAAGCTTTTTTCCCATATTCATAAGGAACATTTTAATGTAAAAATATTCTTGCCTCTTGCATCACTACATTTCTCTTCTTCCTGCCTTTCTGTTGGCCCAGCTTCCTGTCAGAGATGTTTGGTAGCCAAAAGGAAAAAATTTATTATCCTGGTTAAAGTATTTTTTTCTTGAAGACTTAGCCTCAAAGACATCTACTCTGCTCCAAGTTGTATTCTTATAACTTGGCAGCACTCTGTCCAACCACCATGCTTATTCTGACTTTATGCTACAGCTTTCAGAAGCAGAATTCAGTGAAAGAATTCACTTTAAAAAACAGCATTTACTTAAATATTTCTTTTTAACCTTAAGTCTTGCATGTGTTAATTTTCTTTTGCACTTAGATTCAAATGTGAGGGAAAGTATTAATCAGCAATACCACTGTACTAGTGAGATTTATATTTGAAAGGCCATTCAGATAGTGTACTTCATATGTTAATATAAGGAAAAGTCAACCAGCTTTTCAAAAAGAATGAAAACTTGACAAAGGTTTCAACTCCACAGTTCTAGCCAGGCTTCCTCCAGTTTTCTTCTACAGTAGTAATCAGCCTCATAAGGAGGTCTATAAAACTTTGGCAACACAATGAGAGCACAGCTGAATCCCCAACCATGATAAATCACCAGGGATCTCATTGCAATGCTTATTATAGCAGTACCAAACGTGTCTGAGGAACTGAAAAATCAAATCAAGTCCTTGTGCATCGCAGGGGAAAAAAGCATCAAATGAAGCCCATAAAGGGTAACTTCACAGAGCAGCATCATATTCCACTGTCAGAATACTTTTCTGGCTTCATAAAAAACCCTGTATTTTCTTTGTTGGAAAATTGCCATCTCACAGAAAGGTGAAGAAAAAAAGCAGTTAAAGATTGGATTTTGTGTTACAGAAATCAGGCACAGGAAGCAAGGAAGTCTTCTGTTTGCCTCATAAGAGGAAGTGCTCTCACAGAAACCATCACTTCAGTTCAGTCTGTGCTTCAGACAAGTTTTATTTCAATTTAATAAATTTCCTGAAGTAAGGAGGAAAGACCTGAGTTCTTATGTGGCTCACACTGTGTGAAGATAAGCAAAAAGTGAAATCAGATTATACACTCTAAATTTCTTTCGACTCCCTGCATATTTTAAAAGCACAAAATTGAGTGGTGATTTCTTGATAATAATTGCCAAAGATTTTTAATGTGGCATTTATACAAAATCAATGTTTCAGAAGAACCCAGATTTTCAAGTGATGAGTATGCCCTATGGGAAACCAGGCTTCAAGTGAAATCAGATTCTTATTTAGACATTTAGGTAGGGACCAACCTTCTAAAAGTGCTCAGATCTCAGTAGCAAGTACTGCAGTTCCATTAGACAATTTTTCAAAGAGCTCTATAACCTAAACATGAGCTCATCTGAACATGCAGGATGATACCACATCCCACTTGAAATCAGTGGGAATTCTGCCACTCACTACCAATGAATCAATCCCACAAAGGGATTGCATCCCTTTAACTGATTGTGGATACTGAGCTTTTTGAATATCTCAGGCTTTAGTGCTTTTATCTGAAGGTCCCCAAAAGTTTTACAAACTATTCTTATCATGATACTCCATACTAGGGGAAGAAAAAAAAATAAATAGAGTAATCCTAAAGTATTTGATCTATGAAATCAATACAGTTCTGTGTAATTGTAATAGAATCTTTTTAAATGGATTGAGAACCTGTCCTATTTTGAATAAAATACTTTTCCTTTCATTTAGGAAATGTTTGGATAAAGTTCTATAGAAACATCCTACTAGAAAGTCAGCATTGTAAGAATTAAGAGACTGGCAGTGGAATCATAAGGATGATACACAGAAAACAAAAAGGCCTATCAACCTTTCAGAGTCACAAACAAAATCTCAACATAGAGTTACAGATTAGATGCAGAATATGGTTTTCTGGCAGCATGCAAGCACCAGCAGCCATGGACCCACAGTCCAGAGTTTCCTCCAATCAGAAGCAAAAACTACTCAATCTATTTCTTCTAGTACTTAACTGTAAGGCACCAGAATCTTGAAGATACTCTTCCAAATACTGATGACTTCTTGTTTATATATATTGGGAAGTTAGCATGTGTATGGCTGATTTTCTTTTCTTTCAATAAACCCTAAAGGAGATCCACTGAGCCTTGAACCTAATTAACAAGCCAGTCTTTCCCTCCCCAAAAAATTTATTCAGTGAAGCAATAATGATTTAATGTGCTAGACATCTAAACTGCTTATGTAAAGCTGTTCTGTGGGCAAGTAGCAGGAATGGATCTGAGCCAGCACCCATTATAATTGGTACTTATTTTAACTGCTCCTAGTACATGCTACTTCAGTCCAGTTTCTAGAACTGCATTTTAAATCTTCCACTTGGATATTTTAAATAAGGACTAAAATTGAGGCAAATTGTGGTCCTGATGCCAAAATACAGAAGAAATCAATCACATCTCACAACTGGAAAGGTGCATGAAGCAAGTAGAGCATATACCACAGAACACTGAATTGCTAACAGCAGGACACAGCTTCAGTTTCATCAGTAAATCACTGAGGTTTTCCCTCCTTCTACCAAACATAATTTGTGAATGAAAAACATTGCTACAGTTATTTAAATGTACAGAACTTTATGGCTTGAGTTTCATTATTATATTCAACAGCACGTCATTAATTACCACTGACATGTTTCTCCCATGTAGAGTAGCTGGGGCTGTATTTCACAGGTGGAAGGCAGTAAATTCTGAATCTAAGATTAAAGAATGGAAATTATAGCTTGTGTTCTGTTTTTTCAGAGTGTTACACTGTACACGAGACCATTAAAATGCCTGATGCTGTGTCACATTACATTAACAATTTCCATTCATTTGCATCTCACTTAAACCTTCTG
This sequence comes from Heliangelus exortis, assembly GCF_036169615.1. Lineage (NCBI taxonomy): Eukaryota > Metazoa > Chordata > Aves > Apodiformes > Trochilidae > Heliangelus > Heliangelus exortis. The sequence continues at coordinate 25,245,153 of NC_092429.1, read as the reverse complement.
CTAACAGACAAGGTCAAAAGAATTTCCCAGGGAGTAAGTCCAGAACAAGAATGTTTCTTCCCAAGTTTATGGAAAATCATAGGTGTCTCATGCTACATAATCACTCAGTATAGAGTGAGTTTAAAATGCATGCAGTGTAGGTAAGGAAAGGTTTTTGAACTGTAAGCTGCAAATATTTTGTAGCACTGTGAAATCAGTGCTTACATTTGACATTTCTACAAATATATGAGGAAAAGGTGACTGAAAATACTCAGCACCAAGTTACTTTCAACTGAAAGAAACCTTTTCAGATGAGTGTGAAAATTGTGTCAGATCATTATTAAAAAAACATATGTACAACTTTAGACCTCCTGACTTTTACCTCTATTTTGGGCCCAGTCTATCAGAATTTTGTGAGTGCAAATTTTACGATTCCTGAAGCCTATATTTAGTTTAAGCGGTGGTACAAACTACAGAATTATTTTGCAGTGTGCTCCACCCTGGTCTTGGGTTTTCCCAAAAACCTTTGAATTTATTTCCAGGATGAGAAAATTACAAAACTGAGGAAGCTAAGGTCATCCTAAAAATTCCAGGACATAGTTATTGAAAACTATTGAGGTCAGTACCATGAACTGTACCACAAAGCAGAGCAAGGTCTTCAAATTTATCGTGGGGCAGAAGAATTTTGAGGCAAAAGATCTTCACGGTTTTCTTAATTTTTCTAGATGGCTAAAAAGCTCCTGGGGTTCATAATTTTTTTAAGGAGCTGGGCAATTTGCACGCATCGATTACTTGACCAGTAGTAAGTTGAAGGAAAAATAGATGGTAATTCATGTTACACATCTGCTGAAGTATCTGATTTTTTATATATTGCTACTTATTAGTATAACTTTCACTTGTGTTTTTATCTTGGCTTTAGAGAAGATTAAGAAGTGGACATAGATGAAATCAATTATCCTAGGACTGATATACCTTATCTTACATTGAGAGACAAAGCAAAGGCAAATTTTATGCAGTCCTATAAACATTGTCCTCTATAGAACCAGTTATTTGAGATTATGAGGTGTGTTGCTATATTATTTCAGTTACAAATGTAATAATTTCAGATATGAGCAACAGATGTTGACTTTTAAGGTTTTTTGAACTCGATGAAAAGAGTTGTGATGACTTAAGAGTTTGTTAAGTTTGTTACACCTTTTCCTACTTAGGATAGAAATATCTGCCTGACTAAATTAGGAGGAGAAAAGTACATGACTTGAGAACTGGAAGCAATCTTCTGTTTTTAAGTTCTCTCCAGACTGATAAGTGATTGACTGCTTTACTGTATCACGTCTTATTAATATAATTTATTAATCTAGTAATTCAGTTCAAGTTGGCACTGTATCTTGCCGAAAGGAATACAATAAAAAGAGCATTGTGATAAAATATTATCATCTTGCCATCACCACAAATCTGAATGACAGCAGAAGAGAAATTCACACTAAAGAACTGTTACCTATGGCATGGTGACATGGTTACTGTATCTTTAGGCCAAAGACACACTGCACTAGAAAGGAAATTGTCCTCCCACAGTTCCAAAAATATTAAATGATGCTGCATGACTGGATTGCCTTGACAGCACAGTGAGCCTGCCTGTAAGAAATATTCAGTATCTGTGAGATGACCAGGTTGTTGAATCAGTCCTGGAAGTACACAGAAATTCCTGAATTTCTGCCTCTCTTTCCAGATGTTAATTTTTGCAAACAGGAAACAAAACTTGGATCCATATGAAATACGGTATTTGTCTCTTGAGTTTTTGAACAAACCAGAGTGGCAGAGAGGTTCCTTGAGACAGAGGTTTCAAACCCCAAATGTGGGAACCTCAATTATCTTCAAAAAGATAACACAATTTTTGAGAAAAGCAGGAAAGTCCCCATATAGTGCTAAACATCATCCAGAATCAGCTGAAAGGGGCCTGAGAGCATTCTGACATTTTGCTTTTGAGTTAAAACTGATAATATGGAATAAACACAGAGTCAGTGTACCACAAGGCACTTCAGATGCCTCAAGGTTTTGGAGTCCAAAATGTTGGAGCTGCCTAATTCCAGAACCATGATTATGGACCCCAAAGTGGTCTTTATTGTGGGTGCTTCTAGTTAACTGCTACAGAGCCTGAAGCATCCACAGAAGTAACTTGAAATCAAATTTCTCTGTTGTTTAGACCCAAGGATCACATCTTATTTCTGAAATACTTTCTTTCAGTATTTCCCATATTGAGTCCTCTTTGGAATGTGTAAGGTGTGAGGGGATTTTATATCTGTAAAATTTTTACAATGCAAACCCAAATGAGATTCAAAAAGTAAATTACTTCCAAAATGTGATCTCCCTCTTCAAGTTATGTGATCCTGTATCTATTGTACTTTAGTAATTTCCATGTAAACAACATGAGATTATGTGCCACTTCACCAGCACTCATAAAGATATGTTAGAATTTATTGCTACTAATGAGACATAATTGCTGCCTATCATGACATGTTAGAGCTTTGATTTTAGGTACTCACTTAACTCTCTACATGACCCAATGTGACCACTACTTTTTTCCACAGGCTTCAAGCTGTTTATTTCTAGTGACTTGGCTGCAACGCAGTGAGGAATTGGCCTCACTGTAAAATTACTTTGCTGAAGAACTGGAAGTAGCCCATAATAACCCACATTCCATACAAGTCAGTTTCCTATCCTTACCTTCATGAAGCAAAACACTGAGAAAAAACTACTTTGAACCAACAAAGAGTGGTTCATAATAATTTCCCACTAATATGATTAAATAGTAGACTTGAAAGAAGAAAAATATTTAAGTTTTTAAAAAGAAAATCTATTTTTTCCTCCACCATAACAAAATTCTACTAATTAATTAATGGGATCTTTAACAATGATATAGAGTTATCACATTCTAGTCTGACTGTTAAAATGACAAATCAATGATAAATGTCTTATTGACAATAAAAAGTAATACAGTTAGAAGCAGTTGCCACGTACCTTAGAGACTATTCCGTGTTTCACAATAGTTTATGACAAAAATAAACATGATTACTCTTCATTCCATGAAATAAAGGACAATATGTTTCTATACTTGCATTTTATCTGGGATTAATTTAATTTTTCCCTAATATATTTCGGTATTATTCCTTAGTTTGATCATTACCCACTTTCTTTTAAAAATTCTAGTATATTTTAAAAATTTCTTCTAATGATCTAAAGCAGGAATATGAAGCTCAGAATTAAAAACTGTTGCCCTGACCAGTTCCAGTAAAACCTCTATACATTTGTGGAGGTCTTACACCAAAATCTGGGGAGATACAGTTAATGGCAGGATCAGATTTTAGATTAATTCCTGCTCCACTGTATGCACTAAAACCAATTTAGATATCTAATTAACTAATTAAAAAAATATTAATTTTAACAGGAACTGTAATAGTGAAACTAATGGGCTCCTATCAATGTCTTGATAAATAAAAAATGAAAAAAAAAAGTAATTTTACTGAGATATTGCAAAATGCTTTTCAGTACAGATGTGAAGACCTTGGGCTTTGCTTCGCAGCATGGCTTCTGTCTGAAACTCTTCACAACAAAAAATCTAATGACATGAATCAATAAACTAATTTCATAGGAAAGACTCACAGCTCTGCTTTTACAAGCTGCCTGACTTTCCTGAGTTTTCTGCTCTGCTAACAAATAGGCAGCAGTATTTTTCCTTGTATAGATCTGAGAAATAATTCTATTACAGCTGCTGCTCTTGCTAACCAATTAAGTCTATTAACATAGTACAAGGATTGTATAATTGCAATTAGATGTGTGAACAAAGCTGAGACCACATATCGGCTCAATGAAACACACCTCCTTAGGAGTCAGACTAAAAGATGGGATGAGTTGGTTCACATAGAAGGAGCATAAGACATTCATGCCCAGAAGCCACAGAAAATGTCACAGTGGACAAAAATCAAATAGCTTTTATCTGAAAATTGTCAGAGGCAAATCACTGCCTCACATTTCCCTTGAATATATTGATATTAACAGGTTTTATTTTGCTGGAGTCAAAAAGGAGTATAACTGGTATAAATAAAAGCAGGATAAGAAGGTTAAGAAGTCTACATGGAAGTCAGATTGTGGTCTTTTTCTGTAATATTTGATCAGGCAACTGCTTTATAGATAAGTCTTAGTTCCTACTCCATTTTCTTTCACTGCCATGCTCTCTCCAGAAGTAATCTATAAAGAATTGGGAGCAGGTAAGATTCCTGCACATCTGAGAATTCTTGAGCTCTCAGAAGATGAGTGTGGTAGACATGAGAGTTCTTTTAGGCAGCTCAACATGGAAAATGAAGCAAACTGAATTTCCTCTACAAATGGAGTTCTTCAAGTTAGGAATGATAAAACAGAGATTATCAATTTATTCTTTATACTTCTGCATCACTCTTGGTGATGACCCTATGGACTAGAAAGATGAAAAAGACTGTGTGTGCTAAATGTTTTTCACTCTGCTAATTTCTACTCTCTTCTGGAAAAGAGTCAATGTAAAGTAATTCATGTGTTTCACTTAGCAAATTAATATCTGCTCTAATTTGGAGATTTAAAGAAAGAGACAGGAAAAAAGACCTGTATTGATAGCCCTTTTGACCAATAGTATTGACAGCCTTCCTCTTTTAAAATACATTTTTCTGCTGTCAAAACAAATCATCCAAGAAAATAACACCATTTATTTCAGCAGAAATGCAAGTCTGTAATAGTATAAATGACATATCTCTAGATTGCTTCTTGCCTCAGAAAATAGATTTGCAATAAAGCCAGGCTAATCCCTGAGAATTTATTTGCAGGAAATCCATCAGGTGTAATACTGAAAACCCTCTATCAACAGCAGCCATAAAGTAAGGCCTGTCTAAAGCATAAGTAGTCAATCAACTCTTTTTTTGTAATAAAAATTACTTCTCTCTGAGAAGCCAGATGGCAAAGTCTCCAGAAAATTTCTACTCCTCAAAGGTGCGAAAAATTATTTTCTCTAATTGAAGCAGATGAAGTTCTTTTTGTTAGGCTTTTGCATTCTTCAGAAAGTCTCTCCAGTTGTCACCAATGTTATCTTTTGATCTAGGGCTTTGCAGTCAACATCTAGAAAACTGTTTTCAAGCAACATACTTCTGAAATATTTCTGATTTTCTTTGATATTAAAAATGCACACTTTTGTGGGAAAAGCAAGAAAAAAATGCTTGTCTTATACTTGTATCTTCTTCATTTAACAAATATTACCCTGTGACTGGATTTGAACTAATTAAAAAAGTCTTCATAGAGGAAAATGTTATCTTCCCTTATTTGCATGTAATTTTTTTCTCCAGTAGTTAGTCCCAATGATCTAAGTGGGAAAAACAGAAGGAGATTTGTAGTTCAGAAATGGAATTTCTATTTTTTCCACAGTCTGCTACCACTTATGGGATGTTCATATGTCAAAAAGGTTTCTGCTAATACTCATGTAGATGGATAGTATGTGAGATTTCCCTGATTTGATTTAGCAGTTAAGTACACAAGAGAGAGAAGTTTATGAAGGTAATTTGAATTTTCAAGCAGTTTTTGTTCCTGAATTAGAATGTAGAGAGCAATGCATTTACAATCCATCTTGTAATAAATTCACAATAGGTGAAATATATTATCAAATAACCTATTTTCTTTACCCTAAGAAACAATGCCTACCAATGGGTATAATACAGATTATAGCAAGTTATACTGAATGTATAGAAAAATAATTTTGCAAATTTAAATACATTACTTAGTGCAGCAAGTTTAACTCTTCATGCTGAGAAATTACACATGTACAATATGGCTCACTAACAGTGTAGGTTACCTGTCCAAAAGCTTGTAGAGCTAAAATTTAAAAAATAGCTCCTCTTGTAGCAGCTTTGATACATTTTCCTCTTGTGTATTTTATCAACAGAATGCTCACTTCAGCCACAAAACCCAGAATGGTTTGTGGTAGCCAGGTTTATTCCAGATCTGGCATAAAAATTGTGTCAAGTGGGCAATTGCACAATTCAAAAGAATGCAATGTGGCATATATATATATATATACACATATAAATAACGATATTACATTAAAAAGAAAAAGTAAATATTTTTAGTCCCAGTGTTCCCAGGAATAAGTTGTTTGTTAATTTAATTTATTTCTAAATTCTATTTTATTTTATTTTTTTAGTGTTATTCTGCCTATATTTATATTCAGCTAGCAGCACCAAACAGTTTAAGACAGTCCCATGTTTTGCTAGAGGGTGTTTTATTCAGCAACAGAGTAGAGTTTGCTTTAGCTTGATTGTTCATATCCTAAAATGATTTAATTGGCCCCTAGGATTATTTAAGAAAAGAGCATTTGATTAAATGATGCAGCAACAGTTAATTGCTTCTAAGATGCTAAAATGCTTAAGATACCAGAACAAAGGAAATTCCTGTGGTCAGGCCTTGCTATTTTCTGCCATACAGACCATTTTTTCCCCCATATGTCATTATGAATTTAATTAAATGAAATTTATTGAATATCAGAGAAATTAAGAAAGACATTGCTCACAGTGATAGGCTTGGATGGTCCATAACACTTGATTAGTCAGTTTATCTTCATATTTTTTAGAAAAAAGTAAGCTTCTTTCTCATGCAGTTCATTAAGGACCTAGACATAAGGAAACAACATGTGCTTTAAGAAAGCATACAGCCACTATAAAATTTAAATTATTTGTCTACAAAAGGCTATGCTAATTTGCTTGTAGGGAAATATATCTTAAAATGTATGAACACATTGTATTTTTTTAAATGTAAGAACACATGAACAAGAGAAAAGTGAAGAAAAGTTTAGATAGTCAAATAAAAAAGGAAAGGGTATTGAGTAGGAGGAAATTTTCCTCTGTTAGATAATTAAAGTGATATCAGGGAGTTCCCTGTTCCTAACTGCAGTGACAAAGCCATTCCATCAGAATAACACAACTGGGCCAGAGTAGAGATTTAGAATCTTTGTGAAAGGATTGAAGAAATAAGTTTCTCTAGATCCGGATGTTTTGTGCAATATATATTTACATTAATTTATCTGAAGGATTTGAGCTTAATATACTGCAATAACAATGGACTGTTTTAATTTAAGACAACTACCAACAATTTTAAAAGGTCCAGGCAATTTAAGTGGAGAAAATCCCTACTGTGAGTAAAGTACACATAATAATAAAACTGTTTACTGTTGCTTTTATAATATGCTATAGAAAAAAAATAGCTACCAAAAAACCCCAAACAAAACAATTAAAATAATTGTGCTATGTAATTCAACTAGAAAAACCTCTGTGGAATGGAAATGTCTTGCTCATCATTTGTATTTTAAAAGTGTCTGACATTATCAAACCATGACTAATTCAAATACCTAACATACTTCACATTTCATCTTCATACACCTATACTCTCATTTATATTTTTTAGCCCTTTACATAGTTAAATAACCTGTCAAATTTTCTAATGACTTCAGTATAGCTATTAATAACTAGATCAATCTACCCACAGGATATAGTGAGGTTTTACCAAGATATTTTGTATATGATATCTTTAAAAAAATATATCAATATGTTTTGACTTCACTATTCTGGAAAGAGTAACTCTGCTTTCAAGGTAGTTTCTAATGGGGTATTTTTCAGGGGTAGTTTCTAATGGGGTATTTTTCAGGGGTATTTTGCCTTACTTGCTCTCATCATCAACTTAAGGAGCATAAACTTGAAAGGGTTTAGAAAGGGATCACACTGTCTCATCAAATGAGATAGAGATTGTCTCCCTTTAATTTATTGTGGTTGGTTTGGATCTATGAAAGCATTTCACTGATTAGATATTTGATATCATCTGCCTTTCAGAGGAACCAATCAAACCCCTGCAAAATCTTGTTTCCTCACATTCTTGAAAATTCCAATGCCTGCATGCTAAATAAAAGACAAAATTTAAAATAAAAAAAAAAGTTTTTAACTTGAATTTGTATTTCAAGTTGGAAAATAGTCATGATCTAGAAACCTGAAGGCCAATCTAAGAACTTCATGCAATTTGTAGAAATGTGAACATGAGAGTTCTTATCTCTGCTAACCAGGCCTCTGCAGCACTTCTTAGTTTTTTCTGAATTATGTAAAACTCTTCTTACTAAAGGAAGTTCACTTCAAGTGATGTCAAAAGCTGCTAGAAAGTCTAAGTTACACGAGGTTCTCCTGATGCCTGCTGTAGCTCCAAAGAATAAGTAAAAATCCTAAACAGAAAACTACACTAGTGTTTTACAAATCTAGATTTATCACAAGAGCACAACTTCAGCAAAAACTTAAGTACATTTACTGATTAACAATGGAATCAAAGAGACCACAGGAAGAGACCTTTGCAAATGCCCCTCTAGTGCCAATCATTTTCTAAACTTTGCTTGAGATGAAAGTTGGAAGCAAATTCTCATTGCCAGCATGACCTGAAAATACTCTTGACAGGGTTGGTAACATTCTATAGGAAATGCTGAAAGCACACAGGAATGGAAAAAAAAAATATGTTTTTTTCCCCTGCAGTATATCTAAAGTTTGGTTTCATGCTGGAAGCCTTATACTCATGTTGTTTCCATAACAACCTGAAGTAAAGCACAACTGAAGCTGTTTGTGTAAGAGTATGTGGAAGGAGAGCTTTTGCTTTTAATGCATCTGGTTAAGGACCTTTTCCAATGCAAAAAAAAGGGAAATAAGAAAAGAAGGAACCATAAACAGGGCACAAACCTGACTGACAAACGATAAGGGAGGAATTGATGGGAACAACCCCATGAATTGGTGAGGCTTGGGAGAATGTTTATTCCATCAGGGTTATCTGGTTGGAGATCTCATAAATTGAGAAAATAAGGGGGAAAGGTAGAAGCCAGTAAAGACACAGACCTGACAAAACAAGCATAGAGACCAATTACAAGAAAAAAAAAAAAGCTCACCACTCACACTAATTGGTGTTCTGTGAATAAACTACAGGCACCACTTCCAGAAAGATCCATCCTGGACTTTGCCACTGATGCAATTGTGAATGAGAGGGTCCCACTCAGAGGCTGGGGAGAGTGCAGGAATGGATAAACCCCTATGAAATGGATATTGAATGGATAAACCCACATGGGAGAGCCAGGATAGGACTAGGCAGGAGGGGGTATAAAGGGGCCAATAGGGTGCAAACCAGGGCTAGAAAGTGCTTTTGGCTGTCTGTGTCTGCTCCTGGTCACCAGAGTCTGTCCTGTAGCTCCAGATCTTATTGAATCCTTTCTTAATTATCACTCTGTGTAATCTTATTCTCCATCCAGCGTGCATGCTGGACCCAAGTGCCAGGCACTGGTGGGGGCCGGTATGGGTAGAAGGGATGACATCCACTGGGCTCAGACAGGGGTCTGACACCCTTGTCCTGTACAGCCACTGGAGCCAGGGGGGTTCTTGAACCTTCAGCCACTGGGGCAGGAACATTGTGAGTCCTCAAAACCCCCTGTTTGGGGGGACCAGAATGAGTGAGGTGATTCAGGGGCTCAGTGCTGGTGGCTGGAGCAGGACTGCAGGTTACAGCCCATACCCAGCTGCTGGGGGACAAGGTTCTGTATCCCCCCAAACCTGGGATGCATGTGTATTCACCAGCAAATTTCAAGCTCCAACAGCTGGCAAATGGGGCACCATTGGGTCCAGGACTCTGAGTTGGACCCACGACCTGAGCGGGGGAGTTCTGTGCTGGTACTCAGAGGGACTTCCAAATGAGGAGTGCCTGAAGGAAAAGTTCCTATTTTGGTAGCCAGCTTCAAGCTGGACCAACCAGCAAGTAGGGGACCCACAGAGCAGGTAAGGGGACCTGGGGTCTGGGTTGGGGTGTCAGGAGGATACAAACGCCATGCCAGGGCTGGAGATATGGAATATCTCTGGAATGTGCTCAACTTCATGACTGGTTGAACCTGCAGGCCTCCAGGTCCGCAGGCACTGCGGTGGCTGTGAGCTTCTTACATCACCTAACACTTTGCAGCTTGGCTAAGGTATCCCTAGGAGCAAGATGCCCCTGTGAATATTCAGGACACCTTTAATACAGAGTTAGGGCCTATGTCCCATTACATTTATATTGGATCATCTACAGTTCCAAAAAATTCCTCCCATCTTAGTCTCAGTAATATATTGATCAGAAATGTGATATATTTGTCCACTTTCACAGTCTGTATTTAAAGCTTTGTATATATCTATAAGTATGGGGAAAAAAGAAGAAAACAAAACAAAAAAACCCAATCAAACCACCAAACAGGTTCTTAATTTTAAATCTCTATTAAGGTCTGTGGTACTGCAGTTGGGAATGTCATATGAAGCCTTTGGTTTTGGCTCTGAAGACATGCAAAGAAAAAAGTAGGAGAGTAATGAATAACATTCTATTTTTATCAAGTCTACCTTGACTGCCTGTGACCTCATGAAATGTTGTACTTTTGAAGTAGTCAAAAGGTATTAGATGTGGGGGAAAGTGTACGAAAGAAACATGGATGCTAATCCTTTAAACAGGATGTTAATCCCTCCATGTGCTGAGAAAACACAATTGCTAGATTATAATAGAAATAATTAGTGAAGATACCAACATAACTAAGGCAGTATTTCTATTTATCTTTTTCTTTAAAAGGCTAGAAGGTTCTAGTTTAATTCCAGGTGTTCTCCATCTTAAAAAAAAAAAAAGTATTCTAAGCACATGCAGGTACCTACTGAAGCAATGCAAATTGAAATGCCCTTCAGACATCCTTAATGGGAGAATTTGATTCCTCTACGAGACTGTTAAATCTCAGAACATTCAGTTCAGCACTTAAAGAGTGGGAAGACACAATTACTCACCAACTCCAAAACATCTAAATTAGTTTCTTAGCAACTTATATAATTTTATAGCACATTCACAGATAGAATCCAATTGTCTTGGAATTATCTCTGCTTTATTTGAAAGTTTCCTTCCTTTTCTTTCATTTCCCTGATCATTTATTTCATTTTTCAATAATATGAAAGGTATATTCAAAAGACAATAGACTTCCCTAGAACTTAACAACCTTATCCCACAAACCTACCATCTTGCATTTGGGATAGTAGAGGTCTGATATAAAAAGCTCATTATAAAAGCAGAACAAACTTTCTTGTCCTTCTCTCACATTATCTTCCCCCATATGCAACTGGTTGTGAAAGGAATTGATAATACAGAAAAGAGAAGAGTTGTGTACTTAGCTCAGGTATTTTGCCGGAGATAAAGTGGTTCTCTCTATTCTGCTAGCAGATGCCCATTCTATAAATTCACAAATGAACACTGAAGAGCCATAAATTGTTATTCCCTCTCTAAAGAAAAGAAAAAAGCCAATTTCACCCCGTTATTTCCCTGTTGCTGCAGCAGCAGAGGAAATTACTATTGACAAAAATACTGTTTTTGTCTAGGGCTTGATACCACAGGCAAATATTCAAATAATTTGTTTTTCTGTTCCTGTAACTGATAATTAAACAATGTATTTGTTATAGCTTACTTAAAGATACTTTGGGAGATTTTTTCTGGAGTTTGTCTTAAGAGGTTGTACCTGTAATTCTACTTTGTATAGTAATCTTTTCCACATGTATATTTCTGATAGCTGCATCAGCTCTAAATTCTTTTACAGACTGTGTAAATAAAAATCTAGCTTTGTACTACTGATTTTTCTTCCTGTGGGTTATATTTACTGTACATCAAAATGTCTTTGAGAAAATTATCCTTAAAGTTCACAACTACAAGAAAAATAAATGGACATAAATTGAAAACCCTGTGGGCCAAAACTCCAAAATATACTCAGGAACATATATTTGGAGAAAAGTAGCTTCAATAATAGCCTATTTCTCTCTGTTGCATTGCTTTTAAAAGCATTTGAGACTGTACACATTTGTTTGTAGGAATATTTATGGAAAAATTGTTGAAATTTTTCATGCTAACATTTATTAAAAGGAACACTCAGTGATTCAGGTAATTTAAATGTATTTTTGCAGTGTCATCCATCAGTAAACCTAAGTATAATGGGCAGAAATCAGTTAAGAACAGAGTGAATACCTGATAAAACCTTTGATGTAACTAAAATGGTCAGTTCAAAAAATTCATCTGAAGTTCTCTGCTTAAAATAAAACACAGGAAAAAAAAAATTGGGAGCAGAGTCTGTGAGCTGAAAACTGCTCATCAGGTTTGGTTAATACTCTCACTGGGTTTTCACATGGTCTGCAGTGTGGAAACTGTAGACTGCAGTGGAAAAGTTGAGAAACAACTGGCAGTGGAAAGCAGTGGAAAACAGTGTGTTTTCTGCTGAATTGAACTCTTTCCTCCAGTAGCAAAAAAAGCTTCAAAAGGTTTGCAGGTGAGAAGCAAAGGGCAACCCAGAAAAGCCCCTAGAGTTCTTCCCTATCTGCAAGTACCTGAGCAGATACCACTGGCAACTCTTTGTTTCATTTTCTGGCTAGTTCTTAAATGATTTCTATTAAATCAACAGAATTAAAATTTAAGATTAAATGTCTTCTTACAGCAGGCAGCTAAAGCTAATTAACTGTGCTTTCCAGTAGCATTTCATCAGGAGCTAGAAAAGGCAAGAACATAACCAATGAATAGCTGAAGAATCTGTTCTACAAAGCAAATATTCTATCTGAGAATTAACTGCTCTAATTCTTGTAAAATAAATGAAGCATTTTGATGCCTTTGGGATTTATACAGATTACAGTTCACGTCAACTAAACAAATCAAAATTCTCCTATATGCAATTTACAAATGGCAGAGGAGCTTTCTGCTTTAGTGATGAAAAGCCATCAGCACCTTGGGTTTGTTTTTTTTTTTAGCTTTGGGCAGTTAAGCAGATGACAAAAGGAGATACATTCACAACTTTATGATTGTGAAGAGGTCGTTGTGGTAACTGTTAAAACAGAACTAAGATCCTCTTGCTCTTCATAGGTCTTATTCACTTAACAACAGAAATTCTCTTCTATTTGATATCAGTACAGGACCTCTGATGCTAAGCTCTGCCATTCCTAACCCCCCTTAGCTGTGTCAGGTTTATCCACAGCCATTTCACTAGATTGCATTCCCTATACTGCTTATCACTGACTTTTAATGGTAGGTCTTAATCAGCCCAGACACTGCAGTTCCCAGCTTTTTATTAAGGTAACATTTTCTGTGATAGTTCCATAAAGTAGATCAAAACTGCTGTGCCCAAATGCCTGAAAGAGTTCTAGGAATAATATATGTTTGAAAAAAAGTCACTCCTTTTGTGTTTTTTAATGAACCACAAGCATCTGAATTGACTGATAAAAGTATTATGGAATTAGAATTACAAGATTTTCACTCATTTACATCTGTATTGTTTTCGGCTGCATGTTTGCAAGTCACATTTGAGGAACATTGCCAATACTGCAATAGCCTGAGGAACATTTTGGCTCAGACTCAGTGTGTAAAAATCCATGGAGCGTTTTTGTCTACTAAATTGTCTCTTACAAAATCCAGTAATAGAGCAACTGAAGAAATGAAGAAATATTTGCACTGAAAACCCATCACCAGGTCTTTTTACATGCCTGTATATTTTGCATACCACAACTTTATATACTGAAAATAGAATATTCAAATATAAAAGCAGAAATGTTTGATGCCTGTTGATCACTGCTAAATTTGTCACAACTACATAAACACCTGTGCTAAATAACTTTGTGCTGATAACTGAGAGCATGTGCAATGTTCTATACAGCTCAGAACATTTCATTTCCTGCTATTCCAAATCCTCTCAGTTTTTTCCCCTCTGTTATCTTCCAGACTGCTAAAATTTCTTTATACCTATGTGCTGGATAGACATATCGTTTTTTAAAAAAAGGAATATATATCAGATATTTAAATAGTTCAGCTGGCACATTTACAAAAAACTCAGCTGATAAATTGACTGAAGGGGAAAAAAACATCTTTATTATCTTAGTCCCATTCTATTTTTCACCTCTATTTCAAAAATTTTACTACTCTTATTCTCATTAACAGGTTTGTTGGCTGTAGCTGCTCGAATTCTAAGACAATTTCACTGGATCTGGATGGTGTTCTCAGATGCTATCACATCAGCAAAACCTGGCCAGCTTGCCAGGAGCTACCTCCCAGCACAACCAGGCAGCCTGTGGTTATGCTTGGGTTGTTCAGTGTTTAGGATGCACAGCTGGTTGTCAGCCCCATGGGGTAAAAACCATCCTGCAGGTTTTCTAGAGAGCCATATTAACCTTAGTGTTCTTCACTCAATCTGTTCAGAGTGTTTTGCTTCTACAGTCAAACAACAACATAGCACCTGCTTTTAGGGTACATTTTGACATATATTTTGTACTCCTAAATTCTGTAGGTAGAAAAGACAGTATGATCATGCAGAGTAAAAAGAGACCATGGCAAGACTTACCAGTAGAGAGCCAGCTGGAGCAAACAGCTCAGACCAGTAGCTCACACAGGTGATGCTCAGTGCTTTCATAGCAGCCACTTCCTTCCTCATTCCTCTTACCTGTGGTACCATAATAGAGGTCTTTCAAACACGTCATTTGATCTTAAGTAGCTTGGAAGGTTATCAGAAATATGACATCTTCTTCCTGAATAAATCTCTGCAACTATGGCAATTCATAGATAAAGCAACCCCATTTCTATCTGTAGTCATTACTATTATGACTATCATATTTGGAGTGGTTTATGGCATTTGATAGAATTCAGTTCTCTGTTGTGCGGAAGGCAACACACTTATTCAAGTAGTATTTCATGGTAATGTAGCTTAATTGTTTGGGTATGGATGAGTTAGCTTTCAAGATTTTTATTACTTGGTTGGTGTAGTTTACTTTTCTCACTCAGTTATAAACCCGACCAGGTTTAGGTGAGGTTTAGATTATCTGTAGATAATCTCTGCCATCTCTAACCTTGACTTTGTCAGTCATATGAAATACAGAAAACTGTTACTAAACTAATAATTAATAACTGGATGTTTCCTGTGGCTTTGTATGATTTAGCTTATAAACAACAAATGCCTATTTTCAGAGTCTTTTCAAAATTCAGACAATCTTGGATGGAGGCAGACAGTGCCGTCAGCTCTTGTTTTCATTTTACCTCTAGAAGAGGGCTTAACAAATGCAGCAGTTTTGAATTGGCCTTAGAATGTTCAGGATCTGCCTGAAATCCCAAAACAAGTGTTTCCTGTGTAACACCACACTGATTATAAGTCATTAAGCACTGAAAAAAAGATTAGTTAAGAGAAATCATTCATATCATAATAAGAAGCATTAGCTGA
The DNA here is from genome assembly GCF_036169615.1 of Heliangelus exortis. Lineage (NCBI taxonomy): Eukaryota > Metazoa > Chordata > Aves > Apodiformes > Trochilidae > Heliangelus > Heliangelus exortis. The sequence continues at coordinate 25,229,867 of NC_092429.1, read as the reverse complement.
AAGTGGAAAGAAAGCCGCTTATTGGGGCTTCATTTATACTCACGTGATGCCAACATTTACAGTAAAATTTCTGTAAATATCTTTCAGAAGAAAAGCCTGGAAAGAAGTTAACATCCTCTTTACAGTGTAAGTTTTGTCACTGGATGAAAAGCATGTTTTTTTTTCTATCTTCTTCGTTGTAGTACTCCTTTCACTTGAGCAAGTACTTTAAGGAAGATTTTCAAAAGACCTGGGTGACTAAAAGTGTGCTATATTGACTGGATACTGAAATCATTATGCTTATGAATATCTTAATTTTTTTTTCCATTTTAATTGTCACTTTAACAAGAAAAAATATCCTGTAAGAAGTTATAAACATAAAGATATTCAATCTTACCATCAATCCCAGAGAAAGTAGTTAAGTAGTATTAAAAAATCTTATCATGAGGCGTTTGGTAGTGTTACAATGAGCAGGCAACACCACAGGGAAATCTGCAAAAATAACTTCTAGAAATGATGAAAAAATCCAAAGATAAAAGTCTGTTTGCTAATGAGATGAATTAATTAATTCAAAGTGTATAATCAATAAAGTGACACTTGCCTCACTCCTCTGTTTGTCTCGCTGTTATACGATGTGAACTCAGAACTTGGGAGAATTTGGTCTGAAATGCAAGAGAAAAATAGAATAAGAACACAGTGATATTCATGCTACACCCAACACAGGCCAGGTTAGAACTTAGCAGTAAGTGGGTTTGCTAATTGCTGCTGCTTCTCAACACATGGCTGTACTTAATATGCTATTTGTAACACAGTATTGCTCCATCTAGCATACAGAAACAGACAACAAAAGTCACTCCGGGTGTTACATGAATTGCAGTGTGGTCCAAGTGTTCTGTGGGCACAGAAAATTTCAAGTTTCTCATTTTCATCTACTTCTGAGTAGAAAAAATCAGAAAGGTAAAATGATGCAGAGAATTTTATAGTATTCGGCCCATGCAACAGCTAAAACAAAATAAAGAAAAAGTGCAGTGGGGTTTCACAGAGCTATGATTACATAATTAATATATTTTTAATTATGGAAAATACTCTTTTTTATTCCCAATAGTTTGCTTGCTCTTTTAGCAACAGCATTTTTGATAGTCACAGATCAACAAGTGAAGTTTTGGCAGCATCTTAACTCAAAGCTTTGTCTGAAAGGTACTCTCACCACATTCCTGACTAGACTGAAATATTACAGAAAAGATTCAGACTCCAAAGCAGAGCTTGTTAAAAAACAAAAAAAGTAAGTAAAAAAAGTGTTAAAAAAGTACAGTTTTTACGTCCTTTTGTTTCCTTATTGTGAAATAGGTTCAGTTGATTGTAAATCACTCTTTGGGTTTAATGGCCTGATTCTTATCCAGGATATAATTTATGTTAAATTTGCAGCCTTTTGTATAGTGTTATGATGTTATAGAGATACATTTTAAAAAACCTAGAATATCTCTAACCAAAACAGACAAAAAGTACGAAATGTAAACAATTTGGCAGATGATTAGTATGAAAATTATGGCTTTCCTAGACAGGGCAATCACAGCTAAATGTGATCAAGACATTAAAGTCATTCTCTTCCTGAAAAGCCAGAGGTTCTTCACAGCAGTACAGATTTAATGCATAAAATAAAATGAAGAACCACAAATATAAAATACAACAGTCTTAGGTGAAACAATCAAGCCAGTTCTCACAAAAAAATACTGATTTCACAGTTGCTTTGTGTGAGTCTTGTGATAATGTCTCATGCTTTGGCGTCCAGAGTGCCTGTTAAGATTTGTCTTGGGAACTAGAGATGAAACCTGCTGATAATATATGACTTAACACTGGAACTGTAAAAAGACTTAATAAGAACTATAAAAATGCCTTGATTCTTCCACGTGAATACCTACATGATAAAAAACATCTTTTTATATGTTCAGGGAAAAAAACTAAAAATGTGGAACTAACTTCTGAAAAAATATATTGAGGTGATTTTTTTATTCTTTTACCCCTCAGAACTGTATCTCTATTAATCTTTAATGACCTGTTGCCTTTTACACTAAGGCTTCAGCTAATTGGCAACATTAGTTAAAAAGAAATCTGTTTTCAGAGCATGAATGTAGGTTTTGTTGCCTATTATTTTGAAGATCTAGAGTTTTGTAAGGAAAAAATAAGTCCCAGAATACTATTTCTTTGAGAACCATGTTGACTTATTTATCAAGGAGATGGAAAAGCAATATCATAAAATACCATGCAAGGTGAAGATTGGGTTTTGGCACTTGGATTTATTATTACAGTAACAGCATTGTGAGTTTTTTCTCATCTGTTGCCTGCATAGCAACTGTCACTAGACAAGAAGGAAGAACCCATTTAGAAGGTGGATGAACAAAGACAACAAAGATCCATTTGCTTTTGGTACAACACAACAAAACCAAAATTACCACCAGGAAAACACCACCATACATAATATAAGCATAAATACGTGTGTAAAAGTGTGTAGAAATAGGCCTTGGCTATTAGAGAACAAATTGATTGCTTGGCTATGATTTTATATAAGATGAGACAGGTCTAGGTGGAAAAGCAGTTTTAATGGTTAGAAATAGTGACTGTACTATGAGCAGAAAAAAAAATATTATAGCAAATTATTATAGCAAAAACCAGCAGCATTTTTTGTAGTGTGTGATCAAAAATCAAGCAGCAGAGCAGGTTTATATTTTCTGTGATACAGAGCAATTTCAGCAAAGTAACACAACTTCCCAGTTTTTGGAATTGAAGAGCTGCAAAGGTTACTTAACCCATTTTTTTCAGCACTGATGAAAATCAAATTCATGTGTAGGCCTCTTTCATTACCAGAGTATTAGAGGGGTGGACATCATGGAGCTAATCAGAAGATACTTTTCATAAACATGAATGTTGTCAAAAAGATCATACAGAATGAGACTGTAGTGATGACCCCTCACATAGTGTATACAAAAGGTGAAAATTGTGAAGAAAAAATTGCTCCGTGGATCCTCTGCTGAATATTATATTGTTGTTAACACACATGCTGGTTTACATACCTCAAAGCTAACACTTCTCCCTTCTGGTGACTGCCACCAGAGGAAAAGGAGACATTTGACCCACTCTATTCAATCACTTGCATGTGTTAAAAAAAGGAAAACATTCAAGATTTTCATGCATTATATGGAAGTGGGGCTGTACATCTTGGCTGGCTATATCATCACTGGCAGAGCACTGGCATTTTCTGAGTTCAGTGAGTGTGTTTTTGTCTGGCTGTATCCAATACTACCACAAAAATCACTGAAATCTGGCAGGGGCCACCTTTGCGTATTTATATTACATGACACAACAAAATAAGGGCCACATGAAGAGACTGTTGTTTAATTTCAGGTCTGTATGGAAACATGAATGGGCTTTCATGGCAAGAGCTCTTCTGCCAAAGTGCCCGCACTGCTAATCCCCAGAGATGTTCTTTTTGGTGGCAGGAAAAAAAGCCATCTGTTTGTCTTAAAAAGCCAAGACTAATGAAAGATTCCATTACTGTGATATTACAGGTTCTGTCCCCAGAAAACAATACCTTCTTTGGCACGTAAAATTATTCTTTTACAGTTTCAGTAGCATATTTCAGGAAGATCAAAACACAAATATATCCATTTCAAGGGTACCTTTTTCCTATTTCTGAACAGGCTGGCATCAAACTATCATTTCCTCTTCTGCTGCCATCCGCATCCTCTGGGATGCGCGGAGAGCCCTTGTGGGTACTTGGTCTTGTGGGTATTTCAGGTATGAACTTATCCCTGAGGGGTAATATTTGTGAAACTCTGCCAGCTAGCATTTTGAAAAGAAGGTTCACAACTTTTTTTTTAAGATTACATAAACCTCCTTCAAAAGCAAGCAGCTCCACACTGTCCAGTCTCTTGGAAAAATTCTGACTGATATCTAAATACATGAATTATTATGGGCAGAAGAAGACACTGCTCTGCAGTCAGGTTGCATAAAGCATTCTCACACAAAATGCCAAAGTTTTCACATTCTCTGTGGGTAAATATGGAAATATAAATTCAGTCCTTCCAACATCAGCATCGTAAGAGAACCAAATGAGTTGTAGTTTCCTCTTTAATCTGGCTCATGACATGTTGAAGATGCTGCCACTCTCTCATGGAAGCATGTCAAAGGATCTGTAAGTCTGGAACTCAGCACCAACATTTTATAGCCTGCTGCATCACAGCATATGTATGCCTGGAGCTTTATGATCTCTTTAGATTCAAACCCATTGCTTTTATCACAACACAGACTTTGCTATTCATGAGCTGGCTGGGTGACTGCATGCTACTCAACCTCTTTTCAGGTGAATGCCAGTGACAAGTGGAGTCCCTCAAGGATCAGTATTGGGACCAGTCCTGTTTAACATCTTTGTTGGCAACACGGACAGTGGCACCCTCAGCAAGTTCACTGCTGACACCAAGCTGTGTCGTGAGGCTGACACACTGGAGGGAAGGGAGGGCATCTGGAGGGACCTTGACAGGCCGGAGAGATGGGCCCATGCCAACCTCATGAAGTTCAACAAGACCAAGTGCAAGGTCCTGCATCTGGGTTGAGGCAATCCCAAGCCCTGCTACAGGCTGGGCAGTGACTGGATGGAGAGCAGCCCTGAGGAAAAGGGCTTGGGGGTGCTGGTGGGTGAGAAGTTCAACATGAGCCATCAGGGTATACTTACAGCCCAGAAAGCTGACCACATCCTTGGCTGCATCAGAAGTGTGGCCAGCAGGTTGATGGAGGTGATTGTCCCCCTCTGCTCTTGTGAGACCCCACCTGGAGTTCTGCATCCAGTTCTGGGGGCCCCTATTACAAGAAAGACATGGATGTGCTGGAGTGAGTCCAGAGAAGGGCCATGAGCATGATCAGAGGGCTGGAACACCTCTCCTGTGAAGACAGACTGAGAGAGTTGGGGTTATTCAGTCTGGAGAGGAGAAGGCTCTGAGGAGACCTTACTGTAGCCTTCCAGTATCTGAAGGGGGTTAGAAGAAAGGGGAGGGTCTTTTTAAGGTGCACAAGAAGGTGGGAGAGGGCACAGTGGGGACAGCTGGCCCCAAGGGAATATTCCATACCATATGACATTGTGCTCAGCATATAAAGCTGGAAGAAGAAGGAAGCAGGGGGGGACATTCAGAGTAATGAGTTTTGTCTTCCCAAGTCACCTTTACATGTGTCTGGTGTTTCTGGGGATGGCTGAACATCTGCTGCTGATGGGAGATAGTGAAGGAATTCCTTGTTTTGCTTTGCTTCCATGCATGGCTTTTGCTTCACCAGTGATGCCTCTAAAATGATCAAAATACATCAGTGTCCCATCACTGAGAACCAGGAGAAGTAGGCAAAAGAATCCATCCCCAGCCCCAAACAGAGAAGGTGGTCCATGGCAAATTGGTATTGTCTAAAAATTGCTGCTTGTGGACATACATTGGAAGCACCTTTTTTCCATGTTTTTGGTAGGGCTTAACAAATGCAGAATATGTTAATTTGGAAAAGAAATTTATTAGAGAGTGCCAAAGATTTCTATCATGCCTTGGAATGTGGGGACAGAGTTATTTCGTGTGAATAGTTTGTAATCAGTAATGTCTCTTGTGGAGGCTGAGGCAAAGAAACTTTGGTATGAGTGAAGCTGTGCCTGAGAAAATACCAGTTTCTAGCATGTGGCTATTTCCTCCTGGTCCCTGTGCAGATGTTTTCACTGAAGGAAGATGCTTTCCCTTCAGTGCCTTGTCAAAAGGCACTCCTCATACTAGAGGCTGTCAGTCCTGGGAAATACCCTTGGAAATGGATATAGGCAGATCTCATGTCTGCAGGGAACCCAGGTGGAATTAATGCTGTCTGAGCTTTCATAACAATTTCTGTTATACATGAAGACCATATTTAATACTTCCATGCTATCAAAAAGCTATGGGATACACTTCTGCCCAGGTTATGGTGTGGTATGAATTTTGATGTTTCTGCAAGATGATTGAAGAAACAAAGAGAAAGAGGAAGCTTTGGATTTGTAGTTTTACTGGGTGCTGGAAAGGTGATGCAAGTGGCTGTGTCCAGTACCAAATAGTAAATAATTCCTCAGCACCCTGGAATGTACACATTACCTTCTCATAAAATGCTGGTGCAGATATTGATGTGATCTTTTATGTTTCTGTAATCTAGTTTCAATTTACAATATTCTTCCTATCCTGTGTTAATGGGTATGGAGAGGGACTTATAGGTAACTTTTTCTATTTTATGCATACTTTAAAAACACAATTATTAATAAAATATATTCAGGATTTTCACAGCTCTATTACTTCCTATTAAAAATAACATGCTGCAACAGTTTCAAAGGTGACCTAGTCCCTGTGACATGAGACCCAATGGCACCATTGACTAGAACCATCTGGCAACACTCAGGCAGAGCAAATTTTTAAGGTCTATCATAACACTTTGATGCATGGCTTCCCAATGACAGTAAAAAGTGACAGCTAAGCCTAGGCTTCTACAGAAGTGAGGATTAATTGTCCCCATTGTGCCCCTGTGTCAGTCCAGTGTCAGACCTCAGGTTTCGGTAGCTTCACCTTAATAGACAGAACCCAGCTCCCACAGTTCTGATATCATTATTAATTTGCGATTCTGGTATTTATGTGAGACCCATCATGGAACAAAATCTATGGAATAAAATGCCATTGGTGATATGAGATAATATAGATAAAATATAGATAAAAAGAAAGAGCAAAGGGAAATCCTGAAGAAATAATAGGTTATCATCACTCACAAATCAGTGACAATATTGGCTTTGTGTATCCCCACAGCTTAGTTTATGCTGTCTAGCCCCACTGAGCCTCATTATGAACTACTCCAGGAAACTTATATAAAACTTTTAAACAGAAGCAATTTCCAGAAGTTTTGTGGGTTTTGTTTTGTTTTGAATTTCACATCCAGAACATGTAAGAGAAGGTGTTTCTTAATCCTGTTGAAGTATATAGCTCAACAAAGAAATATGTTGGCACACTGCAGTGCAGAGGCTGGTGTACCTTGCAGAATATTGCTGCCAAACTGGGTGTGTTGTGAAATCAAGGATTTAATTTGATTGATAGGATGAAATCTGAACATGGAACAGCTTAATGCCATTGAGATTTACCAACACTGTGCCAAAAGATTTTTTTCTGGTTTTAAGAAGGATTAGAAGAAGAAATAAAAGGCAGCTCGAGATGTGTTTGTTCTTAATTCTCTCTGGTATGAGGGACAACCTGAGAAATAAGATTTGTGATTTAAAATTGATATAAAAAAAGGAGTCACAGAGTCACTGAGTCATAGAATGGATGAGGTTAGAAGGGACTGACAGAGCTCATCTGACCCAACAGAAAATTTTTTATGAATAAATAAAAATAAAATTTAAAAAGTGAGAAAATTATTTACTACCCATTACCTTTTAAATTATTCTTTGCAAATTAATTTTGTTTGAATTTGCAATGATAAATTCACAAAGTGGATTAACTGCTTAGGGTGAGATTAACTTTCATGCTTTCCCCACCATCCCTGTGATCTAAGGGTACATGTTAAGCTTTTGTGATTTCAAAATGCATTTTGATCTGGAGACCAGCCCTGAATACCTGTGTTCACTTAAATTTCATCCTGGAGAAAAATCTGGAATGTGAGCTCTGACATTATGCTACCAGAACTCCTTTTCCTCTGCTCTCTTTCTTTCTTTTTCTCTGTTTAAAAATGTATCACATATACCAAAAAGCCCAGGCAAGTCAGATGAAGTGAACAAGGCATTTCTTTCTGCAGTATTTCTTGTGAATCTAACACCAGAAATGCAGCATAAATTGGTATCTTACCTGGTAGGTGATGAAGTCCTTCAGTAAATGTGTCTTACTCCAGAGGTAAGACTGTGAGTACCAAGAATGCTGTAGAAGAAGCTTCATGTCTGTCTCTTCTTCTGTTTCTAGACATTAATTTTGTTTTGTCTTCAAAACCTGTTTTTCATTGAAAAATCACAAGTTAATTTCTATTTACCATGTTTATAATCTTAGTAAAGGCATTCAGACTTTTCTATTTAGTTTATATTATACAATTATACAAATTATACAAACCGTGACAGGTTTATATTGTACAAATCTTTTAATCTAAATGTAAGAAAAATAAGTACACTACTAGAAAGCTTCAATATCTTTCAAGCCAAACACCTCAGTTTTGACCTTTCTCCCCCTTAATATGTTTTAATGATGTGAGCACTCACTGTCTGTAACTAAGCAAGTAATTTGCTACAGCTGGAGGATACCTGTAATTATGTCCAACAGCATACACATTTCAGGAGTTTTTACTTCAGTTTTCTTGATTCTGTCTGAGTTATTTATGATGTGTTGTGCCACTGAGAAGATTGTATTCACCATTATTAGCTTTTAATTTCATAAGCATGAAGTAGTTGTTAATTCCTACCTATATCCTCATCATTTCCTCACTTCTGCCAGTACAGTTCTTGTGGAACTCTGCATTAGATTGACTTGGTGAACTTTTCCATGTCATTAATACTTCATAAAAAAGAATTTATAAATTATAGTCACTATGAATTTGTTTCTTTCCTGGTAAATTTCATTTGAAGAGTAGCAGAATCCATGATGAAAGGACCAAATTCTTGGTCAGTGAAATTCCTATTGTTTTCATTTCATTTATTTCTTAAATTGTTTGACCTTAAAGAAAGCACTGAGAGTTCATCATGTACATTTTGGACTAACAAGATTTCAGAAATACAATGGCATATAGCTCTTTCTGAGAAGTAAGATGAGTGAAGTAAAGATTCAATAGCAGAGAACAGAACAGTGATTTCATCTGAGAGGCAGCTGTGAATAACTCATCCCAGGATCAACCCAGAAATAAAGGTGAGGGTGTTCAGCAGTGTAAGAATAGACAATTAGTGACAGGACTAATGATTCAGCTGCTACACATTTTCATTGTAATCAGGGATTCTTGCAGGGTTGAAAAAAATAGCAAACTAGAGTCTAGCAGAGGAAATTAATTGAAGACAGGTCAGAAACAGATACAAAACCTCAAATTATTGAGGGCAGAAAATGTAAATAACATGAATGGAAAGAGCATAATATGAAAAAATGAGCTCAAAAGGGATAATTCAATACAGGACAGATTAACACGAAAAGAGACGAATCAGGAAAAATAAAGGAACAAAGCAATTCACATCTTGCTGCAAATTTACTGGTTCTGTGGTACTATGTGTTTTTTTTCTGATAAGATCAATAATTTAATACAAGCAAGGGAGTAAATACTGACAAGGCAGTAAAAAAACAAACAAACAAACAAACAAAAGAGACATAAACAAGAGTTGAAATCCCAAGACTCTTTCTGTAAGTAGCTGCAACAAGTTTCTTCATTTACAGGTGAGGAGTTCAATGAAGTACTCCAAGCTAAAAAGATCCAGCAGGTTTTTTTTCTTATTGATTCTATAGCTGAGCAACCTAAAAAGTGTAACAGATTGTTTACCAGGGGAAAAAAAAAAAAAGCAACAACCAACCACACAAAAAAACCTACCCCACACTTATTTTTTGCAAAAAAGGAAAATGAAAAAAATGATACTGATTAATAAATTCTTAACTGTCCCATTTCAACTGAGCCTATTTGCTTACTTGGAGACAACCTTGTGGAGATTCACAAGACTAATTCTAGTGACTAATCAGTCAGTGTCTTCTCTCTAAGCATTCAGCAGAACACATTTTGTGACCCTAGTATGTAACATGTCAGGATTATTTTATACATTCCAAAATGAAAGAAAGTAAATACAACATCACTAGATTTATAGACAAGTGTTTTGGGTTGTGTTGTTTGTTTTTGTTTAGTTGGGTTTGCTTTCTGCTTGGGTTTTTTTGAGGTTTTCTTCTGTGGTTGGTTTTTTTTTTGTTTTGGTTTGGTTTTTTTTTTTTTTTGCCAGTTCAAACTGTCTTGGCAGTGCAAAATGCATTCACAAAAGAAGGGAAGCAATGGAAAGACTTGAAGGAGGCAGTGTGGCTTATGTGAAATAACAGAGTGCTACAAAATGTAATGGGGATGTCCATTTTCCACGATTCTGTCCTTTTCTCTCTTTCCTTTTAATTATTCAGCACAGAGGAAGCCAAGCAAGGAACCATCCTCTCCTTAGCCCCAAAACACACTCACTCACCATTCTACATGGAAATATCTAAGGGTTCCATGTAATCCAGCTCTTAGTCCTGCTGGCACCTTCTGCATCCAGCACCTCATGCAGAGGTGAATGGGTCCAGAAAGAGGTGGATTACATTTACCAGAGGACCCTCAGGAAGAAAGGAGGAACTTTGAGGACTGGAGGTTATATAGGGTGGAAGTGAAAGAGGGGAAGGGTAACTTCATCCTCATATTGTTGTCTCTCCCATGGCAGCAGACAAACGTGTGCTAGGAGAGTTGATCTTCAGCTTCCTCTATGGGATGCACAAGATATGCTGCTGAATTCAGTTTTCTGAGATAACTCTGTGACCTCCATACAGAGGCAATACCCAGAGGGATGGGTTTGAATCTCTACTGCACTGAAAGTTGCACTGCACTTGTATCAGTGCTAAGCAAGCCTAAGAATGCTGTAAATCAGAACCACATTAATGCCTGGAATTGACAGTAAGGATACTGATTCCTACGCTCCAGGTGTTAAAATCAAGCTAAAAACCCACAATGCTCCTGAAAATTACTAACTCCTGACCATGGAGAAATGCAAAATAACACCATTATTTGTGAGATGAGCTAAGACCCCTACTGCTCACTCCCACAGGTTTTGATAAATGTGACATGGATTGTAACTGGACAAGTCATCCTGTTTAAGAAAACTGGTGAATATTTATTATATATAGAACTGACTCAGTGTTCTGTTAGCAATTACTATCACCATGACATCAGTACCATGTGCAACTGTCCCTCTAATTTCAGCAGCAAAACATATTTGTAGAAGTTAATTTCATATTTTTTTCATTTCTACGCAATGTATTTTCACACTTCATTCACTGAGCTGTATCAGATTTTACACTATGATGAATAACCCTTGCTACCTTTTTCAAAAAACAGCCCTGAGCTGTGAAATCTTGAGCTGGCTTTGGCAGTAATTTTAAGGAGTTTCTGGCATCCAATCATCCATAATTGTCATGTCACACATCATATTGAATAAACAACAGTCTTAACTAGATACCTTTAAACCAACCAGCTCTAAAAGGGAATAAATAAATGTACCTATCTATTATTCTATGATAACTGAAAAGGAAAAAAATATTTTATTTATGACAGAACTTACTAGAAGTGATGTTTTAAAATTCTGATCTTTCAAAAATATCATGATTGTTTTTTAAACCAACTAAACTCAGAAATGTCCCAGAAATGGCTCCTCCATTACACTTTGCAGATATTTCCACTGTGAGCTGGAAACAGACAGGGTAACAATGTGGAAAACTTAGAATCACAATTTGGATTTGAAAGACAAAAAGTTACTTACATTAAAATAGTATCCCCTTATTTTAGGTCTTATCTTATGCCAATTACCATCTTAGGGGAAAAAAAAACCTGCCACTAACCTTCTGCTTAAAAGGATTTTTTAAAAGCTGGATTTTTGTAAATCAATGGGTATCTTTGATTTAAAGAAAAAAACATGATATTAATGTTTTCATCTTTAGCCTCATTATAGCTAACAGGTACTTGAAAGGACACACACATTCCCTTAAGTATAAATATGGCATCTATTTAATTATTCATTCATCAGTAGCTGCAGTTCAGTAGCTATGCCAGTGAAGCATCATTATCAAGACCAGGTAAAAGAACAAACATTGTCTCCCTGACAAAATATATCACTCCCCCTCTTACTATCTTTCCTCTCTCTTTCTGTTTGCCTTTCTCCCCCTCACCTTGCTCCTCTCTCTCCCTCCCTCATTCCACATCAATCTTACTGTTTGTGATCCAAGTGCATCACTCACATCAACCCCATGAAGGAATCAATTTGGAGATGTTATCAAAGAGTGATTCAGAGCTCCTAGGAAGGGACCAATTGGTCTTGGTGCTTAGTTAGCTCAACCAAGTCCAGTTAAGTCAGAGGTTATCACTCCATGGGGAATAAGGAGTGATTATAAACTTACAGATGTTGAGGACTGCTGAATGTCCCCAGGCAGTGAGGCTGAGCAGACACACAAGCACAGAATAAAGCAGATATGGCCCCTCCAACACAGAGGGAAGACACATGAGGAATCCTACATGAATGGAAGGGAGTGGATTTGAGAGGAAACTGAGCTTGTTGCACAATAAAGTGGAGGGAAGGAGAGGGAATGGGAAAAACATCACTTCAGTGCCTTCTGACCCAACAGAGGAAGGGTCTGAGAAACACTTCCAAGCAGCTTGGAGGTGAGGATGCAGGAGCTGCACTCCACTGTGTTTACTTCATGATTCATCATCAGAGAACAGGCACCCTATCATCTTGGAGACAGAATTTATGAACAATAATGTTTTTCATCTCCTTGATTGATTGTATCATCCGTGGACCATCAATGGAACAACATATTTTAATGAATTATAGAGAAAAAGATGTTTTGACTGCATTGATATAATAAAGCAGACATAACACTCTATTTACACTGCACCCATTAGGTTACATGAGAATGTATCATCCTGACATTACACAAAGTTGATAGAACAGATTTGTCTTTTTATTGGTAAGGCTGGTAAGATAAAAAGAAAGCACAGCCTTTTATTACATCAAGACTTACTTCTTGTTAATTTTTTCAATCAGTTTGGGACAGTTTATGATAGAATGTTTTGTACACACATGCACCCAAATAATTCCTGTCCCAGAGGAACTGGGCTACAGCTGATAGAACAAATAAAAGTAACTGAAATAAATGTGAAAATTATATATAATACACACAGATTACTTTTTCTTATGAAGCATTTCACAAAATCATAGAAACTGAGGGGTTGGAAGGGACCTCAAAAGATCATCAAGTCCAACCCCCTGCCAGAGCAGGGTCACCTATAGCAGGTCACACAGGACACATCCAAGTGGGCTTTGAATGTTTCCAAGGAAGGAGACTCCCTGGGCAGCCTGTGCCAGCGCTCTGTCACCCTCACAGTGAAAAAATTCTTCCTAATATTTATATGGAACAACCTATGCCTCAGTTTATAACCATTTCCCCTTGTCCTATTGTCAGTCACCCCAGAGAAAAGCTTTACTCTGTCCTCCTGGCCCTTACATATTTATTAACATTATGTGGGATATGGAAGACCTGATTCAAGGTATTTTCTCTAAAGAAAATGGGACACAGACTTGAATCCAGTGTTCAGATACATCCTCTAATTAGTAGACTATTGGCTGTTATGAGAACTTTTGTAAGGTTTAGGTTTTGGGTTTTTTTTTTCATTGAAAAGCTCAGGTCTCACTTTTAATAAAGACTGAAGATGTTTTCAAACATCACTTTGCTTCTGCATCCCTGTCCTTTTCCAGCCATCTCAACTAACAACTTCTATAATTATGATAAATCCTCTTGTAGTTCAGCCAAATTAATGTTTCTTCACCAGAGAGAAGAGTATTCTCCAGAGACAAAGACAGTAGAAATAGAGATTTTTTTCCTGTCTTTATCAGAGGAGCTGCAGAGTTTCTTTCACTAACCTCTTCTAAAAGTTCGCATGTTTGATTTTTTTTTTCTCAGCTATGCATATTTACCTAGACAGCCTTTTATACATACAGCTGGAAGAGATTAATAAAAATAAAAATTGATAGCATTAAGCACTTAAAAGCTTGAAATCAAGCATTTTCTCTTAACTGTACTTAATAGCAAACTTGCTTTTGTAATCTAATGAATTAGAAGGAAACCCCAAACAAACTTTCTGTCACTTAGATAATTCATGTAAAAAACATGACATAAAAAAATAACATCCTCATCTATTCTGTAAACATCTTATTGTACTCAAGCCTGCTTTTATAATCACTTATCTAACACAAATTTAACAACAATTATGAACACCTCAAATACCATGCAGCATCCAGGTATTCAGATGAAAACAGAAAAACACAAGAACTCAATACTATCTTCATTACTTTGCTTCTAAATATTTCTTGTAAGATTACAAGTCACATGTTTTCTCTTTACTCTTTGAGCCACATTTAAGCAGCCTTCCTAATAATCCTGTCACCTGCATCTTCACAGAAATTAAAGAGTTTTAACTACTCAACTGCCTCAATGAAATGTGTGTGACAAAGCTCCATCACCCTTACAGTAAATTTTTTCCTCACATTGAGGTGGAGCTTCCTGTGTTCCAGTTTTCGTCCTTTGTCCTATCACAAGGAGAGACAGATTTTCATGCCCTTAATCATCCTTGTAGTTCTCTGCGGGACTCTCTAGTAGACCCCTGTCCCTCTTGAATTAGGGAGGACTTCCAGGACCTTCTCCATGGAGCTGTCCCTAATCTGTACTGGTGCAGAGAGTTATTCCTTCCCAGGTGCAGGACTTTACATTTATTCTTGTTGAAATGAAGAATTATGGTTTCCTCTAAAGCAAAAGAAAAAGCATCCAGTAGGAAAGAATAAAAAAAAATTATAAAAAAAAAATTCAAAAATATTTATCACATATATTAACACTACGACAAAGTAATTTCTATCTGTCTTCATCTGTAATTTAATAAAAAAACATAGTTTATCAACAGTGTTGGCAAGTAAGCAGTAGATTAGAGTGTTCCTTGGTAAGCGACTTTTTTTCCTGGTAACTGATTTTAGGCTTCTTTTAAGGATACTATTTCAGCCTTTCAAGTCCCACTAAAATCCTCAGCAGGCATATGGCTGATATGTCTCATACTATTTACAAAATATATGAGCAGGTTTCCTGACAGCCCCTAAGCATTTTGTCACCAAATAACAAAAAAGTACAGTTAGAAAACAAGAGAAAACAAACAAACAGCTTTTTGTCAGAACTGTATGGTGTGTATAGTGATGACATGAGAAAAGTGCCCAGTGAGTTGGGGGGCTCTAGCTGGGGATTTTTATGCTTTTTTTTTTTTTTTTCCTAACTGACATGGGAAGAACTGTTTGAGTCCCAGACATTCCTCATGTCATGGGGTAAAAATTAATTGTGTGAAAGCAATGAGTAATTCAGCTGTGAGAAACTTAGATCTTGGTGAAAAGTCTACTTAGCAAACAGAGCCTGTTTCTTGATGTTTCAGACTTATTTTATTGTTAGCAATGTACACAAATCCTCAGATCCACCCTTTGTATGTTGCTTTTTTTTCTATCAGAACTATGCACTTGGGGTTACACAGCTGTCAATAATACATGTGTACTGGCTCTACTCCATTAATTACTGTGGGTTTAATTTATTTTTTTTAACCTTTTATCAGAGCAGCAGTCTCCCACGTTTTTGTTTAACTTTTGCTTCTGTCTAAATACTGTTGTGCAAACCAGTAAAAATTATTAGAAGTATAATATATGTGTTGGCACCATGTAGTAGGACTGTCCAGATTCATAACACACTCCTATTATCACAGTTCAATCATGCTAATAAACTGTGAAATCATTAAAGGAAAGTAAATCCATTTTTTTCCAAGAGGAAACTGATGTTTAATTGAGAGTGCAGGGCAGGAGCCCTTCATTGATTGGTGTTGAACAAGTTACTGAGAAAACAATTACTCCTCTCAAAACCAAGAGGTCACTTGACCTAAAGAAGTGATGGGGAATAAAATGCAGGAGAAGTAAAAGATGCAATTGAGAAAAAGGTCCACTGTGTGAAATATTTTCTTTTAAATGACTTCGGTAAAATAATCCACCAGGTTGGAAACCAGTGAATGACAATGGTTAAGGATGACAGCATCTTGCATGCACTTTGTCAAGTCACTGTCACACCTACAAACTATGAGGAAGATGTAGTTGCCAAAACCTCACAATAAGAAACCAAGGGAATAAAATCCTGTGTCACCAAAATACAAGAGGGAAATAGGATTTTCTCTAGGGGCAAGAGAAGGACTATCAAAACTCAGGTAAGCTGTCTTCTAGACAATGAGCAAAAAAAATATTCACTCTTTTCTGCCATGTAGAATGTACTTTTGAAGTTTTAAAATATTTGCTTAAAAAAAAAAAGAAAGAAAAGTAAAGAGCTTTTGAAAGGATTGTGCTTTGCCATAGCAAAGAACACAGAACATCTGTGCAAGATCCTTTCTAATAGTGTCTGCTCTCTAAAGGCATTTGCTAAAGGGGCAATAATTTTTTAAAGAGCAACAGCATTAAGGTTGAAATCTTATCACTCTTTCCTTAGCTCCTTAACTTTAATTTTCTTTAGTTTCAGAAGAATATTGGCAGATAATTTGAATGTGAATTAATTTTAAAAGTTAAGCCATATGATCATTTTCAGAGTTTAAGAGTTTTCCTATATGTGTTCTATAAATTATAAGCCCTGCTTCCATTCTAATTTTGGAGCTTAGCTAACTTATCTAAACTTAGTATGTGAGGAAAGCCATATCTGGAAAATGGGATAATAGCCCCTATGACCTTGATTTGAGGCAGTGATCTAAATAAATCCCTTAATTAAAATTATTTAAAAAAAAATCAAACTATACAAAAGCATATACCAAAAGCTATTCTATATAAGTTTCAAAATTAAACTGGCCTTTATTAGGAAAAAACATATAATTTGCTGTGTTTTCTGTAGGTACTCCACCTAACTGAATTTAGTGGGAAGCTCAGCTGCAAGGTAGATGTAAAAGACAGTAATGTTACAAAATGATCTTGCTGATAACTACATATTCTCTGAACTCTGACTCATAAATAAAATATATAAATAAGCTGAAAAGAAGCAAACACCACAATTATATTTTCATTTTAGCATTTATATAGCTATTACAGATGGTCAGGTGACTGCAGTTCAAGCACAAATCTGATTTCCAGAAAGAGTCTGATTATGATTCAATTAACCCTGACATAGCCACAAGGGGTTTTGTCCCAATAAATCTAAACAGATATAGTACACAATTATATTCTTACTAGGACTACACTTGGAAAAAGCAGACAGCTTTGAGGACCACACTAGTTGTGCATCCTGTGGACACCTTTAAATCATTGTTTAAAATGTATTGGTTTTGAGGAACAGTTTCATGTTCCTCTGCACGGAAAACTTTTAAAGCATGTAAAAAGCCAGAAGAGTTTCACTTGTATTGTAACTAATGGGAAAAAAGCCAAACCAAACCAAAACAAAAAAACCCCAAACAACTGATAGCTGATTTGCAACAGCCTGACAAATGAGACACTTCTGAAAAATCTACTCTGCCTTAGAAAGCTTGTGCCTTCTTCTTTGGCTCCAATTGAACTTCCCCTTCATTAAACAATGATCTTTATGGTGAATTCCAGTAAAGATGAAAAAAAGAAAGATTCTGAAAAGAATGCATAAATAATTGGAGCTGCCTGGCTGTGGCAATGAATTCCTGTTTGTTTTGCCACTGAAGGGTGAATGCAACCCTTTGAGCAAATGGGAATTCATTATTCCAGTGGCTGAGAAATGATCCACTTAAAGAACCTAATTGGTTCTACAACAGTGATTTCTTTCAAAGCACCATTTCCGGAAGAAACAACAAAAGAAGACAGCTCTTTGACTAGTACAGGGTCTACAGGGTACATTTGCCTTCCCATGTTTCAGCTTGAAAAAGAAAATGTCACACATACCCAGGACAAAGGAACAAAGAATTAGTGTTCTAAAAAGCACAGAAATGTAGCAGGTCTTCCACTTCTTTCTTGAATAGTAAAGATGAATTTCGATACATATTAGTACATGCTCATGACACTTGAGCTGTCAGAAAAAAAAGAAAATACTGGGCTGACCACAGTATCAGCTCCTTCCAAGCAAGAGTGATTCTTAGTAGCTGAAAGCTACCTGAATATTTTACTATGCAAATGAAAAGTAAATCAACTTTATTTACCAATAAGTGTTATAGAATTGGTGAATTAATATGCCCAATCTGCTGAAACAAGGAGAATACTGTAATTTATTTTTAAACTAATTAATTAGAATATGCAAAAAACTATCTCAGATACACAGATAGATGCAGACAGCTCTAATTTACATTTCAAGAGTTATTCTGGAAGAATAAAAATGTACTGATTTTTTCATTTAACTGTAGAATCTTAAAAAAGAGCTTTTCTGGAGGCAAGATGCAAGTCAGAAACAAATCCAGTTGAGGTTAATGGATGGATATCTATTTTCTTCAGAATTAGAATCAGAACAAGCCCCCAGAAAAAAAAGAAATTCACAATCAGACTGAAATCTGAGGAAACCCTTCCAATTCTGTGCAGATTTAAGACTCAGGATGAGTGATACAAAAAGAGTTAGTGCAGCATTTATGCACCATGTTCACCATGTGTCCATCCCAAAAAATATATGTGATATTAAATGCTCAGATGGAAACAAAAATCTCTCCATCCTGTTATTCATGGGTCAACACAGTTGTAATATCCCCAAAGGAAGAAGAATAATTTCTGTTTTCACAACGCACCTCAGTTTTTCCAGTTGTGGCATCAAAACATATTTTGGCAACAAGAAGAGGCCACATTGCTCAGTGACATAGAAACTAAAAATTATACAGGGGTGGGATGGCAATTTATATTCCATGACACACACAATAATGCATGACACAACAACCAAGGGCTACCCCTCTGGCCCAGTTTATATCAGCAACATAGATGCAGAAAATGCTGGTCTGGGACATTATTGCCCCATCTATAAATACCTGGCTGGTGGCTCTGCCATTTCACACACCACTTCCACCTCAAGTAGAAACATCTGAACAGTTTCACAGGCCCAGGAAAGTGTTACTTCCACCCCCTCCTATCCCAGAGGGCTATGGTTTTTAATATTTCTTCCTTTCTGTATTAGTTTGACAGCAAAATTAAGCAATGGCTTTGCTCATGCCATAGCTGATCCAATCTGACTTTCTCCATCTTTAAATCCAACCATTAACTGCTGCAGAGGTTTCTCCTACCTTCTGCTCTTCTCCCTGAATATGTTACAAAAAGTCCAAAGTTTGTCCACTGCTTATAAGAGCTCCAGCCCAGAATTATCCAGTTAGCAGAGGACAGGCAGGTGTATTAAGGCTGTATCTGGATAATATCTTGACAGCAGATGTGTTCTTTTGTTTGCCTCAAATTTAAAAACTACTACACTGTTCTCATTTTCCCTTCTTTGCCCTGATAACAGCATTCCAGACTTTTAAAGTGGATTTGAGATCCCTACACAATAGAAGCTCTATAAACATGAAATGCAATTAATAGTGCACTCTTATTTAATATGCATAATAAATGTTTTACAATGCTGACATTGGCTCACACTCATCTAGCATTTTATTAACACAGAAAGGAAAATCACTGTACCAGTTCATTAGTTGTAACAGTGGTGAATAACAGCACAATCCCCTTTATTGGAACTAAACTGAAAAAAACAACTCAAAATACACTGCAAGTTCCTCCTGGACCCTGGATTAGCAGGGAGACACTAAGTATCATCTGTCCATCATGAAAAGCCAGGCAGCTGTGCACAATTAAGCTTTTAAGCAAAGTGAAGTGAAATCACATTGCAGTGCAAACACATTATGCAGTCATTAGCACACTCACTCCACAGAAATGTAATAAAGCAGCTCTGATGCATTAGAAATCTTCTCTATATGTAAGATGGTTTCACAGAGAAATGAGCAATTGTACAAAAAATCAAAGAACAACACAACTAGCTCAGCATGGCACCAGGAGCAAGAAACATGCATAAAGTGACTTTCCAGAAAGTGAATAACCTCGTATCCAACTGTTAGTGACCACTTTAGACACTTAAAGGACAAGCATTTTTCAAAAGGACTGAACTCCTAGGGAGATGAGTTGAAACTCTCTAATTGGTTTTGCTGTATAAACATGATGGACAATTTCTCTTCACATTTGCAGAGGATTTTGATTTAGAAATTATGTTTTGTGTCTTCCTCCTCAAGAAGTTCGCACTTTTTCAGCCTCCATGGAAATAATCTTCCTGATGTTAATGAGATGTGCCAAATATTTACTGATTTATTATCTTAAATATCAGGCTTCTATTCAACTGCCCCTTAAGTAAAATTCAATTTCCTTAAGAAAAGTTCTAAACCCTTCAAGCTTACTCATGCTTGGAGAAAGCAGTGGTTACAGAATTGAAATATTACAGGAATCAAACTCTTCAAATGCTGAGTGGCATAAGCTGTTAATGGAAAGACCCATAGTAAGCTGTTGGAATAGCTGCTGGAAGAAACTGGAAAAAAGAAGAAGAAAAGGAAAAAGAAAAGGGAAAGGGAAAGGGAAAGAAAAAGGAAAGGAAAAAGAAAAAGGAAAGGGAAAGGGAAAGGGAAAGGGAAAGGGAAAGGGAAAGGGAAAGGGAAAGGGAGAGGGAAAGGGAAAGGGAAAGGGAAAGGGAAAGGGAAAGGGAAAGGGAAAGGGAAAGGGAAAGGGAAAGGGAAAGGGAAAGGGAAAGGGAAAGGGAAAGGGAAAGGGAAAGGGAAAGGGAAAGGAAAGGAAAGGAAAGGAAAGGAAAGGAAAGGAAAGGAAAGGAAAGGAAAGGAAAGGAAAGGAAAGGAAAGGAAAGGAAAGGAAAGGAAAGGAAAGGAAAGGAAAAGAAAAGAAAAGAAAAGAAAAGAAAAGAAAAGAAAAGAAAAGAAAAGAAAAGAAAAGAAAAGAAAAGAAAAGAAAAGAAAAGAAAAGAAAAGAAAAGAGAAAAGAGAAAAAAAGAAAAGAAACAAAAAGAAAAAGGAA
This sequence comes from Heliangelus exortis, assembly GCF_036169615.1. Lineage (NCBI taxonomy): Eukaryota > Metazoa > Chordata > Aves > Apodiformes > Trochilidae > Heliangelus > Heliangelus exortis. Next base: position 25,209,091 of record NC_092429.1, on the reverse strand, counting down.
AGGGAAAGGAAAAGGAAAAGGATTATGCCACTAAATATGTTGCATTTCATGAAGAATAAAACGGTCCATTTTTCTTTGTAGGTATTAAAATCAGAATTTGCTAAAACCTGACTGATCCCTGTCATCTGGCTATAATGGAAAATTTTAAAGGCTATACTCAAGAGTACCAGAAACAGTTATAAAATGCACTACATGTAGTAACAGTAGAGTAAGAGTCTCAGCTTTACCAGGGGTAGATAAACTGTGGTATGGTGGCAGCTGTTGCTTTGGTGCAGGCTGGGAAGCATTTTCATCACAAGTCTCACAGAAGTCCTCTGAGCTTCACAGACCTACACGTTTCACTGGCTGAAATTAAGTGTTGTGAGGAGCTGTCTTTTAAATCATCAAATCAGTGCAAAACGTATTAAATTAAGATAATCAATTTTATTTTCTTTAAGGCTGTGTTCAATTATCTACTGTGAAAAACAAATGGTTTCCACTGAACCATATTGGCTTTTAAATGATAATTTTCCAGTGCTAATTAATGCACTTGAAAATAATTACAGAAATAAACACTGTAAACATGCTCTACAGAATACACTTTGAACTGGAAAACAGTTTCCCTCCATCACTGTTGGTAAAGATGATTCTTAGGTGTCGATATATTCCATGAACAGGGCTAAAAGTCTCTTCAAGAAAAAGTTGTTCAAAAATACACACTGTGTTTCTCCTAAGCTTCTCATCCTTACTAGCAACATTAATTATCATGTGAAATTAAAACTTAAACAGACGTGATTATCTCTGAAGTATACAACCTGTTGATCCCTGTTCTGCAGAGACATTAATTACCAGGAACTGTCACAACAAGTCCAAGTGGTGATAAAGCTTATGCAGATTTCCTTCACATGCTCTCTGAAGGAGAGAAAATTCCCTTCCTCTGAGCTGATTGCCTGTATTACTTAACAGCTCTACAGAAAGAGCTTAAGTATGATGCTTTCACTACAGTCTTATCTTGTAAATTCAAACATAAACCAAAGAAAACAAAGAAAACCTTCCCTTTTTTGTCTCCATTACCGACAACTAAAAATACTGAGATCATGCAAACAACTGAAGCTGTAAAGCATCTTAAAAGAGAGAAAGCTGGGTTGTTTAAGTGAGGAGAAACATTTATCTACTGTGACACACTCAGTCTTTTAAAAACCCCATTATTTTTCATGATGCTATTTTCAAAGTGTCATTCTTCTAATAATTTTACTGAAAAACCCCCAGGAGTTCATGACATTTACCACTTTGTAAATATGACCCACTTAAGGCTCAAATCTTTTCTCAATTAAGCCACCTTAAAGATACTCTTGTCTATGTAAGCAGGTCAGAACCTACAGGATTTTTTTTTCTGCAGCTATTTTCAGAAGACACATGAAAACATACTTGGTTGAAAGATAGCATTCAAGTTCATGGAAAGGCATTTCAACACATAAAGACACATGAAAATATACTTGGTTGAAAGATAACATTCCAGTTCATGGAAAGGCATTTGTATATTAAACTGGACTTGAGGCCAGACTTCTGATTTTTCAAATAAAATTAATTCAAAGCAGGAGAAATACCTGGAGAAACTCTCAAGAAATGAGCTTTTTTTTTTGTTTAATCTTGGTTACTTTCTCCTCAAGTCACTCCTGTTCATGGAGATCATTCCTGGGGATTTTATCATTTACTGTATTACCACTCCTGAAAAGTCCATAGACTTCCCAATTTCAGACCAGCCCCCCAGTGAGCACTGCAAAAACTTGACTTTTACAGAGCTTTTAGACACCAGTTTCTCAGGCTTCAGAAATGCTGGCACCTATGTCATAGACCTGGAAGCTTCTCAAATCTAACTCCAAGATTAATTCAGTCTGACCCAGGACTTCCAAACTTCAGCACTTTGCTTATGATCACAAACCTAGAAAGGTTACCATAGTGTCCTCTCCAGCATCCCAGATCTGAAGACAACAGTCCTGCAGCAAGGCACTTCAGTTTAGGCCTCTTTCTATGAAAATCTTTTCCTGGATTCAGGGAAATCTTGTGATATTTGATATATATTTCCATTTACAAATGTTTTAAAAGTAAATTTTCTTTGCTGAAAATTTTCCTTTGGCAGCAGCTTGACACCAATTGTGCTCTAAATTTTTGGAGCTTAACAGATGTAGGAAAAGTAGGAAAACTAGAAGGAAAGTAAGGGCTCTGTTTTAGATAAGGTATGGGTGTGTGTAAGGCTACAAAAAAAGATCAAAGCAAATGTCAAAGCAAATGGTAATTTTCACTCTATACTGTTCTAGTCTACTGAAAATATGTATGATGGTTTATATATATCATATATATGTAAATATATATATAATTATATATATAAATATATAAATATATATATATTATAGAACTATACTCTTCTAGTCTACTGAAAAATCTCATCAAGGTACTTCTGAATGTCATTATTTATATTATTGCCCAGGTCAAATTAACTTGCATTTTATTTCCTGCTGAATTCTTGCTTCCCAATGGCAAATTCAAACACCTCTCTTGCTTCTCTGTTTCCATGAGACACACAGATACTTAACTTCTCAAATAGAAGGAATTCTGCCAATACAGTAAGATTGTGAACAGAATTGAAGGACTGACAATTAGACCTGATTTTGTTCTCTTTCCTTGCATCAAGTAAGTTCAGAAAGTTCTGTTTTGCATATTTATTGAAAGTACAGGGTCTGTAGCTTGCATTTCTGAGGGTGAATATCAAATATTTATCTATTTCCACAGAGTGAAAATGCATGATTGATGTTTTGCTACTGTTCCAGTGAAGTACATATGCTACACTTGGTCATACTAATGGGGCTCAAGTAGGTAACAGTTTTCTGTCAGAGGTTGTGTAGATCTGCAGTAATCTTAAATATCCTTTATTCAGACTAAAAAGATTGTTTCATATGTTTGTTTGGTTGTTTGTTTTATAATAAAAAGCCCTGTTGGGCAGAAAGTCCTTTAATAGAATTAGAAAGATAAAGTATCTAATTTAAGAGAGAGTTTCACATAATTATCAAAATTAGGATGACAGAAAGCAAAATTATACCTACAAAAATGATACATTTATTATTATAAATAACTCCCTTTGAAATATTTTCATAGAATTTAACAATCTTTTCCCTTTCAAATCACCAGTTTGAAGGTTTATTTCATTGAGTAGTGAAAGACAGTGTTAAAATTCAGCAACCTACCACCTTTATAAGCACTATCCAACAGTATATGTTTACCTTAAACTCATACATAAAAAATTACTAGGGCTGAAAAATATTCCTAATCTTCTTGAAATGTTCTGTAGTGCTGTTCAAAAAGCAAACAAAACAACTCCATCATCAAAGCTAGAAGAAAAGTCAGTGCAATATTTTACATGAACACATCTCATATTTGATTGATCTTGCTCAGGAATGACACATCAGATGAAAAAATGGGATTATTCAGAACTGTGATACCTATTTCTGTGTTCAAACTGACACAGGAGGAGATTTATTTTTTTTTTAACCCCCACTGGCAACTGTACCACCATGTCACTGAAGATCAGCCATGCTGAGATTTAGTTTCATGCCCTTAAGATAAATTTCATCTCTTGTATGACAAAACCAGTAAAAAAGAGAAATCAGCTGGCAGAATATATGACCTACATGGCAAGTAGGCCAACAAAACTCCAACCAAGGCTTTACTGAGACTGAATGCCAAGACCTACATTAGCTCTTCTCACTGTTGTAGAATTTCTGTTAATTTGCAGGTGGAAATAGGGGACCATACAGTTTCCTTCTTGGTGTGATGATAATCCCCAAAGGTTTTAATAACTTCTGTATTTTTACAAGTTCTAGGGAAAAAAAAGTATTTTCCTTGGATTATTCATTCTTGCTTACCTGCCACTCAATGTAGCCTTTGGGTATTAAGAGGAAGAAAAACATTTCATACTGAAACTACTTCATAGGTCACATCGTGAAGATCTGCAAAACAATTCTTTGTTCTGTCCTTTAAACGGATGATTTTGTAACATTTTCTGAAGTGGTAAATGCTGAATGAAGCAAAAAATCTTTCTTAGTGAGTTCAGGCTGTATCATCTGAGGGACAGAACTATTTTTAAAAGAGAACTTGGGAAATGGATATTTGTTCATTTTCATGACAAGGATTTGAAACTTCCCACTAGCTGAAGTTACAGAAATGGAAGGTAAAAAAAAAACAAACCCACTAACTCTTTATGCAGTAGTATTCAAACAATTTTGAAAGTGTCTTTTCTATGTCCTGTTTGATGTCATTTGGGAATGATTTGGGAATGGGTCAGGATGTTCATTAAGCAGACTGAGACATGCAGAAGTCAGACTTTTTTTCTAACAATCTGCAGATCCAGTCCTTTGAGAGAATGGTGTTAGTAATTGCTTTGGAGATTAACCCTGAAGCTGTGTGGTAGCAATTTGTGCTTTCACAGAATCCCACAGAATCCCAGAATGGATGGGTTGGAAGGCACATTGAAAGACTGAGTCCAATGTCCCTGCCACAGCAGCATCACCTAAGGTAGGTCACAGTGGATTGCATACAGGTGGGCTTTGAATGTCACCAGAGAAGGAGACTCCACAACCTCCTTGGGCATCCTGTGCCAGTGCCCTGTCACTCCCACAGTGATAAAAGCTTTTTCTTGAATTTACACAGAACCTCCTGTGCTCTGCTTTCATCCATTGCCCCTCATCCTATCACTGAGCACCACTGAGAAGAATCTGTCCCCATCCTCCTGTCTCTCACCCTTTACATATTTATAAAAATTAATGAGGTCACCCCTTAGTTACCTCTTCTCCAAGCTAAAGAGCCCCAGCTCCCTCAGCCTTCCCTCACAAGGGAGAGGTTCCAATCTCTTAATTTAATCATTGTGGCTCTTCACTGGACTCTTTCAAGCAGTTCCCTGTCATTTGCTCAGTGACAAAATGTTCATCTCTTCTCAACTCTGCTTTAGTCACAAATGCAAAGCCTGGCACCATAGGGACTGCTATGATGGAAGTTAACTCCATCCCAGCCACAACCAGTACATTGACTTGGTCTACAGGATCTACAGGAACTGAAGGCCTTAAAAGCACCAGTAGAAAGGTCTAAAAGACTGTTTGGCCAAAGATTATTTCATATTCTTCCATTTAGCAGAAAGAACTCTCACTAATATTTATGTGAATATTAGAAACTTTATGTATTGATAAAAAATCCAAAGTCCAGAGCTCTGGTGGCAATCTGTTTTATAAACCAAGATATAAAAAGTGTCTACCCCAAATCAAACATACAGCAATGAAATAAACCATCCCTCCCAGAAAAATAACTAAGCTACGATGGACTTTGTAATTTCAATAGGGTTAGAATATCATCTCTGAAGCTGCAAAACAAACAGTTTTCAATTGATTTCTATTAAAATTAAGGAATAGACAAGATACTATTACCATAAGTTGCCTAGAGGAATGGGAGTGGGTGAGTTGTTTGGTTTATATTTTTTCCTTTTCATCAATTGGAAATAAGATATTTTCTGTCTGCATAAAATATAAATGAACTGTAACATTCTTATTTGTAAGAAGATTCTCAAAGGCCTCTCAACAAATTGCCTGCAAAATGCAATTCTTAGAAACCAGTAGATTAGTAATATATGACTAGGTCCTGTGGGCTTTACTGTTTGGTGGTTAATTTAAAACTTTTGTCACCCCAAGAAAAAAAGCAAAAGAAAAAAAAGTGCCTAATATATCTCTCTTGTGCCTGGAACAGAACTGCAAAGTTTGGAAACAACGTGATAAAAAAAAAACCCAAAGCCAGGGACATTGCATAATAATCATTATGATAATGCAAGTGAGAAAAATAATAATTGCATTACAAGCTTTGGCCAAAAGTGGTATTTATCAGGCAAAGCATGTTACAATAAAAAAAAAAATTTAAAAATTGAGAGGAACACATTTATGGTAGCAAACCATTGTTCACTTCTTGTTCCTTTCTTCAGAAATGAAGGAAGGAAAAAAGGAAAGAGGGAATACAACTAAGGGGGTATTTCTTGAAAGTCCTTTACAGCAGCTCTGAAGCAGCTCAATAAGGAGGAGGACAGGACGGAGAACATTTACTGGCTATAAGGATAACAATTATGTGCTCCTCTCTCTCCAATGGAAATGAAGGAAAAAAGGTGGTAAGAACAAATAGCTGATTAAATGGGAGTATCACTTTCTACACAGTTGTACCTAAATATGTGAAGAACCATGGACCACAGAAACCAATTATAATTAATTACACTGCAAGGCATATAATTTCAAAAGACTGCCAACATTAGTCATGTTCTATTCCATGTTGTTTTGAAAATATTTCAGCAGATGTGTACTTACACCAAAAGTTGAATGATTTTTAAAAATCTCTATGTGTAGTTAATTCTGGTATGATTATGTGAATATAATACATTGTTATTTTACATCAGCATTTTTCTTTTGCAATTAAACAAGCAAGTGCACCAAGAAATGGTGCACTATGAAGTGAAGCCAGTAAAATAAAATTTTATTTGGTAATTAAGACTCCATATTTTTTTATGCCTAATAACCATATTGTGCCTCCTGCTTTACTACCAAAATTAAACACACATTGATGCATTGTTTCCCAAAAGGGTCTAGAACAAGGCTGGTAGATTATATAAATGTAAAGAAAAATGAAAAACTGACTTTTATCCATGTCATCATCAGTACTTTGGACACAGATCACTATAAACAACACCTGACCCCTTAAAAAAGTAACAGCTACAATCCTACCAGCTTCTTTAGCTATACATGTACATTTTAGAAAAAGGAAAAATCTACATGAACATTCTCAATTCATACAAAAGGTACTTTCTACAGATATTTCAAGTTAATAATATTTGCCAAAATTTCCTTACTAATGCAGTGATAAATAATTAATGCTTCAGTTGGCAAAATCAGTTAGACCTGAGTGGTCTCTCTACAGTTTTAGTTAAGATTTCCTGATCAAAATCGAGACAAATAGAGGAAGTGGTGTATTTGAGATGGAAAATAGCTCCAAATCATCATTTTGTGCTTTATGCAGCCTGTGAGTAACTTTTTTTCAAGGGCTAAATGCAAGAATGAGGAATCAAAATTACACTGTTTTAGATAAAAGAAGTGATACCCATAGCAGACAGGATATTAAGAGAAGGATAAAAAAAATGAAATGAAGAACTGAAAGATTCATTGGACTCATATCTTGCCCTTTGCCCCTGTCTGCATGGGCCTCAGAAAGATGATGACTTGAAGCAGGATAAGTAAACTGCTTTGTGCATTCTTAGCCTTTTTCTGAGGGCAACAAGGAGGCATTTAAGGGGTTGTATTTTTGTAGGCAGCTATAAAAACAAATTCAATTCCTTCAGGAAATCTTAGAACTTCCTGGCATCACATTACAGGTCCTCTAACAGGCACAAGATTGACACTGCTGTGTAACAGAGCTGTACCTTGGGTACCAGTTCACCAAATGAAGTCCACAGGAATGGATTTAAACATTGCTTTGCTCCTTTCAGAATGAAACATTGGCTAAACTTTTGTTACACATTAAAAAAGCCAATAATACTACTGTTAGATTGATGTGATCACCAAAGAGCATTCCTGCCTGCCCAGTGGAAGACAGAAAAGGTTTCTTTTTCAGCCTGCAAGGCTTGCCTGGGGCTGGTAGGGCACAAGCCCATCTATAACCTCAGTTTACAGTAGGATCAGAGCAATCCTGATACATGGCTTTGCTGCATCAGGACCAAATTTTCTTCCTTTTTCACCCCAAGCTTCTTTATCCTCCTTGCGTGCATAGTCCTTATATTGATGCTTAAATACATTATCACATAGGAGAAATAATTAGAAAGGAAACCCAGTTGGGTCTCCAACATTTACAGACTGGTTTGCCAAAGGAGGGTAAACATATAAAAATATGTGTCATGCTCATCCCCAGGAAATCTGAGGGCTTTACTGTGCTGAGAGGAGTTCAAATTCATGAATTCATTATCAAGGAGTAATTGTTATTTCTTTCATTCAGGATTCAGCTCTGATGTGGAAGTGTAGGTGTAGGTGTAAGATGTCACATTTTCTTCCTTCTAAGGACTGGGTCCTATTTTTCATGGATGCCCATGTAGGTTTCTATCTTTAGATAGATGATGCAATTATTCTTGACAATATTGTAAAATGAGTATGTCCCTTTGATTTATAAATCTGTAAGTTTAGAATATATGATAGTCCATGCTCACCTGATCTTACACTTCCACTGAGGTAAAAGGCAAGAACCAGAAAGCATCCTAGCTAGCAATAAACTTTATAATTTTACAGTGTGGTAAAGTCAGCACTTCTTGAGTAAACAGAAGCAAGATTTATTACTGAACTTCTTTCTGGATTAATTTTGACAGGAGAAGAATAGAATAATTTACGAAAATTGCAACAAAATAAAGAATAGAATAGCTAATATATTTCTTCTTCAGTTAAATTACAAGAAAACACACCAGAGAAACAGACAAACCACTGACACTGTGCTTTAATACTACCACAGAATTGCCTGGGGGAGACAGAAATAGACATATTCATAAATATGTTCATCACAGAGTTAGTTAAATATCATTTGATATATCAGGCACAGTATTCAAAATGTTATAGGAGTTGCTATATAATCTGAAAATGTTGATAATTCCTACAAGTTAGATAAGATTGGTTCAAGAACAACTCAGCCAAAAATGGGAATAAGCTTTATATAAATATTCAATATTCTTCAAAACCTATTCAGCCTAAAAGAAAAACATTACTTTCAGTGTTAGGGCTTGCAGGATTGAAAAAAATACTAAAATCTCCACTTCTTCTTATACTCTGGGCAGATGTTTGAAATGAGTGTATACACACAGACACATACACTGCATGTATACTGCTTAATGAGGTACCAAGTAAAACCAGGATGAAAGAAACATTTTTATTAGAGAGGAGAACTAATTCAGGAGTTCTAAATACATATAACTCTGATCTTTATTTCTGTACTACTTCATTATGTTCCTGGCTGCCTGATTAATTCAGCAACAAAAATCCGGCCCACAAGAGTGTCCTGGTTTGAGCCTGACCAATAGCCAAGGACCATGGGGCCCCCCACTCCCTTCTCCCATTTCAGGATGGAGGAGAGGAAATCCACCTGGAACCTTGGGGTCAAGACAAGGTCTCTCAGGGTTTCACTCACCAATTCTGGTCACAGGCAAAACAGTCTCATCTTGGGGAAAAAATCAATTTAGTAAAACAAAGAGAAAACACAAAGCAGAGCTTAACTACTTCTCCCTCAACCTTCCCTTCTTCCCAAACCCAAAGTACTTAGTTCCTGGTATCTCTACCTCCTCTCCTCAGTGGCACAGAGGGACAGGGAGTAGGATTTACAGTCTGGACATCACAGGTTGTTCTCTGCTTCTCCTTCCTCCTCAGGGAGAAGGATTCCTCACAGTCTTTCCCTACTCCAATGTTGGGTCCCTCCCACGGGAGAAAGTCCTTCAGGAACCCCTCCAATGTGAGTCCCTCCCGCCAGGCACAGTTCCTCAGGAGCAAACTGCCCTGAGCCACGTATAAAATGTGGCCACAGAGCCACGGAGTGCTTCGGGAACAGTCCCCTCCATGCCTGCAGCTCCATGGCATCTGCTCTGCCACGATCCTTCAGGTTCTGCTCCACCAGGATTATCCCTGTGTGCAGGGCACAGGCTGCTGTCTCACCATTGGATGAAGAGAAAATCTCTTCAGGCTCCTTCTCCCTCCTTCCTCACCGGCCTTGGTCTCTCTGCTCCAGCATTGCTCTCATCTGGTGTTGTTCTCTCTCTGTATGTGTTTATCTCACCATCCCCTTCTCCTGCGCCCTGCTCTTTTTCACTGTGGGGTTCCTCTTCTTGAATGTGTTAATGCAGAGATGAATTTTTTTTCTTTACTGATGGCCTGAGGCGTTTTGGAGGTGCCTGAGGCATTCTGCGGTACCTGAGGCCTGAGGAGCTATCAGAGGTACTTCCATCAGTCACCCCTGTGGGACCTCTTCCCTTCTGTCAGAAGCATCAACCCGGAACAAAGAGTAATAAACCAAATGCAAGGAGCTGAATACTGCTGGCCTTATTCTGGCAAGAAATCATGTTAACTTCACTAGAAATTACTTACAGAAATCAGGTGGAATTCTTAGCCTAAAGTTGATTTTGAATATCCAAAGCGTAACCCGGTCGTTGCACAAAAGTGTAATTGCAGCACTGGACTCTAGAAAAGACCAGAACATAAAGAAATCCAAAGTCTACTACTGTAAAAAGAAAAAAAAAAAAAAAGGCATCATGTATCTACACCATCTGAAGACAAAGAGCTGTAAATAGGAAATGTGAGAGGTGGATTCTTTTGCCAAGAATAGCTGTAAAGATAGAAAAGCCTCTGATTCTATTTGACATATGTCAGTAGCATAAAAATGCTCAAATAAAACAGACAATCATCACTCATGAAATGTCAGTCTGCTCCCGGCATACTCTGAGAAAGGACTGATTCATATGGGCTAGAAGTGACTACTTACTTACGGTGAACTTAATCTTAAAATATTTTCAAATTATTTGAATATCAAAATGATGTATTGAAATTCTCTCAAAAATTTAACTTGAAAAATGTTGTGTGTGCCCAAAAGTTAGTTAAAAATAGAAAGAGAAAACAGTTACATGGTTATAAAGGAAATTATCTTACTAATTACACTATAGCTATGAAAAAGACTGGAAGAAATCATATAGCAAATAATGTCATTAAAAATATTACTACTATGAGAACTATAATACAACGTCTAGAAGTGTATAAAAATCTCCTGGGAAGATTCCAGTTGAACACAAGAGGTAAATTTTTCACTATGAGGACAGTGAGATATTGGAATGGTCTCCCAAGAGGAGTGGTGGATTCCCCCACTTCAGAAAGTTTTAAGTCTCAGCTCAACAGGGTGCTGAGACGTATCATATAAAAAATAATATTAGAAGGATTGGACCAGATCATCCTTGAGGTCCCTTCCAACCTAACATTCTATGATTCTATGATGTGTTGAATGGCTCCTTTTGGTCATCACAATAAAAAATATTTGCTGCTACTGAAAATTAATGTATCAAATTGACAGTACTACAGATTGTATGATTTCTTACAGTCACTTCCTATTGGGTAGAAATCTAAACATACTGTATTATTTCTACATATTATTGTAAAGCAATACAAAAATCCATTCTGACATCTAAAAAGATGTCAAGGAACTTTAAATGCAAAGTGATCAAAAAATAGATATTTATTTTTAACAAAGCATTAGTTGTTCTTACTATAACTAATTACAAGATAGAAGAAATCATTGTTTGATTAATGAATCTTATTGATACAAGTGTACAGAGAAATGTGAGGAATGTCAAAACTTCATCAATGTTTTGTATATGCAAATCCAATTGATTTTCTTACTGACCGTGTATTTGTTCATGTCATTGTGAGGCCTCTTGCTATAATCTCTGAAAGGTTGTGGTGACAAGGGGATGTCAATTTCTATGACTAAAATTTCAAATGCAAAAATGACAACCTGAGGAACAGCAAATCAGTAAGACTCACCACCTGCAGCAGATGACATATGAAGAAAGGTTGAGGGAACTGACCTTAATCTTCCAGATAAGGCTAAGAAAGGTCTTACAATTTCTTCAGCTACCAAATGTATGGGTTTAGAAAAGATAGAGTTTGATTCTCCTTGGAATTACACAGGTGTGGGACAACAGGCAATGCACACAGTTTGGAATGCAGGAAATTTGTGATAGATAAATCTATATCTATATATCTATATCATCTATATCTATAATCTATATAGATATCTATAGATAGATATAGATATCTATAGATAGATACAGATATCTATAGATAGATATATCTATCAAAATATCTATAATTTGTGATAGAGCTATCTATATATAATCTATATCTATATATCTATATCTCTATCTCTATATCATAGATATCTATCTATATCATATAGAGATATCTATCTATATCATAGATATATATTAGATATAGATCTATCACAAATTATAGATATTGTGATATAGATATTGTCATAGATCTATCTATATCATAGAGATATAGATGATATAGATATCACAAATTTAGATAGACAGATATAAATAGATATAAATAGATAGCAAATCACAGTAAGGTTGATCAAACATTGGAACAGGTTGCTTAGAGAAATTTTGGAAACTTTGTCCATGGAGAAAACTTCAGACTTGGTGGGAAAGGTCCTGAGCTACCTGACCTAAATTGCCTCTGCTTTTAGTGGCAGTTCGGGCCAGACAAGCAGTACAGGTCCTTTCAACTTCAGCTGTCATAGGCTGCACCTGGCATAGTGTTAATAATAGAACTGGGTATCTGGTGAAGAGCATTTCTGCATTTTATCAGTTTTATTCTCTGTTTTAAAAGGTTAAATATACACAGTGGAATATTCAGACAGTTTTCTAGAAAAGATTGGTCTGTGTCATTTTAGAAATTTTGTACATTTTCTTTATATTTATTGAACGACAACTGTCAGTGAGACAGTTACCCTTAGCTGGAACGTGTTTAAGGTGTCCTCCCAGACTTTAGTCACTATATAGTTGTGACAAAACACCTTTAGAGAGGGACACATTTTGTCAGTGATTTATTGTTGATAAAACAGTCATGAGCACCATGGGAATGATTCAAAACTTACTGAAATTCAGATTTTTTCAGACTTAATTAGTGTCAATTGATCTGTTAAGTCTTAAAACAGTGGTGTAATCATAATCTTGAAGACCTTGAGTTTGGTGGTTCATGTGATTCCAAGTAGAGGATGGGGTTTTTTGGCAGAAAATGCAGCCACAGAATGTCATAAAACATGTATTGCTAAATTGGCTACTGATACTTTCCTAAAAGGCATAATTAATTGTAATTGATTAATGTATTGTAAATCAATGGATTGGCAGGTATTGTAAACTAAATTAAAAAATAACAATGATTTAAAGACTGCAAATTAATTGGAGAAAGAAAAGCAAAAGCCCTTGCAACCATAAATTACATTGGTTCATAATGCCTATAATCTCTTCAGTGTATTTCTTACTCAAGAAGAGAAAATTAGTTCACCAGTCCTTGAAATGATTTTGTTCCTGTACAGGTGTAGGTGGATTGGCTTAATTGGTTCTTAGCCTGAAATCCAGATTGCTGCAAGGTTATTACTGCAGACCAAGATTCATTGTACACTTTTTATTTCCTTTATTTCAAGTCTTGATGTAGCAATCAAACTTCAATCCCTTGTCTATCAAGGAAAAAAAAAAAAAAGTTAATATTCTCACATTTAGACCAGACCTAGATAAGTAAGCAATTAAAACTCAGTTTGAATAAAGCTGACAACTAAAATTCTTTCCTCTGGATGTTTATCTCCACAAATAAATGTACTATTTAACAGTGGGGACACCATGTTTTGAGAGATTATTTTACCTAAGGTTTCTAAGTAAAGGAGATAGTCAGGGAAGCCTTGAGATCATGAATCAAGCATCCTTTGCTCTCTTGTGATCCAGGTTTTTCCTGATGATATTTTCTTTTGTTAATAACCAGCAAGTGTCTGCAGAGGGGAGGGGGGGGGGCTGGATCCCACTTCACTATTCACAAACTCCTAGAGAGCAGAGCAGTTTCTGCCACTTCCAGTACCTCTCAGGGAGTGACTAGAGGGAGTTTTAAGTTTATATTACTGCTATTAAAGGATAGTGGGGGGGTTAAAAATAAATATAAGGAGCGCAAGATAAAAGGAAGAACAAAAGGAAACACTTCATGGCAGATAACACCCTGGTTTGGTTTTTAAGACGCCAGCCTGGAGGTCCCATTTCAGTGAAATGGTGTAACTCCCTGCAATACTTTTTATGTCAGATATTCCAGATACAGAAAACAGGACAAGTTTTACAAATCACAATGTGTCAGGTAGGACACAGTTGATTCTCTGAGTGACTTCCCCTGAAGGGGAGAAAACCCATAGAAAAAAATCCCACAGTTTAGTCCAGGTTAGCATGAAGGGAATACCAATGACACTTTTAAATTATCTCAAAGCACATGTAAAATTTCACTCCAGGAATGCAGAAATACTGCAGAAGTCTTGGCACATCCAAACAGTATCTGCCTCTGGTTGCTTGCACTGATGGCTGAGTAGGAATGAAATAAACTGAGGATTTAGAACATATCACAGGAAAAAAACGATAGCTCCTACTCCTGGTAGTTTAATTGCCCTGTTTTTGCTTCAGAAACTAAAATACCTCTTGCCTGCAGCACAATCACTGAAGATACCTAAACTGCTGACAGAATAGCTCAGACATTACAGTCTTCAGGTTTGGTACCTGAAGTAATAATCTAGAAAGATCTGCCTAAGGTTTAATTGATTATTCTGACTGATCGGTATAATGCAGCTTGAGTGCTTTAGCACAAAGGGGAAAACAGTATCAACATCAGTGCTGAAGATTAGAGGTGATAAAGGCAGTGACATAAAAAAATCATGTTTCCTAACTGATTGAGGAGGAGGAGGAAACAAATGTCAGCTCACTGATTTATGATGGAATTTGATGATCCAATGATATTCATAGGATGCCCCTGTGTCCCCAACACCTTGTATGTGCTGCTTCTTATGCATATGAAAGTAAGTGTGATATGAAACTCTGCACATTTTCCTCATCATTGTAATGTGAAAGTTTTTTCCAGTAGTGCAGGAGTTTGGGTCACTGCCAAGCCATTATAATTAACACGTTGATCTGTGCCCCTTTTTGAGGACTTAATGCTACAGATCAGTAATGGCCATTTCATCCATTATGCACCCTTGAAAAAATACAATTTAAGAGTTGGAAAATTTTAAACTCAAAAATTGATTTTTAGCAAAAGATAAAACAACCTTAAATATAAATTTAGGAGTTTACTGTTAGTTCAAATACTGTTCTAACAGTAAAATTAAACTGGCAGTCCTTCTGCTTCAGCCTTCCTCAGGCACAATAGATGAAGGGAGATAGGTTGTGAAAAGCCATCACCATCCTGAGATCTTTGCTGTAAGGAAATTCATGGGAGAGCTCCTTTCCTTTTCAGTCTCCAGTGGACTTGTTACTGTTGTTATTTTGGTGCAAGCCTGTATCCCAGTCTGCTTCTTGGTACCCAGATAGAATGAAAGTTGGACATCAGTGGACCCCAGGATCAAGTGGTACCATCTGTGAGTCAACTGTGAGTCCACTCTGAACCTCATGACTCAATGGGTGGGTCTTCCTTATTCTTTTTCCTGATTCCTGTGCAATCATTCCAACCTGATCCTCACTGAGTCTTTCCTGTCCCTATGTAAGTCACTCCAATCCAATTCCAACCCCTGCATGTCCCTTCTACACAGTAATAGAGGGAGCCTTGCCATTGAATTCTGTCAAGTCACACTTTCACATATCTATAATAAAATCACCTTTTTCCTGATATCTTTGTCAGCAATTTTTTAAGCAGCCTCAAGACCTTACAATCCTGTCCACAGGACTCCAGTGGTCTCTGAGCAGGAGGTTGGACACAGCCCTCCTGAAGCTTCTTCTAGTCTGAATTTTCCTATGAGTTTGTGACATTTAAAGAAATCTTACCATATCCCCACAGACAAAAAAACAAAACAAAACAAAAACGGGGAGAATGTTAAAACTGTTAAGCATAATGTATTACAGTTTCAAGCAGAGATTTTTTTTTTTTTTTTTTGAGCTAAAAAATGGGTAAGGATAAAGACATACAAAAAGTAATTCCTTTTTAGTGGGAAATAGAAGTTACAGATATAAATAAATATATATATATTGTATTTTTTTTTTACTAAATCATGAATCACCAGAGAGCCCAGAATACAAATTTTTGGTATTGTAATACCATTTGGTAAATTCATACATCAAGTTAAACTTCAGGGCTACTTCATTTTTCCCTCTGATAAATTTTGAACATGATGTTGAATATTGCTTTCTATTTTCTGAAGATTTCTGTCCCTATTATAAATGAACCAAAACAAGAAAAAGAATACAGGACATGAAAGATTATTCCTATCTCAGTCACTCTCACCTGTATCATTTTTTGATAAATTAATGTTCTTCAGCCAAGAAAACTGCTGCTTTCTACAAATTGTATTTAAAGTTATCTATAATCATGGGTTATGTTTCCAGCCATCTTTCACCTTCTCTCAAATACTGAGTCCCTCAAAAAATTTATTCACATACAACTTCATACGTTTAATGCTGACACCAGCGGTGATATCATTCATCAAAATTATTTTCCAAATTCTGATAAAATCAAGATTAAACCCCTCACGACCTGCACTTGAAGAGCTTAAAGAAACCACAATTTCTAAAAGTCACATTAAACATGTTAATACAAAATAATACAGAATGCAAAATGCTCATTAAATCCCTTCAAACTCTTACTGTCTTGGTTAGTAACCAGACTGGTAGGGATCTGACCTTTTTGCTTTCCATATCGGATCCTCCTGACATTCACTGTAAGATGTGGCTGATCTTGCACTACAACATTGGTAGCAAATGAATGCCGGGAGCAACCAGGGAAGACAAGTAGGCAACAATGTGATTTGTAAATAAGCTTCAACTTTGAGGGTTCAGGGTTACATTTATACTGCTTGTGTTAATTATGCCTACAAATCAGTTACTGATTGGCTACACTGAAAAGTTACATTTGCACTCCCCCACTTGGGGATTTTCCACCTGGACCCACACCGTGTTTACTTGCTATCTCACTTCTTCAAACTTTGTAACAAAACCGCCAAGGACACTGTGCCCTTGCCACCTCTGTTTACCAAGCCATTCTCCAGCAAATGAAGAAAGTAAGTGCAGGAGCTAAGAAAGCTGGAAACTGGGAGGAGTGGCAGACACATCCTGATTTTCTCACTTAAAATATTTGTAAACAACTAAATACACGTTCTGGCTGGTATTTAGCCTGTTAGCTGTTTTTTATTCCATGCACCATGGAAATAAGAAATGAGAGAGTCACATTTTCAACTTTTGTTTTCTTTGAGTGGTTACACAGCAGGTAACACTTCACAAAATCATTCAAAACCTGCATGTAAAATCATAACCCAAGTGGATCTACATGGGTAAAGCATCATTAGTATAAGCTGGGATCAGTTTTATGTAAACCAGGCAGGTGCTGGCTTTTGTTTCTGGCTTCACAAAGTAGAAGAATATGGGAGCTTTATTATCATTATGAATGACAGTTGAGGAAACAAAGACATCTGAAGCAACTGTTCTTCAGATAAAGCATTTTTCCCTCATGCCGTATTTCTCAGTGTCATGACCAGAGGGATACATCTGGTTCTGTGCAGTGTACAATACTGAACAGTTTAACTGTACATTTTCTTCTCTGTCAGGTCAGATATTTTTGCCCCAGCAAGGATGAGGCATAAAGGAAAAGCAGTGGGATTTCAGTTAACAGAGCACCCTCTCAATTGCACTATTCACTTTAAACAAGTACAGCAATTGATGCAAAAGCACTGGCTAAGACCAATGAGTCCTGCAGTCCTGGCTATGGCATGAAATTGTTCAATCTGTATTAGGCAGTGGAGTGTCTGTGCCGTACATGGAAAAGCACATTAAATTGGGACTATTGTACCGTGTCGTTTCTGTTTGGGACAATTGCAAGTTAAATCAATGCACATTTTCTGTCTTTGAATGTCCAGGAATAGTTTGCTGCACAGCACCTTTTGAAACACTTTGGTGTTAATATTTATTTGGGAGATCACTCATTCTGCACACGCTGACTTAGACTGTGGTTAAAAAAAAAACCTGGTCACTACAGAAACAGTGTTGTTCATACACCAGTCCTCCTCCAGCATGGGGGCAGTCAAGAAATCCTCTGTAAGTTCTAGCAACAGAAAGGTGGAGCAAAGCTCTTCCCAGTCCTGACCTGTCACTGGATTACACATGGCATAGAATGAGTATTAGCTTCTGACAGAAAAACTAGGTTCAAAATCTGAATGAAAAGAGCAAGAACCTGGGGCTTCATCGTCCTTTCAGCTCGGTCAAAAAGCAGAAGTGAATTCCTTACCTTCATCTCGACTTAGGCCTTAAAGAGGATGAAGAATATGACAAACAAAATAAATCATGTTTAAGTAAAATCAAACCATGAAATTACAGATAATGCCAAGCTCAAGATACCTGAAAAATGTACAGCTTATGGCAGTTTTTTAATGCATTTTCTGTCAGAATTTAAAAATGCTCTCTGAACACAGATATAAAACCTAACCAGTAACAGCCAAATTACAGTGATAAGGTCAGAATTAGGCTATAAAAAAAGAAAAATAACTGACTAACTAACTAACTAAAAATAATCATTGAATTAAATAAACCTGGGTCTTGTTTTCCAGTTTAACATTTTTATGCCTGTTTGATATAATAGGAGTAAACATAGCTTTAAAAGGTAAAACAGAACTAATTTTTAAAATTATTTTTATCAGTTTAAAGAATCATTAATGATAATTTCCTACTTTTATGTTGCCAGTGTTTAATAGACAGCTATTAGAAAATCAGTGCATAATGATACTACTAAAGTATTAACTGTTCTTACAGCAACAAACACTGGGGAGAAGGATTCTTGATTCAGTTTGTTCACATGTAGCAATTAGCTGAGAAAGTTGTTAGTGAAATAGTGAGCATTTTTTCTTTTTTAATAAATGGAAATAATAATATGGGAGGAGTTCACTGTTTGAGGAGATCAAAAGTTTGCTTTTTGAAACTACAGATATTTTCACATCATCCATAATGGTGTGAAATTCATCTAGCTGTGACTGTAACATTTATTGTTAGTGACTACAACAAGGCATCCAAAGCTCTTAGATGCTTCTTCAACATTAATAACTTATAATGAACAATAAACATTACTTATAATAAACAATAGAATAAGAAGACACCAGATAGCACTGCCAATCATTCATGTTATCCCATATGTATCAACTACCTCTGTATGTGATAATTGAGAAATTTCCTTCTTTCTGTCCAGAAATTCTAAGAGCCCCAAAATGATACTTTATAAGATTTAAGTAAATAGTGGTTTCAAAGCTGTTTCTTGGTCTCAGCACAGTATTAAGAGCATCACAAAATTACACCAGCACAGTCAGATTCCAAGAACTTCTGCTTAAAAACTTAGCACAAATACACAAGAGCATTAATGGATAGCAAATCACTACTTTGGCATTTTCTAGTAACAGAAGACAGAGAGACTCTATAAAGGACTTCCAAGGTATTTACAGGAATAACACACACTTCCAATATATCACACTCAGCAAACCTCTGCCACTTTTTCCAAGTTTGGTCAGTCATTTGTTAAAATAATAAAGCTGATGGAGGGCAAGGCAGGCCAGGATTTGTGGCAAGTGTTTGGCTAATCCTTATAACAAATGGAATATGGAAAAGTTCAATTAGAGGGTAATTCAGAAAGAAACAGAATTTGACATTACATTAAAAAAAATAAAATGAATTACTAGAAATGCTCTAAACTCAAACCAGAAAAACAGAAAATAAGCCTTGATTTATCTATAACGAAACTTAAACAGAAATAATAGATCTTATGAGTGTAGAATAGGGAGAAAGTAAGCAGTCAGTTAGGAAGGGGTCTTTGGGTAATGAGAATATGAGTTCATTAAAATTTGTTCTTGCTCAAAAATTAAATAAAAAATTAGTACATTAGGAACTGACTTATGTAGGTTTCTTTGGGATTCCTTTCCTAAAGTATTCCTAATGGTTGTGTGGGTTTATTGTCAGTCAGTGTTGAAATAAATCAATTCCTGTAGTGGAAATGCAGTGATTAAATAAGAAATATAAAGGTGAATATCAAATGCACATGAAATGGTTGTTCTCTACTCAGCCAGCACAAAGCCACAGCTGAAAAACTATAGCATATCTTGAGAAAATACAGCAGAGGACAACAGAAATGATCAGAGGTCTGGAAGACTTCATTCATGAGATACAACCAACTAGGGAATTTTAGGAAGTAGTTGACATGATTTTAATAGTCCTCAGCTACAGCTGATGGAGGAGGCAGAATTAATTTTTCTGTATCCACACTTCCAGAACAAAAAAATAACCAAAAATGAAAAAGGTACAGATGCAACATTAAGTAAAAAAACCTTACAATTTTTTACTAGATAAGGTCATTAGCAAGGGAAAGTTACCTAACAGTTGTGAACACTCCATTACTCAAGTTATTAAAAGAATCTGTCCTGAGTCACATACATATTAGTAATCCCAGCTAACAGGAAAAGGATGAACTTGGTAACATCAAAAAATCCTTTGCAGCTTTGCCTTTTCTTTATGTTTTAAAGGATATGATTGCACAGAAAAATTATCAGCATGTTTACTGAAAAAATGATTTAAAAGTCATATAAATGACACACCTCATTTTACTGGAATTCATACAGATGAGTTACAAGTTCACAGATTGCCCCACTTGAAATCATAAATTTTCTCTCCCTCCAAAGGTGTATATTTGTATAGGATTATATGTTCCTTATCTCTTCTCTCAAGATATTTTTGCATGTGTGTCCTTATATATGGTGGTTTTGTGTTGGTTCAAAAGAATGGCAAGAACAACCACAAAGAACAGCTTAAGAAGAGTGAGACTATTTTCATTGGTCTGATTAATTAGACCTGATTTGATTTGACCACTGTAATGTGGTTAAAAATTTAGTTTGAAGGAACAGATATTTACTCTGCGATCTTGTAATCACAAATTCTTTCTTCATCTTTTTTCAGGAATAAAGTGAAGGGAACAGACAAGAACTGCAATGATCAGGAAATCTAGAAGAGTCAAAGTCCACCCTGAGTATGATCCATTTTATGTGGTTCTTAGAGCACAGGTGACCTTTCTGTTGTGTACTTCTACAGTGGCAAACAAAGAATTCCTAATTGAAGAAACCACTTAGTAAGTAAATGCAAATAGGTAGAAAATTAATGTGCTATTGTTAGATGTGTTTATTCTACAGGCTGATAAATTTCAGTATGAATAATGTATTTTCTCTTGATATTTTTTGATCAGAAAGGACCAATTTCACCTAAATGCGTATTTCCCCACAGCTGAATGGCAGAAAAGTCCTGATAATATGCTGTCAGAGTATTCCAAGTCTCATTTAGCACTTGTCTACTGCAATCAGCTGTCTTCTTTACCTATTGTCATGACAAAGTGACACTTCTGGACAGTGGATTTGCTAAATCAAGAATGAAATGCCAAGATTATTTAAAATGGAACTGATTTTTACACCCTTGGCTTTTGAATAGTGGCAGTAAAACTTTGAATTGAGATTCTCTTGTTACTCATTAAGGGTAGAAACGTTTAGATACAAACATTTGAATAAACAGCAGGATGGCAGTATTCTGGTTGCTTTAACTTTGCATTCTATCCAGTTTTTCATTCGCCCATTCCAACCATTTCTTATCACAGGAACAAAACCACAGTTGCCACTGAACAAGTTACAGTAATTTAATGGAGAGTACTTTTACCTGCTACCTAATAATAGCAGGTAAAAAGATAGTCTGTCACTGTCCACATCTTTGATAATTATAAAGCTTGAAAGAGCTTAGAGAAGTTGCCTAAGTCATGTACGAACTGGGCATGTGTAATGATTGGCTGTCTATGAACATAACCATGAACATTACCTGTGAAGGTAAATACATTTATATCTTGAAGCAGTACTTAACAGAAGGCTTGTGAGTATTCTAAAAGACACTTTTAATGAAGCTGATCCTGAGCACTGAAAGTATCCTCTCCACTAACAATGAAGCAAAAATTGCATTTGAGGAAGCAATTTAGAGTGTTAAAACAAGGAGCACCATCTAAGATCTCTCTCCCTCTTTTCTCCTCAAAAAGAAAATAAAAAGTGAGCTGTGTAGAACAATGGTATTTTTTCTAATCTGTGTGGCAAAATACATGCCACTTTGTAAGTTACAGTGACAATTAAAAATTTTGCTTTTAATACTAGACATGTTCATTTATAATTTGTGACCCACAGCTCAAGCACCTGTGATGTTATTCCTAGTTCAAATCATATCCAGCTGAAACACACACACCTTCCCATGATTAAAAACTTTGATAAACAGTCAAGGCTTCACACAACTTTACATAACTTCTCATAACTTCACACTTCCAACCAAAAAGCAGAACTCAACAGACAGTCCCAACCTCAGACCACCAAGGAGTCCTTTCAACTACTGTCCATGGCTGTGCCTTCGGCTGGGAGTTTTACTCAATATCTTATTTCCTATTTCAGAGACCAAGGACACTGAGATCAGCATTTTTTAGTTTAATATTTACTCTACTGTCATATGACAGGTGATCTCCTTGGTTTCCTGACTGTTCTGGTTGACTGTCTTTTTTGGAGTCAGCAACTTCCTGATTCATGCATCCACGTTGCCTGCAATGAAGATGATGGTAAGCGTAGGGATGATGCGAAGCAGTGTATTGCATTCCACCTAAACAATATGGCCAGAGTGCAAACATAGGGACCAGGATTTTAGAAAGCAATATGGAGAACGTATGTCTTAAAACATATAAGTATTTATTAGCACTACAATTTTCATAGCAGATCTTAAATTATTATTACATATTAAGAAGCATTTTTTAGGCACAGAGAAAACAGATTCTAATGGGTTTTTAGGATTAAATATTTCTTACCTGTAGCAGACAGAACCTTCCATGGGGCACAGCACTTCAAAGTCAAGCAGGTGTTCTTGCCAAGGTGCACAAGCAGTGCTCCAATCTTGTCACCTTTAGACTTAGCCAGCTTTGTTCAGTGCTTCTGTTCCAGACTCAGCTGACCTCCTCCTCTGGCTGCTCCAGAGTGAGCTGGGCATGCACTCTGGAGCTCACCTTTTATTGGTTGCCCAATCCTGCTCATGCACAGCTGGGGTAATCCTGAATTGGGCACAGGTGGGCTTAGCACAAGCTCACGCCTCCCACCTCGTAATTAGCCACACCTGATTGCCTCATTTCACTACAGTTACCCTGTGAATGTGGCTCAGCACACTGACTTTATAGTAGACTCTGTACACAAAGAATAGGAAAAGGAAGATGCTGGCTTTTCTATATCTTTTATTTTTCAATAAAGGCAACACAGCCCAAAGGCAATATGAAAGAGGCTAAAGATCATCACAACAATATATACTGAAACTCTTCCTCCCACCATCATGTCTTGCTACCTTACTTTGAAGAAGAAAGAGTACACACCACATTAGGAGGGAGGGAGGAAAAATAAACCTATCAGATGGACACATGAAAAACTTTGCTGAGCTAATGATTTATTTACCATGCTATTCAATTCCTGTGGTGAAACAATGTCCCTGCTCTTTAAATAATGTATTTTTGGTACTTTTTCATAGTTATCTTTTGTCTGAGAAACAGCTGTTAGCATCCTCTTCATGTTCACCTTGTTATGATAATGTTACACATACAAGGTTGTGATCTATCAGTAACTGATTAAGTCTTGCTATGACTTGCTGTAGCTATGAGGCTTGCTATGACTTGCTGAGCTATGAGGAGCTGTAGGCCCCAACAGGCAAAGAGATAAATAAAATTATGCAAGCCAATATGCATTCCTGTAATGGCCTTCACCCATTTCATGAATATTTGCAATGACAAAGAAAAGAGGTCATATTAGCTTCAGTAATAGAGGCATGAAGTTTAGAAATAAGTAAATTTTGTGTGTTTACAGCTTCTGAATACTTAAATTTTGACTTAATTTTAGCAAAGAACAGTATCGCTGCTGGGTGAAATTAGATAGACTATTTCAGCCCAAAAGAGTGGGTATTTTTGTCAGGCTTTTTTTTTTTTTTTTTGTTGAGTTGCCAGTTTCAGATAACAGAGGCTTGGTAATTAAAATGTTGAAATAACTTTAACAGTCCAAATGGCACCACTGCAATAAGCTGTGGCATAAAAGTTGAAATGCTCTTATGGCTTATAGGCTTGGCTCAAATGAAGCAAAGCCTTACTTGAGTATCATCTTTTTATTTGTTCAGATTCAATGCATTTTACAAAGAGAAATGTAAGGCAATAGTTTAGAAGGACTGTTAGGTACCAAGTCCTCCCAGTTTTTTACTTTAAAAACAGATTGTGAAATGGAGCTCATTAAAAAACCAAACAGACCTCAAAGCAATAGCAGAGTAATACATCCACCCTTAAAATTATACATTATCAGAATCAGTTCTTTTAATGGATTTGTTTTTTCCTTTCCCCAAAGCCTCCCCCATGATGAGACCTAGCAGAATAAATGCCCTCTATAAGAACCAAATCTTGGTATCTGTCCTGATGGTGGCTGACATTTTACTCAATGAGAAATCCCTCTGCCCCTTACATCTGCAGTATAAACCCAGCTGTAACAACTTACACCTGCACTGAACTTACCTAAGTGACCTCAGAAAGAAAACATCAGACACTACAATACCATGACAGTTTCAACTTCATATTCAGGGCTGTGGTCCTTTCTGCACATCACACAACATTTTCATAGACATTAGATTAAAAATACACCAAATTTATGGTCACTCTAAATTCCTGAGGAAGTAAAGGTATTCCTCTAACAAAGAAACTATTCTAGAAAATATAATTTCTTTGTTTATTGAATTTTTTATTATTCTGTAGAGTTTAATTTTATTTTTCTCTTCTGGCTCGTCCAATTTCACACTCCAGTAGAATGATTTAGACTTTGACCCACTTTACAATTTTTTCTCTCTTTTCTTAGCAATATCAATGATATGCAAATCAATTGGAATTAATGGATGATATCCTGAAGGCAGTCCATGAAAGCAGGAATTCAAAGATGCTAGCAGTAACATTTATCTAGATTAATGCATCTCAAGTTTTAATCTGCTAATAAAGAATTGGGATGAATAAGCATTCGTTTTGTTCATTTAAGTTTAGCTGCATTGTACAGATCTCTATTTTCTAGTTTCTGGAGGAATTTAATAGCTTCATATAAGAAGCAAAAACAGCCATTGAAAATTCAGATCTAAAGCAATCTACTTATCCACTCAAGACAACTCCTAATGTGTTACTCTGCC
The DNA here is from genome assembly GCF_036169615.1 of Heliangelus exortis. NCBI lineage: Eukaryota > Metazoa > Chordata > Aves > Apodiformes > Trochilidae > Heliangelus > Heliangelus exortis. Next base: position 25,184,007 of record NC_092429.1, on the reverse strand, counting down.
CTATCAAGGTGGTATTAAGACTCTAATAAAAGACATCACTCCAGAAACTTTGAGATTTTACTTTTGTTCTATCATGTTAGACATGACTTCTAATATTGACAGATGTGTTAAAATAGGAGACCATTGCTTAATCTGTTGCCTTTTTGATGGTAATTTTGAATGTTTAATTTGAAGCAGTTAAACATGGTAGGAGTGAAAGACCCAGAGAAGTAGCTTGTGAAATTTGTATCATATAATAAGGATATAAAGTATCTTACACTTTTAATTAATATCTTTTATAAACAATTGTGGTGGTTTGCCCTTGACCAGACCCCCACCCAGCTTCTGTCTTACTCCTCCTCCTCAACAGGAGGGTTTAGGGGGTTGTGTTCAGCCCATAATCACTCTTAATTCCCTGTCCCTCTGCCTCACATATTTCCCCTGCTCCAGTGTGAGTGTTTCCTACAGGTTGCAGCTTCCTTCAGAGAATACCCACCTTCTGTGGCATGGTGTCCTCCATGGGCTGCTGGGGAATCTTCTCTCCATCACATATTAGAGATCTTCTTCAGCTCTGATTCTGAATTATATTCAAGGGTTTGTTCTGTAAATTAAACACAGTAGACAAATCCAAACCTTACACACTCAAGTTCCAAGCTAAAAGAATAAAGAAGTCATTAAAAAGGGCAGATGTTTGGTAGAGTTTCATACAATTGTGTACACATAAAAAAAAGTCTGAGTATATTGAAATCAAGACTTTAGTACTTCATACTTTTTTTAGATTACTGCCATTGCTAAAAAGTAAAACAAACAAAAAAAACTTATGTAGGATAAAAACTGTAAAGCAAAAGAAAGATCTGTAGTGAGATCTTTCTTTTTTTATCATTCCGATCTTGCTTTCAATGTTGGTTAATTTTAACATGTGGAAGAAAATAATGCTATCAGACCCATGGTTCTGCATAAAAACCAAAAAAAAAAAAAAAAAACCAAAACCAAAAAACAAACAAAAAAAAAACCCCAACAAATGGGAAGGTTGAATAATAACTCTATGTCATCTCCTTCTAATCTAGCTTGTGTTGGGCTATAGTTGTATATATTTACATTGTGTCTATCTTTCCTTCCTTTAACCAGCTTCCTAAATTATATCATTTTGCCAGATTGCATCCCTTAAATAAACTAAAGCATATTTGCACTATTTCCAGATGGAAAATCTTGAGTATGCAAGGCAAAGTAGACAAGAAAGCAGATAATTTCTACATCATTTCTACAAGGTCTGGGCAACTTGAAATAATTGCTCTCTTCTGTTAGGCTCCACCAAGCCAATGTTTATTGTAATTATTTTAAAGGTATTGAGGGAGTATGGAGGCAAAAGAGAAATGTCATATTATATACACAAATGGAAGGTAATTTTTTTGCCAATGGCTCTTAAATAACACAGTATGAGCCCATTAATCCAGTTTTCATTTTATCTTAACTGCAAACTGCTTAACTAAGATTGAACCCTCTCAGGTGAAGATAATGTTCATGGGATTTCATGTAACAAAACCTCCACATTACAGTAAATTAAATTTGGATAACTGGAAAGTAATGGATTATTTTATTATATTAAGCACAGCAGATATTTAGCCCACTTTCTGAAATATATTATTATATAGTTGCTGGTAGTATCCGTTGTTGGAATATTCTCACTAAAGGTACTTTCCTACCAGGATCTCTCTCCTACACAATAAGCAAATGAAGCAGAAGCTGAAGCTGAAGCTCTTAACCTGGACAACCCTTCAGGTGAAGAATGTTAAACTGAACTGAACTGTTAAACACATTTTAGCTGGTTTCTTTATCAACTAATTTCTGATCATACATGCAGGCAGAGGGCCACAGCCTGGAGTAAGCAGGAAATTATTAGGTCATTGAAGCTCCTTTTTGTTCTGCAACCCCTCTTAATTGGTGTGAAGGTGGTTCTCTTTTAACCAAAAATGATTAGAGTAGAAGACATTTAGTTTTGGGGCCTTTGAATCAAATGGTCCCTTTTTTTTGTCAGTGTCCTGATAGCATCCCACTGCTGCCTGGGAAGCCTTATCCCAGGAGACAAGAGTTGCACTGTAGTAGAGTGCAATCTTAGGTTTTTCCAACATTAACTATGCCCACAGAACCCATGTAAAATCTGAATTCTGCAAAGTTCTGGCTTTACTACTTCTTTGGAAGCTTCCCTTTGTAGTTACAGGTACAAGGAGAACAATTTTCCCCTTGTTTTATTAATTAATGCCAGTCCAGCTCTTTCACCTCCTTGTGGATATTGTTATGTGACTAAAGGCTTTTCTCCATGAAGGCACAGAGGAAGAAGGCAGGCAAAGCAGCACCTAATGGAGCATCCTGACCCATCTGCTCTCAGGGCTCTCAGGGGAGGATGGCAAATTTGTGGCCTAAGTGTGAGAATCCATCAAGATATTTCAACAGGAGAAACTCCCTGCATCAGCTTGCAGATAGAAGAGTATTACTGCCTAGGGATGTGGGATTTATAAAGGGATGTGATAACATAAAGAGAGTGTGCTAGGATGTTTAATCAGAGAAAAAAGAGGGATCCAGGTGGACTATAGAGGGTTAAAAGGGCCTTTTTGCACCTAAACATGTGATCTTGTATTCTTTTCTAGGCATGCATTATGTCTGACCATTGCACTCTGTCTTACTGAAATACATGATCAGCTTGTATTTCCTATTTAATTTTCTGTCTTTTAAGCTACACAGGTGATTTTAAAGAAGGCAGATGTGTAACATGCCTAGAAACTCATCTCTCTGTGCTCTGAAATCTGGTGTTTATATTGAGAGCATAGAGTGTATTGGTATCTAGTTTTGCAAGCTGTCACAAAAAATAACTTCAAAAGGTTGAATTATAAATATTTGTGCTTTCACCTTTCCCTGTTTTTCAGACAAGCTGTTTGACCAAGTTTTCAGCAAGGATTTAAGGATTTAAGGTTAGTTTACATAAGACTGTAATTATAAATCCACCACAAGTTCTGGATTTTCAGTCAAAGGAAATACATAATCTCAAAAGCAATGCAAGCAAAAAGGGAGATAAATCTATGCAGAAAGCTGACAAAAGGAAGGAGAAGATGGAGCTTGTTCCTTCTTTCACTCTGGGTGAAACTGATAAGGAACCAATGGGACTCAGCTGTCATAAATATTGCCTGGAAGCGTGACAAGCTATTTAACTGAGGTGGATCCAGATTCTCTATGATGAAGACAGTGACTGCAACAGGAGGATGACTGGGAGGGATACTGGGCAGCTGAGCTTGCATCAGGCAAGCTTGGAAACAGGGATGGGCTGAAGTTTTATTCTGTTGAATTCCCCCCTTCAGGACCAATGAAAATATTTCTGACACAAGCCCATCAAAGAAAAGAGTTCTTTATCTTGTAGCCCATAAAGTGGAATTCTCAACCAAACTGACATCATCTGTGTTATCAAAGGAATTAACTTAATAAACATCTTGTGTGTAAGTTTTGGTGGAAATAGAAAAAACAAGAATCTGCCCTACAACGCAAAATGTTATGATTTTGATTTTTAATTAGTCACTAATTTTCAAGGATAGGGACTTTGAGCACAAATTGAACACAAAATACTAGTACAGATGGGTAAATTTATAAACCTTTCCTAGCAGAAATGTGTGATTGGAAGCAAAGATTACCTTATAAACCCACCATGGATGAAGAATATAAACAAGCACAATGCTGACACAATTAAAAAGACATCTTAAATGCTGTTGAATAATTTCAGACTGGAGCTTGTAAAATTTTTATCACATTGAGGAGTTTTTTTTTTAAATATTCAAGCATATAATGTATTTTGGAAGTATATAGAGGATTTTTTTTAATTTGTAGGAGATATGTAGGATATGATGTGATCACCCAATCAGTGACCAAGAAAGACATTAGTAGATAAAACATTGATTATGTTAAATGTGTAATTGGTTTTTCATCTTTCATCATCATGTGAAAGTCACACTGTCTTAAGCAAGCTCTGACTTGTGCTGCTTTAAGGCTACGGGGATGGCCACAGTTATTGTAGAAAATACAGTTATTATATTATTGTTATATTATATACAGTTATTATTATTATTAACACAGTTATTGTAGGAAGTGTTCACTTTGCTCCCCATTAGGACCCTGCCAGGACTGCCAGCCAAATCTTAGGCCAAACATTGTCATCTCTATGGAGCAGTATAAACACCTATGGGACAGGATGTCAATTGCTTAGTAAGTTTTCTAAATTAAATTTTGTTGGGATCTTTAATTTTTGTATATTGAATATTTTCTCAGTTGGAAAAAACTGAGTGTTTTCTCATTTCTGATCTTTTTCATAAAGGGAGGCATTATTCACCTTAGGGAACAGTGGAAGAATTAGGCAATACATAAAAATATTATCATTCTACATGATACTTCTATCTCATCATTTGTACTTGTTCATTTTTCAAACTGCAATATCAGACACTACATTGAAGAATTGTATCTGAAGACATCACCAGGCTTTGGGAGAGATTCTTTGGTACTAGAATTATTAGCTTGCAGCTCACAGAGCACTGTGCTGAAGCACATTAAATACTTTATTTCCAGTTAATTTTATTTATTATTTTTTTAGCTAAAGAAGGGTTGAGTATTTAATTTCAATTTTTTTTTTTTTTTTTCAGATCCTAATAATGAGTGAGGAGTTAGGAGAGGAATACAGATTGTGTATTATATAAGCAAAATGCCATTAGTGCTTGTTGGTGTTAATACTTTGTAATGAATTTCTGAGAACCGACTGCTTCAAAATGCTTATATTGTATAAGATGATTCAAATCAAGGTTATTTATCAACAATGTACTATTCTAAACCTAGGGATATTGTTCTCTATTTTATAATTGTGTATTGTTACAGATTTAAATTTTTTTAATCTGAAAATCCATCACAGAAGAATAAAACTGATGACAAGAGATAATTAATTCAGGGAAGTATAATCTGAAACTCATTAAAAGGCAACAGATTGATGACATCTGTTAAAGCTTTAAATATACATCCCCAAAGAAAAATGTTGGTCTTCGATCTTCTTCTTTCCAGACAAATGCAACAGATTTTAATAAACCTTTAAAATATTTTTCCCCATTCAGATTAGTAGAAAGGAGACCAAAATGTCTTTGTATTTGGTCATAAATAGGATATACCTGTCTTCCCCATCAACATAAGGAAGGTAAAGTATTAACATAACATGGTACAAGTATAAATAGTCACTTCTGTTCAGGTTAAAAGGAGTCATTCAAAGTCACAACTTAAGATGAATGGAAAGTAGGCCCCTTAAGACCTAAACTGAAATTAATGAATTTAATAGTAGAATTGGAAATTACTTCATTCACATTAAGACCTTTTGTCTTAGATGTTTGAGTATGAGCTCTAAGTATAATCATTACAAATCTCTCACTGAAACACAAATCTTAATATTTTCCCACTACAAGTCCTTTTCCTTATGTTCCTACACTGTCTTCCACAACGTTATAGACCAACTGATAATGGATTGTTTAGATAAGGTGGGTTGAAAACTAAGCTGCTCATCTTAAAGATTTGTCATAAATGACAAAAAGTTCAGTTGGAGGACAGTTTCTGGTTATCTGCCCCTGTGCTTGGTCTTGGCATCAAACTATTCAATATATTCTTAGTGATCTTGATTAATGGGGCTGAAGGAACCTTCAGCTGTGTTGCAGATGATACCAAATTAGGAGGAATATGGATGTGCTGCCACTCAAAGAAACCTGGACAGGCTGGAGAGATGGGACAACATGAATTTCAGCAGACGGAAAAAGTCTTGCACCTGTGGAGGATTAATTCCAGCCACTGGTATAGGTTGGTGAACACCTAAAGCTTTGGGGAGGATGACCTGGAGCTCTCCTGCTTTGATCAAGGCAAATATCACTACTTTTTTCTCTGAGCCTACTGGCCTGGGAAGATTCTGGAGATTATTAAGAAAAACTTCATGTGCCCACTGTAAATAAAAGGAAACTGTTTCCACTGGAGCCCTTATAACTGCTATCATCCAACTCTAACATAAATTTTAATGCGACTTTGAAAATTTACATAGCAGAAAAAGAAAAATCTCAGGAGACATTTGCTCGTCTGGTGTCAAAACTGGCAATTTTTCAGACAGAATGGGGAGAAATAATCCATAAAGTTCCATCATTATTAGGTATTATGTGTTGTCAGAAGCTGTCACATTGTGATTTACATAATGTTAATGGAATGCCAGCATGGATACTGAGGCATCTAATAGCATTATAGAATATTGCTACTAGTAAATTGCAAAATCTTGCCATCAAACATCAAAATGACAATTTTAATAGCAACATCAGAATTTTAATGCCCTAAAATTAGTCTTCTTTCCAACAGTTTTCAGTGTGCTGTCTTATCAAGGAAATCACACTGCAATTAGCTTTCACTATGACATGCACAATGTCACAGTACAAATATTATCTTACCCTTCATGCTTACAGTGCAACATGCAATGCATTGATACTTGCTTTAGGCTTTAATTCACTTTCTTTTTTTTTTTTTTTTTTTTTTTTTCTTCCTGTCAATGAAGGCAATCCTCCATTTACTGAGGAAGCAAATTGCTTTTCCATTATAATGTAATGATGCAGGAGAGTGGTATTTTCTAACAGAAAATAAAATGCTCTTTCAGAGGAAGGAAGCACTTCACAAGTATTAAAAAAAAAAAAAAAATTAAAAAAAAAATAATTGAGGGGAACTATGCTATGAAGCAGAATAAATTTAGCTTCCAGTGGATATTGTGATAAATAACAAATTAATGCCAGAAAGAAATTTGCTGCTAAGACCTCTGTTTCTGTTGCCTTTCTCAAATCATGTTTAGTAGCAGGAATTAGGCCCAGCTTTTGGAAGCAGCAGAGATGAGATGAGGAGTGATGTGTTTGTTCAGGGTAACAGACTGACCTTCATAATTCATCCAGCCTGAGAGGCACCTCCTACACTTTTCCAACTTATGCTTAAATTGATGATCTCAAAAATATTAAAACATACACCATGAGCCAAAACCAACTAAAGATAATGTTCATTAACAGACATAATTACAAGTCAAAGCTGTAGGAAATAAGTTTTCCTCAAGCAAATTTACTGGGTTTTGTTAAGATCTAAAAAACTTTTTCACTTGATCACAAATATGTACAGGAAATTATTTCTTGTCCCTCTAAAAAGATAACAGTTATCTTCAACTTACTATTCATTAGAATAATCTTTCCAAAAGTTTTCTTAAAACAGCTGAAGGCTGTATTATTTTTTTTTTTTTTTTTTTTTGTATTTCTAGTAGCTTGAAATTTCCAAATTCACATTAAGATAGAGAATTCAAGTCTCTCTTTTGTTTCTTCAGCCTGTAATTTATTATTTATACAGCTTGGAGTAGGAACAGAAAGCAAATCAGCTGACAACAACACTAGCAAGGCACTAGGGAAAAATAAGTATTCAAAACTAGATTTCTCTCAATACAGGTAAATGCCCTTTATTGCCATTGGCCTTTATTGCATCCTGGCCTCTCCTCTAATTCTTGAAGCCATTCTCTCCTTTTGTCACTTTCTTGAAAGTGAACCTGGCAATCTGAACACTAAAAATTTTGAAATTCCTGTTCATTATGGGACACAATATATTGTTTAAAAATGAGCGTTTTTCCACTTGGAAGAGAAATATACCTTCATAAATTTTTTATATCCACACATATCTATTGCTTGGTCTTAATGTCCCACACTGTAAGCCTTCACGTTGATGAATTCTGCATTGCTAGGGGGTAGAAAAAAAAGCCAACAATTGAAATTGACTTTAGAGGTATTCTGGTTTTAACCCCTTTTTTTCAAATGTCGTCGACCTTGAGCTAAAGGAACCACATGCCACAACCCAACATGCTGTAGGTGGCTTCTGTCCTCCTGAAAGTTTTTTATAGTTTTACATAGAAAGTTTTACATTTTTATGCCAGGTATTTAAAAATCAGTTCAGAAATAGGCAAGCCAGCGACCATTATGCTGGGGTGTGCCCTTCCAGCCAGGGCTGAATAGGTAACACAGGATCTCCTGTATTCATACCTGGAAAAGTCTGGTCTTAGGTTCCACAGCAAGAAATAATTTTGTTTACTAGCATGTTTCTATAGCTTCTGAGAAAACTATATAGAAACTTGAATAAAAAGACAAGCAACAAGTCAAAGCACAAAACCAAAAATGCCCCTAAATCCAAAATAATTCTCTCATCAATAATACATTTTGATCAGCAATAACATGACTTTATGAAGCAAGAGCATCCCTGAAGAGGTTAATTTTATAAGGTTCTTTCCCATCTGCATTTGATTAGTGGCCATAATACAGAGTTCACAAAGAGCCTGACTGCACAGTGATCATAAAGACATTTCTACACGAGGTGTGAGAAGATTTTTACATCACCATCCCTTTACAATTATAATAAAAGTATAACAGTTTTCTCTTGCAGCGAATCATTGGTAACAACACTACCTAACTTTTCAAGACAGAAAATTTGAAAACTTGTTATGTCTTCAGCATTGTAAGCACAGAAAGTGCATTTCATTGTGAAATAATTTTAAATACGCAAGGCTAGTGGAAAATACTTGTTAATCCTTCCTTGACGTAATTTTGCTATTATGGCACCACTTAATAATCATGTGACTGTGATTAATGTGAAACAACAACATGGATTGATTGGAAGTAGTTGAACAAAACAATGAAAGGAAAAAAAATTCCTTGTGCATAATTCTGAATATGTAGTTTAGAAACATACTCTTGGAAAATTGCAACGTCTACGTACAAAAGCATTGTTGAGTGAATTAATAATATTTCATTTAATTGCAAAAAGATCACTATTGCATAGCACTTTATGACAGTTAAGAGTAGTCAAAAGGATAAATATAAAATGGAAAACACTGGGCTAGGTTGAAGTTTTAAAGAAAAGAAAAGCACATAGAATCCCAGAAGATCAGGATGTATAAGAGGTATGTATTTGCTTTCTATGAATTCTACTACACTTCTGCCTTAGGAAAAGTAAATTTATTCAAATCATAACAGTTCTCATCTTCCTCTCCTCCCTCTCTTTTTGTATACACTTCTGTGGCAATACTACTGAATGCATATGGTTACACAAAAAAGGAGTAGTTTTTTTGGTGGAGGGAAGAATTAAAAAAGCACTCAAAAACCATATTTTCTGGCTAGTGGCATAGAATTTTGTAGTTCAACATGCAGACTTGCATGAATACAGGTCCATTTGGAAATGTCACTTTGTCACAAATCTCACTTTGTATAAAATACAATTAGAGTGGAAGAAGGCACAATGACTATACCACATAAAATAATATAAATACTTGGCATTGGTACAGTTGATGTCACTTTTGGTCCCTAAACTATGAATCCACTTTGTGCTCATGAGCTAATATAAGCATTGAGGACTTTGGAGCCACTACTTTTTTTACCCTTCTCCTTTAATAGACATTCTACATATATATTCTAGTTTGGCAGGCAAAGTACATTACAGATCTAAACTCTCCTGCTTTGGGATTATGTACTTCTTCATTATATCTTTAAAGCCCTCCTATGCTATTATTCTCCTAATGCTAAATGTGCAATGAACATTCAGATCTGTGCCTTTTTGCCAAGTGCCCTCTCCCGTCTTTCAAATAATTCATTAAACCCGCATCTTCCAGGAATCCTTCCTACTTTTTTTTTTTTCTTTCTTTTTTTCTAATCATTAATCTTTTCATGCTTTTTACTCATGCTTTTTTTTTTTTTTTTTTTCCTGTTCAAATCCCCATTCCCCCACTATCATTAGGTGAAGTCTGATTTCAAGTCTGATTAAGGATAAAATGCAAATCCCTCACCGTGTGGAGCTTTTGTTGAAACAACCAGGACCAAAAAAAAAGGGGTAGTTTTTTCCTTGCAACTTGAGAAGTTAAAATATTTGGTCAGAGGAGTTCAGATAGACAGAAGAAGCCTTGCTGATGGCTTCCCCTGCCATGGCTTCATGGCAGAATTATTTATTCCTAGCATAATATTTATCATCTGTCAAACTATGATTTGGTGTTGCAAATTCTTCAGAATTCCCTTAGGAGTTCATTGATTGAAGCAATGAACTGCTTTGCTTCCTTTTTATATGCCCAGGGTTTCCATGCATGGGTCATTAGTAACAATTTTTAGAATTCAAAATATTGTTACATCAAATTATATAAATTTTATTTGTAGAACTAAAGAATGATGGTCAGTCCAATTAATGCTTAGATTGCCTAAACAAACTTCAGCAGCTCTTATCCAATGTTCAATTGCAATACTGTATATGGATTATTAGTACAGTTAAAATTGATAGGTAAAAACTTTATGGTATCTTTCTCTTTTTTCTGGTGTCATGTTTACCCTTCCAGTAGCCTCTCATGTTTGCAACTCTTGGTGGATGCAATGGGACATGGAGGTTATGATCACAATATGAAGCTCTCCTCTGGGAGGAGGTCTGATGGTGGTGGTGATGTTTTTTCCCTTCTTATTCATGGGTTTACAAATTTACATGTTCTTCCTCCATTTCATTGACCTGAAGCTGTAGTGTCACAGTGGCAAAGCCATCTTCCCCATCCCAGTTTACACAGAGGTCTGTTATTTGTCACACTGTGCCAACCTACCCTGACTTGCACTGCATGTTGTACTGGTAGGGCTGAAATAAAACTATTTAAGGCCACAGCCACTTAACCATATCAAATGTTACTGTAGATTACTAAAAAAAGCTCAGTCGAAGGAAAGGCCACACAATATATATATATATATACACATATATAAAGTATATACATATATATTTATATTATATATAGTATATATACTATAGACTATATATATAATATATATATCCTATACTTTAAATATATACTATATATAGTAAATATATACTTATAGTATATATATACTTATAGTACTATATAATATAATATATAGTATATTATATATACTATATATACTATACATACTTATATATATACTATACATATATATACTATATATAGTATATATATATACTATAACATATACTATATAGTATATAGTATACAGTATATAGTATATAAAGTATAAATATACACGTATATACTATATATACTATAACATACTATATATATACACAAAATATACTATACTATATAGTATATAATATATACCATATATACTATATATACTTTATACTAGATAGTATATAGTATATAAAGTATATATAGTATATATACTGTATACTATATATGTTATATACTATACTATATATATGGTATATATATAGATGGTATATATATAGTGTATATATATGGTGTGTATATATATGGTATATATGGTATATATGGTATATGGTATATATATGTGGTATATGGTGTGTGTATATATATACGATATAGTATATAGTATATAGTATATGGTATAGTATATATATAGTATACAGTATATAGTATATAGTGTGTGTATATATACACTATATAATATATATATACTATATATAAAGTATATACATAAAGTATAGAATAACTTAGAAGATTCTCCTTTCCAGTTCAAGAGAGGAAGACAGACTTTGCATTCTAATTTCTTAACATTTTAGCAGTTGAGGTGTTTGAGTGGGCACAGCCCTGCTCCTCCTGTCATCTGACAAGCTGAAATCAGTGGCATGGATTAAAGAGTCTATGTCCCTCACACCTTCGTGTATCACTGAGCTAGATGTAAGGCCATCAGGTCCAGCATTGAGATGGAAGAAAATAACATTTAAATAAAAGTTTTAGTACGCTGGGCATGTCTGAGCCTCATTTGTGGAAAAGAGGCAGGAAAAATGGGATTACAGTAATATCTCTCAAATACTATGAATGTAAAATGACACATATAATTGATTTTTAACCCAGACTAGAAATTCATATCATCTTCTTCACACTGAAAAATAGCATTACCTCTTCGCCTGCATATTGTTGCTTCTTTCTTTACGCTGCTCTCATTTGAATAATCGTGTTCACCTCCAGCTCTCTGCTTTAATCTCCTCAGCGCAGGGTCTCCCCTGTGTCTTCCCACCTCTGGTGATTTAATCACCCTGAACTATCTTTTATGACAAGTTCAACAACAAGGTTATTGTTTGGTCAAAAAATATTTCTTTAAGCATACTTTGGTTAAGACAACCTTCAATTCTAATGGCAATGCATTTAACATTATTTACATATTTAATTGTATATCCTCAAATAATTCCAAAATTGCTGCCAACAGCAAGATAGAACATATTGTGGGCAACAGCTACATAATTTACAGGTTTTCACTTTAGTAACTCTTTAAATTTCTCTTAGCATTTTATACTACATAGGAAAAAAGTTACTATAATTAATTTCTTAGATTTTTCCTTCTCTAGTATCCTACCTCACATTTTCCTCCCCCCAAAATCATAAAAGTCATAAAGTCTACATATTGAGTGATGTTTCCAGTCTGTTCTCACCACAAGTGCACATCTCTGAAATTACAGCTGTTTCTTATAATGCTTCCCTTTACCTTCTCTCCTTTGTCTGGTTTTGTACCACTTAAATTTTATGGCTGTTAAGTTCTTTTTACCAGCCTATTAAGAAAGAGAAAATTGCTCTGTTTATGACCCCAGGACCTATGATATTCCATTAGTGACCTTCATCTTTATCAAATCACTTCACATGCTGAATATTGCAAAGCTTTAATAGATAACATAGTAAGTTTTAGAAGCCTCTCACATCACTGGAGCTCCATAAGTGGCTCTGTACAGAAATCAGTGGTGGGGTCCCTTGGGCATCATCTGTGCTCTTGCTGATTACTTTATAGCTGGTCCCCAGCTCTGTTCAGAGCAACTCCTGAAGTCAACTGAGGGACCCACAAATCTCCCAAGTGGGGTTTGTTTTGTGTCACTCTGAACCCTTTGTAAAGTTAAATAGCTTCAAAGAAGCAAATTTGGTGTTAAACACTAAATGCCCACACATGGAATGGCTAATGAACCCATTAGAGAGTTGTGGACTCTGATAATTTCATGTTCTCATATCTGGTAGCTTTTTGCTCTTTTCATTCCTTCCTTTTATTGTACCTCATCAAAACTGGATTGGCTGCTCAGCCTTCATCAAACTTCTCATATCTTCAGTCTCCCAGGATGCGTGCTTTGAAACAGTGATTATATACGAAGTCTTGGCAACAACAGCCTGGTCTGTTGTTATGGTTTAATAAAGTCAAACTCATTATTTTTATTTCTTAATTCTTTCAGGATAATGGAATTTATTACTGATAGTCATAGGGGAAACATCAAGCAGCACTAATCAAATATTAACATCACTGTATGTTGCCAGCAGTTGACAACAAAACCATTTTATGGCATCTGTCAGTCTTTCACAGTTCTTTTCTTCAAAAGACAAATTTAATTGTTTGTCTTTTTCAACTTATGGCCGTTTTTAGCGAGTACATTTGAATTTCTCAGTGCACTTTTTTCATGAGTATACAAATAAAAATGATATTTCTTCAGGAGCTCATTACTACATATTAACTATTAATATAAAACAAAAAACCATTATCAGTCCCAGATCTTGACAAACAACTTCCCTGTCAGAGAAGAAATCTTAGTGGATAAGAGACATGTTTGTATGAAAGAAAGTTCCCATTAAGTATGTTCAAAGTTTTTTTTTTTTTGAAAATAAGCTGCTCAGCAAATAAAGTCTTATGCCAGGAAACAGGAGCCAAATTTCCAGTTTTATCCATTTACCTGATGTATAATCTGACTAAATATTGTCACTGCTTTTCCTTTAAGGAAGACAAATTATGTTTGGTTTAATGCTGAGAAGGGGGTATGAGAAATTAAGGAATTCAAGAAGGAACTAGGAAAAGAGAGACCTCATTTTTCAGTGCAGGGATGAAGTTGAGGTCAGGTCACATGCTTGGAGTTGTCTAAGTTTTAGTGTATCACATTTCTGGACCTGACTGATAATTTTAGCCTTTTATTCTCCTTTTAGAATTTCTCCCATTACTCATGCTGGAAAAGTAGATCATTTTTTCTGTCTATAGTTTTTTTCTAGACTAAATTTATGAAGAACTCTTCCTAAGACATTCAAGCTGAAATAATTGGTATTGGTCTACAGTGCAAAGTAAGAGCAATGAAGATATTCACCCAAATAATTTATATATTTGAAAATGTGGCAGCAGACACATTTTAACATTAAAATTTAGAATTTTATGCAAGGTCTAAATTTGTCAGTCCTGTATAAAAATAATCTTAACTTCACAAATCCAGTTGAATTACAGGCTATCTATTGGAAACTCCCTGTTAATAGGTAAACCAACTACTGAAAATTCCATCAGCTGAAATATTTACACATGATTTCTGTACAAACAATTTTCAATTATATATCTATAAAATCTTGTAATTGTGAAGCAATCTCCATGATTTTTACAGGATATAATGAAACTGTAACAACACATATGTATGAAGATTTGCTAGGCTTTTCAGGACTGTTCCTCATTTAAAAAGGAGAATTAAAGGAGAATCAAAAGGAGAATCAGAGGCTTCCTTCATAGACCCTTCTAAAACAGGCCAGCATGGTGGAAAAAAAAAAAAAGGGAAAAAAGGAGGGAAAAAAAAAAAAGAAAAAGAGAAAAAAACAGATGAAAAAAACCCCAAACAAACCCAGCCTTCTGAAACTAAAATGAGGTAGAAAAAATTTAGACAGACAAAACCAAGTCTTCAATCCATTCCCTGTGTTCTTGAAAACTATATATATACTCTGCAATTTCTGAATTAAAATGAAGAGATAAATAAACTAAAGAGTAAGTAGAATATAAGATTTTAATTCAAGTTAAACTGTCCTGACACTTGACAGACTTGCAAGATTTAAAAAGAATAAGTCAATGTGTTGTTTATTTGAGATTAGATTGTTAAACCTCTCCTCTGTGTCCCAGGTATGAGGATTAATATTTCTTTCCCTTTCCTGAGCAGGGCATATACTTCAGTCCATACTGTCTCTGATATTTTTCTTGCACACTGAACTAGAAGTTAGAATATTCTTTTTCTTTGTCAATCCATCTTGGAGGAGCATCCATCTTGGAAGAGCAGCCAGCACAGTCTGGGACAGAGATCCAGGGCGGGCTAAAGGGGCTGGTGGAGAGGAGAGTCTCATGAGGCATTAGCTGCAATCTGCCCTTTGTCTCTGGTTCCTTTCCACACTAAGATTAAATTAGCAGTAATTATAATTTTGTTGGGCTTGTTGCATGTGAGCCAAGACTTACATGCAAAACTTGCATCAAACTCGAAAATTGTTATATCTCTACGTGGCCCTGGCAATTCCTATCCCATTAAAGAAAGGAAGTGTCTTGTTAGTTACACTGGAATAGGCCTCAAAACCCAACCTAAAGGGTCGATTTAATGTCCTAGAATTTACCTGTTTTTCCTGTTAATACTAAAGGTATTTGTGTGGAAGGAAAGCAATTCCCTCTTCCTCCAATCCTGCTTTAGACTGCAAGAACAATAAATTTTTCCATTGGCAATTTCCATTGGCATAAGAAAAATTAAAGAAAAAGAAAAAAAGCAAATGTTATAAGCAGCTTGACATGAAAACTTCCTGTAACTGTGCAGAATATAAGTGAGATGGGGTGAAGTCCTTCTGAAAACACTTCTGATGTAGGTGATATCTCGACTTAATCTGTCCCTAGAAGATTCTGGTGTGTACTTGAAGAAAAACAAAGCAGTGATAACTACAGTGCTGAAGCTTGCCCAAAAACTCTGGGCTGTATCTGCCATGATTTAGGGATGTGCTAAAAAGAAACAGATGCACTAAACTGTTTACAATTTTAAACCCATGTAACACATTTTGGAGGAGGACACTAGACAGTGATAGTGACCCAGATAGACAGCTGGTGACATATTGAAAACAGTAAATCCTCTTGAGAAATATCCACTCAGCCTTTTCTGACAGCTTTTTAGTGTCAGATCCTGCAGTGGGATCATTAAATTTAAGGACCAGGCCACCAGCTGGGATTGGACACATTGAGAAGCTGGATGTAAACACCCTGGTCCCCTGGTCTTATGATGCTGGTCCTAACTGGCCTGAAGGAGCAGAGCCAGGGGTGATTTGGGAATTATGTGAATGTTGGAGAATAGAAATCTTAGAAAAGAAATTGTTATGCACCTGCAGTAACCCATCCTGCTTCCCAAATAAACTCTACATGTGTTATTCTTGCAGCATGAAAAAAATAAAAATCCATCTTTAAACAGTGATGAATTTGATAATTAAAGAGAAGGAAATTTTTAAAATGTGTGCATGTTAAAAGGATTAAGTAGTTATACAAGCAAGTTGAAAGTTTAACTTGCATGGTGTTTTGGTAAGAGATGATCTGAATGGAATTGTAGCTCAGCAGGTTCTTCCAGGGCAGATATCTGTCTGTCTGTCCCAACAAAAATGGGAAAAAAAAGAAAGAAGCCTAATTTTTGGGGGGAAAAAGTAGAATTAGTCACTCAATTGCACTCACTGTAAACTTTATCTTGACCATCTCCCAGCACTGATCAGATAAAAATGCCATTTTTAGTTTGAAGAGAAACAAACTGAAGACCTGAGATTCCTACTGGATAGCATCTAAGAGTTTATCTGCACACAGCACTTCATGAGCACTTCTAAGAAAAACAAGATTAAGAATGAAGCATAGGATCAAGCAAACCACTGGATTAGTTCTTGGTGGTGATTTTGCAAATAATTTCCCTTGGTAAAAATATCACAGTGGAACAAATTAATTTATTTGAGCGTTTGTTTGTTTGTTTGCTTGTTTTCTGTAAAGAAAGTGTTCATGTGAAAAAAAAATGTAATATATATAATGATTTAATTTCTTCTTATTTTGAATGGCATTTTTTGGCTACATTAAAAGGAAAACTTCATGAAAGATTACCAGAATCAAATCATTATATACTGTTCACTTCAGGTATTTCTTTTCCCAAAAGAATGTCCTGACATTTATAATCAAAAAAGCTTCTAATAAACCAAACCAAACCAGAACAAAAAACAAAACAAAACAAAAAAACCCCAACACACCAGCAACTAAAATTAAGGTTTTCCTAATGAAAGGTTGTTACTTTTAAGTGGAGGCACTAGAGTTTTAAAATTCACAAATGAATATTGATTCCCTAACAGTTATTTGTAAAAGAAAAGGAATAGGCAGTAGTAATCAATGATGATTGATGGGTTTTGATTGTATTTAATTTTGTTTTGACCTGTGCACAAAATATTTTAGAAATCTAAAACATAAGAGAACAAATTCCAATTAGGAGAATAACAGAAAGAGAGAAAATAGCATGCAAGCTTCTAATCTAGATGAGGACATTTTGTTTTATTAATTTAAATTTAATTTAATTCAATTTTGTTTTGTTTTGTTTTGTTTAACAGAACCCTTATGGGAGTATATTCTGGCCTATGCTTCTTTTCAAACAAGTGAATTTCCATGTTTGAATTCAATACTTTGTCAAGCAAGCATGAGCAAACAGACCTTTTTAAATGATGTAGAAGTATGAGCAAACAATTCCTAAAATATTATTCCCAAGTCCACTTTGCTGCCTAATGTTAATAATGACTAAAGAGATGTGAATCAGAAAGGGCAATTAAAAAATCCAGAAACGTAGTTTAATATTAATAGGAAACATACTAATATAGTTGTTTAAAAGCTGAAGCTTTATAGGTCCTGCATATGGGGAAACACATCCTTACTTAACAGCTATTGTGAATGCTGGCAGGATTTTCAATATCAATGATAAAATTCTGTATCTAGAATAAGATTTCCATTCCAGTGCAGTGGCTATTAAGGAGAGAGGTGATACAACAGGTTGTCCTGGTTTGGGCCAGGATAAAGGTGATTTTTCTGTCCTGTACTTTTGCATTCAGCTAAGTCTCTTGTAAGTAGCTGCAATTGCTGATATTAACAGCAAGTTTCTCAGTCAGTGTCTGCTTCTGGGACTGATCACACTCAATGTTTATAGTTACAGCCAGAGACTGGTGTGCAGAGCCAAGGCCGCTGCTCAGCTCTGAGGAACATTTTACCCTCCAGAAGGAATAAGGAAGTCCCACCTGCAGCCCTCCTTTGGGGAGGAACAGACAAGATAGATGCCAGAATTGACCAAACAGAGTATCCCATCCCATACACCTCATACTCAGTATAAATCTGAGGGGATCACAAGGGTCAAGCTAATTTTCCAACTTCCGGCTTCCTGCCCTTCCTGCCTTGCCTGCTTCCCTTTCTTCACCTGTCCCTGTTTGCTTTGGCATCCTGGGAGAATTCCATCCATTCCTCTGCCTGTGGTCCTGATCCATGCCAGCCTGGATCCCTGTGTTCCTGCCTCCAGCTCCCAACTGCTGCTGACTCCAGGATTCCAGCCTGGACTTTCCCAGAGCTGCCCTGCAGCCTCGGTGGTGATGTGAGAGTCATTGGGGGAAAAGGGAGGGAGGAACGTGGCATCAATTTTCCTGTATATTTGTATATATTTAGCAATTTTTCCTATTTATCATTACTGTTTCATTAAATATGTTTAGTTTAGTTTCCAACCCATAAATCTGTCACGGTTTAACTCTGGCCCAGCAATTAAACTGAGTAACACAGGTGTATCCCTGTTCATCCATCAGAGGGGTATCTTTTCCTCAACAGTTTTGGTGGGGCAGCAGAAGCAGTCATCAAGCAGTGGAATTCACCTGCTCCTCCTCAAACCCTTTCCCTGTCTGAGGAGGATCAAGGAGATACCTTTATCTCAAGGTAATCAAGGAGATATCCTTTATCTCAAGGTAATCAAGGAGCTTATCTTTATCCTGGCCCAAACCAGGACATACCACAGCCTTGACCTTCATCCCCCAAACTTTGTGGTCACTCCTGATGCTCTCAAGGTCCCTCCACTGGCAGCACAGAACTAGAGGTAAGGAAGGAGAGATTCATGTGTGTTATCAAGGGTAGGAAGTTTTCCCTTGCCAAGTGTCTCTTGCATTCCTCATTCTAAGCAACACAGGGTTTAGGTTCCTGGCCCTGCTGCATTTCTGCAAAGGAGCTGTTGATGTCCTTGTTGATTCTGCCTGGCACCCACCAATTCTCACAGCTCCTTCCCCTGGTGCCTCAGCATCTTGACCAGAACACACCTTCCAAGGATGAACCTGCACTTTATCAAACCAGACAGCAAACCCTAAAGCCAAGACCTGGAAACCCACATTCTCTCTCAGGACGATGTCAAGGTCTCTTGAGACATGATCAAGGTCGGTGTCATGCTAAGGACATCTGTGTCTCCAGCTCATGTGAGCCACAACTCCTGGCATGTCACGGAGCTGCAAGACCTTCAACTATCCTCTAACAGCATGCTACCTCTAATCTATGCTAACTATACTCTCACAGCATGCTCAGATTAATTTCTGTATTTTATTGTCAGCCTCCATTCCTGATGATCAATGTTTTTCACTTTGTAAGGTTCCTGAGCAAAAAGGCTGAGTAAATAGG
Organism: Heliangelus exortis; assembly: GCF_036169615.1. NCBI lineage: Eukaryota > Metazoa > Chordata > Aves > Apodiformes > Trochilidae > Heliangelus > Heliangelus exortis. The sequence continues at coordinate 25,164,514 of NC_092429.1, read as the reverse complement.
GATGGATATGTTCTTTTGGTCAAATTTGCATGGAGGAATAGGAAATTTCAAATGCAGAGAGCTTATCTCTACCACCCCCCTTAAGGACAAGCAAAAATAAATGAGTCATGCTCTGATTTATATTTGATTAAAAATGATGAATCCAAATGAAAACAGTGGAGAAAGTGCAGGCTCTTTCTATGCAGCCAGCACTAAGCAAAGCTCTCATCTTGCTCAGCACCACCCAATTCTCACCCCCAGCACCACCCAGAAATCCCTGAAGAGGAAGCCTGAGAACACTGCAGTGGTTGTTGTGGCTCCGTGTGCTGCTCCCAGACTCAAAAATCAGATTTAATGATCTTCCTAAAATGTTGCACAGGAGATGTCTGTGATATTAATCAATGTTTAACAAAGGAAACAAAAGTGCTGCTCACTGAATATAAATACTTGCACAGAAAGATTTAGCATTTGTTTACTGAACTTAATTAAAAAGCTCTACTCAATGTGAGTGGTGCTCTTTTGAGGATCTAAACTCCTTGATAAAGAAATAAACTGTTTTCCCTCACATTTCAGCTTCCTTTTCTTCAAAATGATGAGTGGTTTCAAAGATCAAAAGGTAAGTTCTCATCTGCTGTCTTAATTTAAAAGCTATTTTTCCATTCGGATAAACCCAGGAGTTTTAGAAAGCTTCATTTTGTTTACCTCACTAGTCAATGAAAAAACTTAAAGTAATTAATTGAACTTAGGTGTCTCAGAAACAGCCATTTAGCACAGGAACATGAAAATTTACATAGAAAAGACTGCACCCACAAATGGACAAACTAATTTTGGTGCTGTTTAATTTGACTGATTACTTTCAGTGAAGGTGAAGGTTGAGAGAGAAAGGCATTTACTGCATTTAGATTTAAACATGAAGAATTATAAAAATGGAAAGTATAATCAATAATCAGCTGATCCAGAATTAAACTGTTGAGGTGGAAGAGAATTTGATAACATTTTCCCATATCTGCAGCTAAGAAAGATCTTGAACTTCTTTCAACAAAACCTACTTGGTTACACTAAGTAAGAAGTTATTATTTTCATGCAGTGTTTGTATAAATAAAGAAAAATTCCTTTTGTGTCATGTGAATAAATTGCCCCATAGTGTCAGTCATTATTTTTCATGAATAAAGTCATAGGATAACAAAGTCCAGGATTAAAGGGGACCAGACACACAGAGAAAGACCAAAAAGAGAAAAAAGAGAAAAGAGAAAAACCAAAAATTATGGGGTAAATAAGAAACTTAGATACACATTGGTAAAGGATTTTACCATGAGTTTATACAAAGAGACATGACTATAATTTCTACATCTCATCAGCGATGCCTCCAAAAGCCTTTTTGGAGATACTGATGACTTGTCTAAGGTGAAAGAAAGTAAAAAATCTGAAATGGTAGAGTACAGACTGAATAATTGCAAATGAAATGCTTTTAAAATGGTCTAAATATTAACACAGATATTACCATAATATCACAATAAAATAATAAATTATACTCACATAATGTTATAATGCTGCAATAAAATACATAAATTTAAATCCATAAAACACCCTATATTTTGAAATTATCAAGAATTTTTTCATCTGAGCTCAGTTAGTATTTTTTTTTTCCCAGCTTAATATGCCAGCAGCATTTGAGGCCTACTTCTTTTCATTAGGAAAAAAGAATCTATGAGAATCAGGTGTTTGGCATGAGTCCAATTCAATTTAAAAAAATGCACAAAATTTCTATTTGTCTTAACACCAGAATAAAAAATACTTGATAGTTCTTCTGTGCAAAATTCAAAGCCCTTGTCAAAGCCCTTGTTATACCATCATATGCTTAGATGGAACCTAGATGGAAGCTGACCAGCCACCCAAAAGGATTTTATGACCCATTGGTCAAATTCATGTTTCCTTAATGTCACCTAACATCCCCATGAAAGGCAAGGGAAAGTCAAACTCACAGATTAAAACCTTGATCTACAGCCAATCCACAACACAATATTTTCTGTCTCTGTAACACGCTTAGGAAATGCCTCCTATAATGTTACTGGGAAGGCTCATAATGTCTGGTAATTTAAAGTAGTTTTAGTTATAGAAAGCAGTATTCATGCCACTGAATCTAGAGAACCCTCAACAAGCCTCTGGCTTCATTTTCTAAATAGCTGTGTTATAGCAGCTACAAACTCACAGAGGTCCTCTTTCCCAAAGAACTTATGTAGGACACACACATTGGACTAAACTAGAAGCAAGTGATCAATACTATTATATTTTCAGCTACAGAAATTTGGTCTCATTAAAATTCTTCAGGAACTTCTTCCAAGCTTATTTTGGAATCTGAAGCAGGTAGTATAGTTTTTCACCAACACTTTGTCACATCAGTACACCCCTCTTTCCCTAAGAGTTATTTCAGATGACAGAAACTATTTTGGAGACATTCATATTGCTGGAAATCACTAATAGCTCTCAGTTTTACAGATAACAGCAGTAGGAACATTTCTTTTTTCTGGTCTCAGAAAGCTAACTATCCTCTCACAGCATGCTCAGATTAATTTCTGTGTTTTATTGTCAGGCTTCATTCCTGATGATCAATGTTTTTCACTTTGTAAGGTTCCTGAGCAAAAAGGCTGAGTCAATAGGGATGGATATGTTCTTTTGGTCAAATTTGTAAGGAGGAACAGGAAATTTTAAATGCAGAGAGTTCATCTCTACCTCCCCCCTTAAGGACAAGCAAAAATAGATGAGTCATGCTCTGATTTATATTTGATGAAAAATGATGAATCCAACTTAAAACAGCTCTAACCCTATGCAGTTCCAGTTGCAGTTAGGATAACCCACTTTTCTGATTAAAACAGAACATTTTAGTCCATTGCTGATGAAGACAGTGAAATTATTAAACATCTTGCACTTGATGGTTTTGGCTGCAATAGGTGCCCATTGGGACTGGAGGTAGCAGAAGAAGGAGTGTTGGGAAGCCCACGGTTTTGGGCATTCAGGTCCATTACAGCATTTGTCACCTGAAGAGATGCTTTCTTTCCTTGGTCATATAGCTAAAAAATACTCATTTATCTCTGAATTATTCTAACGAATCTCAAATGCCACCCAGCATGACAATATTTTCCTTCTCATAATATCGCAAGAGATCTGTAAAAATCCTTGGACTTTAGACCACCCACAGGACACAGATGTTCACTCCTTCTTGTAGGCCAGCTCACAAGCAGCCTCTGCAAGCAGATTGTGCAAATTCTGACATAGCCAGCTCCTGAAATAGCACCAAATGTTTTTGTGGTATTTTTCCCTTAAAAGGTATCTCCTTGTGCCTTCTTTCAATCTGCTTACTAATAGTTTTACCCAATGCTCCCTGTTCTTGTATCAAGAGAACTACTTTTATCTGACTTTTCTATCCTAGAATATTCCTTCTTTTTTTCTTTTATTTTCCATTTTCACTTTCTAGCTGAAGAGGGTAATGTCTTTAATTTTTGTCTATGAATATCATTCAATGTCTTTGTCAAGTCTTCTCATTCTTCTAGTTTTACTTCAGCTTTCCAAGAAGGGAATTTCCTGTCTTTCAGTTTAATGTGTTGGCATTAAATATTAATTTAATTAACTGTTAAGTTATGAAAGCAAATGCTGTGCCCTGGACTGATTTTTACCTAACAGAGCAGGACATGGGAAACTACTGCAGCTGACATGAGAAATTGCTGGGCACGTCAGGGAGCACAGGGAGAGAAACACTCAGGAGTTACAAGGTGCACCATGAGGGATGGGCAGATACTACAGGTAGTAGAGGGGGACTATGCATGGGACCAACAGTCAGGCTTCTCAGATCATCAGAGGGGAACACTGGGACCCTTCAGGTGTGAAATCTTGCAAGGCAAACAGCTGCTGGGTAACTGGACCAATGATACCACCTAAGTCCAGGATCTCCATTGAAATACCAGATTTCAGTTTCCCAAAAGTGAGATCAAAGAGGAAAAAGCAATAAAAGGACTAATATGGGTGGAGAAAGGGAGAGATGAGAGTCAGTGAGAGGAAGGCAAAGCATGGGGAAATGGAGAGAAGAGGGATGCGAGGGCCTGGTGCCATGTGGGCAGGTACAGGTCAATGTGGTTGTCCAGCTGAGCCCTGCTCCTCATCATTGCCATCTGCCCTGTTTTCTTGTTACATCCAATCCCTATTTATCATCTATATGCCCTCACTTTCTATGTGGGGAGGGAGGAAGAGGTCTCAGTGCCAGATCTGGGTGTGAGCAACTGATGAGACTCGGATATTGGTCTGTTTTCCTAGGAACAGTCTTCTGGGCCTGTATCCATGCATGTGTGTGCATGTCTGAGCATGTTTCCCTCTGGATTACGTGTTCTTCCTTCATCCTGGTCAGACCTGCAAAGGAGAACAGCAACAGCCATCTCCATTGGGCTGGAACAGAAGGTTTTACTACTCTGCATTAATATGGTAACATCAGCAGACTACTCCTCACTTCCTTCTTCAGACCACAGATGAACACAGAACACCAGGCAATTCAGTGTGGTTGAAGGATTTCACTGATCACTTGTTACATTACAAAAACTATTTAAAATCTGTCTGTGTTTTCTCTGAAACCTCTGTGAAACCTATTCAAGCAAGTTTTATTAAAGTTCAATGCTTCATTAGTACTCACCACTCAATGCCTTATTGAAATGGGTGCCCCGAGTCTGCATGTGGTTAACAAATATTATAAACATATGCTTTTTAGATATTTAGAATTCATATCTGCCAGATTTGTGGCCAAAGACCTGATTTAAGGAAATAACATAAAGTATTTTCCCATCAAGACATCAATGCCTATGTACTTCAGAACCTTTTTTTCTCTTTAGAGCCCTTTGGCAGAGGCCATGCTCTTTCTTAAGTGCAACCCATTATCTCTAAAGCAAAGGCAATAGACTTTAATCAGGTTTCTGCATATCACAGAGGTTAAGGGAAATAAATTGAAGCTCTTCACTGAAAATGTATTTAAAGAAAAATGTAAGAAGGTTGAATATCCCAGGATTGTCTTGTATTTTAAAGAAGATTGGAGAGTATTTAATGTTAACTCTGTTTCCAAATGCTTTCAGTCTGTAATGTTTAACTTTTACAGAACATTACAATAATGAACAAATAACAGCAACTATTACAAATGATCCTTCATTCAGCAATGGATCTTGATGTACTTAATGTCGTGTTTCAGAATGATCTGTGAAAATTGTTATTGCTGCGATTGATGCCATTCTGGGTTTGCTAGTGAATAAACATTACATTAGAAAAAGAAGTTAAAAAAACAAACAAAGAATTTATTCTCAAATATTGCTGGCTAAAAGGAAATACTGAAATAATGAGTCAGTTTTCCAGGTATGTACAGTGTTACCTCAAACGCACAAACATAAACACATAGGTGATAACATTTATCCAAGCTTCTTTTTCTTCTGTGTACTGTACAAAACTGTCAAACTGTACCCAATATAGTACCAAAAGTTTGAGAACTGAAAACTGAAGAAGCTATTACTACAGAAACATCAAACTCCCAAATTAGTTTTGTCAATGAAGATCTGTGAAAGCAGATTTGAAAACAGTACCAAATGTTAATTTTTTTCTATGTATACACTTTGCTCTGCTTACTAAACAAATAAGGATATTGCTAAACTGTTCTTGCACTGTTGAAGAAGACAGAGCTGCTAATCTGAGTAGTCCTTTTTTTCCTGCTTTCTAAAAAAAGGTAATTAGTAACTGTAACTTACTGAGAAAACATGTAAGACAAATTAAAAATAATTAGACCATTAGGCTTGAACAGACTTGAGGACACGGCCTCTAAAGTCCCACACAGCCAAAAAGTTGAACCTCTATACAGACAGGTACAAGTTTCCACATGCCTTGCACTAGATGCAGACATATGATACAGTTCTTACATCTGGTAAAACAGTTATTTTCTCTTACACTATGTAGAAACTCAATTGCTTAGACAAGGATCAAAGCAGTTGTCAGAATATGCATTACTTTACAATTAAAAAGAGTTTTCCCCAAAATTTCAAAACTAAGCAAAAATCAAGACCAGTTTTCCATTCTTTTTACTCTTCTTAACTGACATAGCCTAACAGTTACTCTACTAGTCTCTCTTTAGTCATAGGCACCTAAACTGATAAATTTAAGTATTTTTATTAAAAATAACAAGTCACTTCCAACAGAAATGAGTGGGCATTTTTAAAGCTTTAGACAGGTAAAATTAAAAATATTAAAGATTTCTATTGAGCACATTCTCTTCAACACTGAGCCCTGCTTCAAAATCTTGACCTTTTGAACACATCACCACCTCTTCTGCAGCATACAAAGATACACTTCAGTGCTATTCCCTACTCAACTTAATGAAGTAGGTCTTGCTATTTATTTACAGGAGAAGGAAAAATGATGCTATAGATTTTTTTTTTTTTTTTTGGTAGTGCTCTTCGTTACACCAAAGCTGTGACACTAAAATGCTGCATTCTTCCACTCCCCACAGTGCCATCCCCCAGGAGACTTGGTTATTATTCTAAATTAGTGTTACAGGACTGTCTTAAGAGGTTTCTGCTCTCAAATGTTGAGATGGAATGAAAATGGAGTGCTCATGGGTGCCAAGAATTCCCACACAGCTGTTCTGTGACTAAAGCAAAGAGCAAGTGAGCTCTGAAGGTTTGCAGAGGAGATGCTATGACTTACATTTTGGCTTCTGTTCACATAGTATGTATTTCCTGAGTCAGGGACATTACCTGCAATAACCAAATTTAGTTTTCGTTTTAGGACTGAGATTATGAAAAGACATCATGTTGTAATTTTCACTCCAAATCACATATTTGTCCCCAGTAAAGTTGGAGGAAAATGAGCAAAAGCCCATAAACTTTGAAACTCATTTCATGTTCACTGAAAAATTGATATATTTTCTTGCAGCTTTGAGATAAGTATAGAGTAAACTTGGTGTTTATTGCATGACCTGAAATTAGGTTCATTTTTGAAAGTTTTATTACAAAAAATTATGCATTGCTATTTACAACACAATTGCCAAAATTCCTGGGAATAACAGATTGTCATTTTACAAGATTTTCTGAAAAGGCAATGACAGCACCAGAACTCTGCATGAGGCACAGCACTGCTACGGTTTGTATGCATCAGTAGGGACTGAAATAAAACCTCTTCACTTCACACAGAATGCAAATGCCTTGTCTCCTCCTGGCATTCTTGGTTTGAAAATTCATATGGTCCTGTGTGTAGGTTTCATCCTTGCTTACGAACTGCCTTTTAGTGTTTGGCAACTGTGTTTTTCCCTTTTTGTTCCACAAAGGCCAAACACTTTGATTGGATTATAATATTTTTCTTCAAGTAAGAGTACAGGCAAAAGATCTTAAGCACAGCTAATGTCATTGCAAGTATTAGTGCTAGCTAATAGAAGAACATAATATAGCATCTAATAAGAGAACATAATATAGCATAGATACCCACAAGAAAGGATAATTTAGGTATCATTAAAACTTTTCATTAAATGGAGTCCTTTTGGTTAGTTTTTATCAGATTATAAAAATAAGATGTATAGTTATTATATTCATATGCAATGTAATGAAAGTAACTCAAACAACACAGAAACAGAACTCAGTATATTCTTCACAAGAAAAATGAAAATTGATGTGGCCCATGGAGTTTTCTTTGTGTAATGTGGGCAACATTGAGGGCTGGGAACTGGTGCTCTAAAGATGCAGATGCACATCCACATCTTGATTCTTACCACTGAAAAGACCTTTCTGGTCGAAGTTCAATTGGAATAATTTATTAGGATACCAAACAGTATTTTCACCCTAGGCAGTTACAAGCAGCTGCTTTTTATATAATGGGTTTTTAACTATGCAAACAAATCTTCCCATCTGCACTCCCAAATAAATCTGCACCTAAAGATGCTTGTGTTGAGCTGCTCTTAGCACAAATCAGAGAAACTCTGATTTTTTAAATGTTAAAGGTTTAAAACTTTGATATTTTAAAGGTAGCAATATAGCTTTTCATTGGCATGAGTTAAGTTCTTGTATTTATACAGTTCAGTGAGTTCACTTTAGGAAGGATGTGAAGATCCTCTAATGCATTCAGAGGAGGACAGTAGAGCTGGTGACAGGGCTGGAAGGGACCTGTGAGGAGCCTGAGCTTGTCTAATTTGGAGAAAGGAAAGATGATGGAATTCCCCATGGCTCTCTGCAGCTCCCGAAGGAGGGGACATGGAGAGGGAGTTGTTGAGGTCTTCTTCCTGAGAACTAGTGACAAGATGCATAGGAATGGTTCAAAACTGTGTCAAGGGAGGCTCAGAATTGATAGTGGGAGGCATTTTGTTACCAAGAGCATGGTGAAACCCTGGAACAGGCTTCCTGGAGAGGTGTTTGATGCCCCAGATGTATCAGTGTTTAAGAAACATTTGGGCAATGGCCATAATAAGATGCTTAATTTTTGGTAAGCCCTGAGTGTTCAGTCAGCTGGACTAGATGATCTTTGCAGGTCTCTTCCAACTGAAATTATTCTCTTTGTTCTGTTCTATTCTATTCTAAAACCTGTTTCTGTCATGTTACTTATGATTGCCAAGATACCTCAAATTCTCAGCCTTATTCAATAGTAGCTGTAGGTCAGGAACTGCTCTAATCCTGGAAATTATAATTGGGGGTGTTGACTAGAAGAAAAACAAAAGAAAAAAGCAAACAACAACTAATAGTATATTAATAGTGTCAAGTAATGGATATTTTAATATGAGTAAATGCTATCTCCTTTGCTGAATGTGGATAACTAAATTCTCTGGATCATCAAATAATCACTTCTTGATTCACTTTGAGACATATTATTCTGTATTTCAAAGGGTTTACATTAAAAAGGATTTAAATGCAAGCTGATATAGACTCAATATACAATGATATTGCCATTTAAATAATACATTTTAAAATATATTTTGTTTCACAGTTAAGCTTACACAGATTATGATTTTGCAAAACAAAACAAAGCACTGGGGTTTAACTGAATGTGAGAGGCCATCATTGACTGTTCCACTAGCAATGTAAGTCTGAATTTAAAATCAACATAAAGGCAATGAAAGATGCTTTATGGTGGGAAGGGGCTTCATTGCCAATGAGAATACAGCATTCAGATATATTGTTCAAAACAAATATTTGTAGAAAATTAGTACTGTTTGATGCAAGAGCATCTTGGTTTCTCCTTTTGGAGTTTCTCCAGAGCACTGAGATTTGTTACTGACTCTTACACCTCCGGAAGACTAGATAATAACTTGTATGGTACATGATAAAATGCAGATACTGAAAGAAGATAATGAATAAAATTATGTGTCTCAGTGGGCATAGTTTGAATTAGCACCTCTTTACTTATTAAGGCAATTTTTACTTACAAGGCCTGTGAGTACTCAGGGTACTTAGAAAACTACCTTTGGACAGAAATCTGTACCCAATTAAATAATTACCATTTTCCTAGTATGTAGAGCCAAGGACGGTATTTATGGTAGAGATATGATGCCTTATTTTATAGGCTTATTTACAAAAAAATAGCAGCAACTTTTGGTGTCCCTTTAAACTACACACTCATCTTTCATAGCTCTTTGAGATGGGCACTGGAAGTTTTATATCCCCAAATGAAAAGAAAGGATGGCATGAGCTACTCAGATATTTTATTTTAAAAATAAAATAGAAAAAAGGAGTACATAGAAATTCCAGAAGTGTACATGATGTAAACGAGGCACTTTCATGTTCACAGGCAGAACAAAAAGAAAAAAAAAAAAAAATCCCCGCAGCAACAAGTTCCATCTTCTCTCATGTTATAACTTTAAAAAGGAGTCAATCTTAGAGAGATAAATTCACAAAAACATCTCCAGCTGTCCAGCTGTGTTCTTTTTTCATAGAGCTGATCAAAATCCTCAGATAGAATACAAAGCAGTAGTTCTGAGAAAGCAAGGCCCTGATTCTCTTCTTTAACAGCAATAAACAATGAGCACATTCTGTTCAACAGCCACCCAAGGCTTCTCATGTCATATGGTGGAGCCCCTAGAAAACACCAATGGCAATCTTTATAGATAGATTCAATTTCATTTTGGTCTTGCATTGTTTAAATCACCTGGAGTTTTACTACACAATACAAAATGACCAAGATCTTGTGTAGTTAGCAGATCAAATTTCAGAAGAAAATATATATACACCCAGAATTTTTCCTGGCTTTGAAGAGAATTTATAGAAAATTTTTCTGTAAATTAAATTCATGCATTGTGGGAAACTGCTCATCCATTGTAGATTGCCTTGAGAAATATGGCACTCATATTTATGTTCTGTGGGGTTTTAAATTTGCGTTTTTTTACTTGAGTTACATGTAATATAAATTTTTTTTCCTGATTTCCCCTTCCAAGCCAGATTGAATAACACATCTTCTGTCAGCTGCTAAACTTAGTAGCAATGAATGGAAAATATAACTTTATATCCTAGGGGTCCTACATAATTTCTTCTTAATAAATAATGCCTTCTTATAACAAGAATAAAGCTAAGTATAAGAAATCTGGGGAGGGATTTTACAAGGATGTGGAGTAAGAAGACAGGGGGTAATGGCTTTAAGCTGGAAGAGGGAATATTTAGGTGAGACATTAGGAGGAAGTTTTTCTCTGTGAGGGTAATGAGAACATGGAACAGGTTGCCCAGAAGCTGTGGCTGCCCCATCCCTGGAAGTGTTCAAGGCCAGGTTGGATGGGGCTTGGAATAACCTGGTCTAGTGGGAGGTGTCCCTGCCCATTCTGGGGGGTTGGAACAAGAAGATTCCAGTCCCAAAGACTTCTATGATTCCATGAAACTCTGCCATCATATGCTGAAGATTCCAGATGGTTACTTGTTCTTTTATTCTTCGTTCTAAATTGGAAGGGGGGGACTGTGTCTCTTTTTTCTGCTGCTGACAGAATGTTTACAATTTATTCTTAATGAACCTCAAAATGATTCTGCAATCAGTGGCAAAGTTCAAGGAACAAGTAAGATTTTTTGTTGAGTATATTTTTAAATTAATTAATTGTGGTTTTTTTCTTAAGCTTTCTGCTTTTTGTAAGTGTAGAAAGCTGAAGAGTTTCAGCATGCCCCTGAAGATGTGTCAAATCAATAAAAGCAAAAAGGAACAGTAAGATGTCTATGCATTTAATTTCTAAACATTTGTCATCAATAATCAAAATAATTTTATGTATATCTTTAGAAATATGGATGGTCCTTCTAAAAACTAACCCTACTGACATAGGCTGTAGTATCTTATTTACATAAAATAGCCTATGACTCCAGGATCAGTCTGTCATTGGGATTCTTAACAATTTCCACATTTTAGAATAGGAAAAGTTCTTGTCTGGACAAAAGAATGGCTTTAGCATCATGGCTCAATAGCTTTAACAAGTGGTCCCAGAACAATGAACCAGTATAGCTCTCAGACATAGACACAGATGTGACTCTAAATCCTGAACGACATTACACAGCCTTGGAAAAACAGAACAATTAGAATTAGATGCAAGAAACCATTTCCCAAAGCATGAAGAATATATTCCTAAACCACTTAGAAATGCCCAAATGTTGTATACACGTGTTTCAAAAAGGAAATATTTTGGTCATTGTTGGCAGCTCTGACCAGCATGCATCTGAGAATTGGCAAGCACCAAGAAAAATGCACTGTAACAAAAAGAGGACTTTTGGCATTATATATAGGCAGAATTGAAAAAAAGTACAACTCTATTCATTCCAGCTCACTGAAGGTTCATTTTAAGTTGCGTGGCCAGGCTAGGACTCATCCCCTGGAAGTAGATCAGACTTATTTGGGCTGTATAAAGGTGGTAATTATCAGATGTATCCATCAGTATAAATTTATATGAAAAATATGCAATATTTGCTTCCTGAGATATGATAATAAATCTTGGCTGAAATGAACAATTATTAGTGTATTTTTTCCTTGTTTTCCATATTTTCAGAACACTGCAATATGGCAGTAATTCATAACAATTTGAACAAACCTGCAGAAAAACACAGGTAATGCCAAGCTGAGTGGCACAGATGAGGCAGAAGAGGGAAGGGATATCATCCAGAGGGACCCTAGCAAGCCCATGAGGAATGGGCCCATGAAAACATTAGGAGGGTCAAGAGGTGAGTGCAAGGTTCTGCACTGGGATCAGGGGCTACAGCCTGGGATGAAGGGATGGAGAACATCCCTGAAGAGAGGGATGTGGGATACTGGTAGGTTTCAAGTTGGACATGAGGCAGCAATGTGTGCTCAGAGCCCAGAAAGCTTGGGCTGCATCAAAAGAAGCCTGAACAGCAGGTCAAGGGAGAGGATTCTGCCACCCTGCTCCATCCCTTCTCATGAGACCCCATCTGCAGTGCCATGTCTGGTTCTAGGGTCTCCACTACAAGACCTATTAGAGCAGGTCCAGAAGAAGGCCACAAAAATGGTCACAAGGCTGGAACACCTTTCCACAAGCTTTCAGCAACCTTACCCAGTCACAGATGTCCCAGCCCATGGCAGAAGGGTTGAACTAGATGAACTTTGCTTGTCCCTTCCAACACAAATCATTCTGGGATTCTAAAATCTTTCATTGTTTGCAGTGCATTTGTGCCACCACTTCTCTATTCAGCATTAATTTCATGTAATACTTAAGCAACGTAGCTCTTACTGTGCACTGCCTTCTCCTCCAGAATCTTGAAGTTACTTTTTGCCTTCACTAAAATACACAGACTTCATTTTATATACAAGTAAACCCAACAGAAATAAATACGGAACCAGGTGGAAAAAGTTTGAGCTCTAAGTATTCTTGTTCTATCTTATTTTTTTTTTTTAATAATTTTGCTTAGGAAGTCCCCCACTGCAAACATTTAGTATTGCCAGTGGCTTAGAAAACTTAAAAAGTGTATGTATTCAATTAAGGATCAACAGGGGTCAATATTACCTTTAATGCATTCTTGAGATAGACATAATTATCAGTGAACTTAATAAAAATAAAAACATATTTTGGAGAGAAAAGAAAAAGAGGGGGGGGGGGAGGACTAGCACAATAATAAGAATAGCCTTTAGCAAGGGCAAGGTATTTGAAACAACTCTATAACAAAATTCATGGGGTATTTAATGAACCTTATGTTATTGTGATATAAGAAAAAAGTAAAGAAGTGTTAAATGGAGCTTGTAGCTATTTTGCAGATTTCTCCAAGCTTCAATTATTAAGATTCTGGAAGGCTGAGGGGAGGGACAGCTAAAGAAAAAAAAGTTTAAACATAATATTTTTTTAAAAGTGAACTGCAAAATATCCATCATTTTGCTCTGTGAAGGACTGGTTTCTGAACAGGTTTTTATTCTGTGGCTACATTTTAAAAACCTGTCATAAACTGCAAGGAATGCTACTCTTAGAAAAAAGAGATGCTAGGTTACACTTCATGCATTGCTCATCCCTGTGACACAGTCACTGCTGTGCTTCCACACTTTGGATGAGGGGAATGTCACTGCCCAGCAATGCTATGCCCAGAGGACACTTTTTCCCTCCCTTCCTCAGCTTTTTTGCCACAGGCTGTCGCCTTCTTTTCCCCTTCCCACTTCACATGGGTGCATGGAGCAAACACCCTGGCTGATCAGGACTGGACTTGGCTCCTGGGGCACAGTCACACCCTTGCTGTCTTGATTCATGTCCATGCTCCCATCCACAGGCCACTCAGACCTTAGATGTGACCTTTATCCTGTCCAGAATCTCTGAACATATTAAACACCTATAAATTTGACTCCTTTTGACCCAACCTACAGCTCCAAATTTGAGGATTTCAAAAGTGCTGGTTTCTTCCTCCACATCAGCTCGTCCAGACTGAAGTTTGCCGGTGAATCACGCAGATGCAGAGAGTATAAACTCTCAAGAAAAATTTAAAACTTAAAGCAGTTTTTCATGTCATTAGCCAGATATCCTCAAGAACCAGATGTCCTTGCAACCCACATATCCTTACATTCCAGATATACTTAGACAGTGTACAATTCTCTGCCAACAACTTTCAATTACTTCAACAGTATTATTCTTCCACTGCAGGCTCATCATGTTTAATGCATTACACCTGCTACTCATGAATATTTTACTGTGTCATTTTTATGAGTAGCAAATACTGTGAAGAAGAAAACCCAGAGGAAACCTCTCACAACCTGCAGCTGCAAAAATGCAAGCTTCCCCTAACTGCTGGGTCTTTATACCTGAAACTCGACCATGGAAGGAATGTCTGGGTTAATATTTC